>NC_044327.1:136733101-137041386 GCF_007399415.2 Gopherus evgoodei | reverse complement strand
TCCCACCGGAAGTCAGGGGGCAAGGGCAGGAATATAAAGGGCGAACCCAGAGCTCAGTTGGCCGCCGGCAGCCAGAGACAGATGCCTCCTGCCTGCTCCCAGCCGGGAGACCACAGAGAAGCACCATCCAGCTGAGGACTGGCCAGAGCTGTCAGAGCCACCAGCCAACCGAGCCACTGAGGAGTTGCTGGGACCGTCACTGGCTCCCTACCCTGAAGAAACACATGACCCCCGTGGATCAGGACACCCTGAAGGGAGGGGAGAAAGTGGCCCAGGACAGCCAACCCCCACCTAGCTGTGTTGCTGCCAGAAACCCGGTCATCATGTTGCAGCTGGACTCCCTGCTAACCCACTAGCAAAACAGTCTGCCACCGTTAGGGCCCTGGGCTGGGACCCGGTGGAGTTGGGTAGGTCCAGATCCCCCTACCTGCTGCCATCTCACCCCTGGGTGGAAGCCTCTCCACCTCAGGCCACAAGGCCTGCATTTGTCTGCCATCTACCTGAGCCAAGACATCAGGCAATAGACTGGTTACTGCTCTGCCCCTCAGAGGTCAGAGAAATCCCCTCCTGAGCCCACAGACTGTTTGGTGCTGAGCCCTGCCAATGGCCTGAGCCATATGCCTTTGCAGCTCTGCCACGCCTAAGGGCCAGAGCCTTAAACTATCTATGGCTAATTCCCTGACCACGGGCAACGGTCACTGATGGAGTGAGGTGGAGGAGCCTCCCACCGAGCCAGAGAGGGAGGGCCTACTGCTAACCCATTACAGGTTGCATCGTACCACTGCCAGAGGCAGAAAAGACAACACCTGCCTGTAGCTGGGGCTCTAAGGATCTCATCTCTCTGCACTGTCAATGTCTAGGCACCTGGAGCACGAGGGACTGATGCACAGAGACAAAGAACCAAGCAAGTGCAGCAGAGCGTGTGCTGCCAGCAGGGAACAGGCTTCCAGGGAAAGGAGGAGTGGCTATCCCCAAGAGCTCTGCAGGAGAAGGAGCAATACAATGTTTCTGCTCCCAGGCAAACAGGCCCAACAGCTCTGGGGCCAGAGAGCAGACAATTGGGAGAGCAAAGCACTAGTGAGGCAGATGATTCCTTCAGGGAGACACTGCATTTCACCACGACCAATGAAAATTGCTAACAGGTGATTTAAGCCCCTATTCCAGGCCTTCCTGGAGCTCACCAACATCCACTCCTTCAGGAGCCATCTCTATTCTGCCAAGACTGCCCAGAACTGACAAGCTTTGCAGGTGGTTATGCCATAAAAAAATTAACTGTGACATTCCCCTCTGGTGTTATCTAGACTGGTGATCTGCTGCGCCACTCCAATCCCTGACTCTGGGAGCCAGCCTTACCCTGCTCTGCTGGGAGAACCCCTACTCCTGGGCTGCTCTCACACAGCCTCTGGCATATAAATCGCTCCCAGCTACTTGTAAGTGAATGACACTAGCCAACGACTCCAGTCCCAAACACAACACCGTTTTGCAGGGTGTGGTGGCGCTGAAGCTTATGAGTTCATCAGTTTAACAAAGAAACTGATATGCACCAGGCTTGTTATCCCAAGGGGAGCCTCTGATACTTCAAACCAAATATACTGCTTCAGGTAGAACATACATATTAACTATAAAGACAGATTTTAAGTGGTTACAAGTCAAAGCATAACAAGTCGAATTTGGTCAAATGAAATAAAAGCAAAACACATTCTAAGCTGATCTTAACACTTTCAGTGCCCTTACTAACTTATATCCTTCTCACTACAGGCTGGCTGGTTGCCCTTCAGCCAGGTTCTGCCCTTTGTTCAGAGTTTCAGTCGCTTGGTGGGGATGTCTGTAGATGGAGGTGGAAGAGAGAGAGAGAGAGAATGGCAAATGTCTCCCTTTTATAATGTCCTTTCTTCCCTCTTGGCTTTGCCCCCCAGCCCTGTCGGTCAGGTGAGCATTGCCTCATCACAGTCCCAAACTGACCAAAGGAAGGGGAGTGACTCCCTGGAGAGTCTAACAGATTCTTTTGTTGCTGCCTAGGCCAGCATCTTTTGTTCTTGTGAGGCACGGCTGGGTTTGTCCCATACCTGCCTTGATGAGGTGTGAACTGCCCCTCTGCTCTTGGAGAGTTTCTGTCTGGGCTTGCTTTAAGTCATGAGGACACATTTTCAGCCTCATGACTATATACACATGAAATTATAACCCATAACATTACTAATCATCACTGTTACAATGCTCAGTACATCGTGAGCCTTCCAAAGACACTGGACAGGACAAACTTTGCACTGGATACCACACAATCATTTTACAAGAATGATGGGGCTGCTAGTGTGACACTCTGTACCTCAGGGGAACACCCAACATCTAAAACTTCAGCTGGATCAGATACATATATGCTTTTATGCTAAGATCATCACCTTCAGCACAGCACCACACAAGCAGTTAAGACATGACAGAACCACCACACCTGGAATCTATCTCTCCAGACAGACCTAAGCCAGCAGTCTCTCTACCACATCCTGCAAGTGAGGAAAGATTAAAATATTTAAAGTGTTAACTTGTAGCTTTGGCCCAAGATGGATGACTGAACATGAGACATGATGCAATGACGCACCCAGAGAGGGAAGGACTTTGATCAAACAGCATGAGTTTTACACACCCAGGGATTCTACAGAGAGGCTCTACATCTACAAAATCAACCGAAGGAGCTTTCAGCAAGACTTGAGCAATTGTAGGTGGATGATGCTACCACACCACTACAATTTGCCACAGGAATCAGGCTTGCTCTAGCTAACAAAACTGGAACCATCCCAGGATAAATGGACATGTGCGGAGCCCTGAAGAGGGAGGAAAGACTGAAACCTGGTGGAAGGAACATAATCTTGAGCTCCTTCCTTCTCTCCTAGCACTTACTAAAATTGAAGTTCTAGAAATTAGAACCCCAATGTAACACTGTACCTCAAAAAAGCACCCTGGAACTCCCATATTCACCACTGGGCTAGGACTGATATGTTGGGTACAAAGTATACCTTGTGAGGTATCATTTGAGAAGTCATGATCTGCTGACCATTACTATCCTGTTGAATTGTGTGCTACCCTTCTCTCTGAAGTTATGAAGTGTTGCTATAAGTTTGGTACTGAAGTATGTAATACATGGGAAGTGCCCACAGCTAGCCTTTCAGTGGCAACAAAGGAGTAACTGACAAGGCAGATTTACATCAGCACCAGCCCACAGACATTGACGGCCCACCAAGAAGAATCCACTCTCCCAGATACTCCTCAATGAGATGATTCAGTTGGGGATTGGTCCTGCTTTGAGCAGGGGGTTGGACTAGATGACATCCTGAGGTCTCTCCCAACCCAAATCTTCTTTGATTCTATGACTGGGGGCTACCTAACCCACAGGTCACAGCAAGGGTCTTTCTAGCAGCTGGAGAGAAAGTATAAATGAGGATCGATGGCATCACCACAGGGCCTCTCTCCTCCCCCCTTAACACCTGGAAGATGATTTGGAAGACAAAGACTGAAATGGGGAGATTGGTACCAGGGTGGGAAGGAAACTCTGCCTGTGTAATAAGAACTGTCAACTGCCTAGAACATCTAGTGGGGTGAGAAACTGCTTGATTCAAATCTTGCTCAGTCTGTAGAATTTAGACTCTGATTTTATTTACGTAACCAACTTTGAACTGTCCATACTTATAATCACTTAATCCTTCTGTAGTGAACTGGTTTTATATTTTACAGTAACTCCTTAATGTTGTAGTTATGTTCCTGAAAAATGCAACTTTAAGCAAAATGATGTTAAGCTAATCCAATTTCCCCATAGAAATTAATGTAAATGGGGAGGGTTAGGTTCCAGGGAAATTTTCTTCACCAGACAAAAGAATATTATACATACATAAACACACACAGTATAACTTTAAACAAACAATTTAATACTGTACACAGCAATGATGATTGTGAAGTTTGGTTGAGGTGGTGGAGTCAGAGGGTGGAACATTTCCCAGGGAATGCCTTACTGCTAAATGATGAACCAGCACTTGGCTGAGCCCTCAAGGGTTAACATGTTGTTGTTAATGTAGCCTCACACTCTACAAGGCAGCATGAATAGATGGAAGGAAGACAGCATGGCAGACAGAGGGACACACATCCTGTGTGGTGGAGAGACAGAGAGAGAGCACACACATTGCCCCTTTAAGTATGCTGACCCGGCTCTAAGTACATTGCCTTTTTAAGTAGATCTGCAAGTTGAGAGAGCAGCTGCTACCAGCAAGCTCCCTCAGTCCTGAGCCGTCGTGTCCCTCCCCCAGCCACACTCTGTGGAGATGTGGTACAGGAGCAGAGGGCAAGGAGTGGGCACCCTGACATTAGCACCCCTCTTCCCCTCCCCCTGCACAGCAAGCAGGAGGCTCCCAGGAGCAGCTCCAAGGCAGAGGGCTGGAGCAGCATAGGGCACTGGTGGGAGGGACAGCTGAACTGCCTCGCAATTGATAGTCTGCTGGGTGGCTGCTGCACAGGGAACTTAGGGGAGCTGATGTGGGGGCTGCCGGTCCACACTGGTGCCAAGCCCCCACCAGCTAGCAGCAACGGGCTACTCTTCCTGCAAGGAGTGGACAAAGCAGGCGGCTGCCAAACAACATTATAAGGGAGCTCTGCGCAACTTTAAACGCATGTCCTCTAATTGATCAGCCACGTAACAAAACTTTAACCGGGACGACTAAGTGAGGAGTTACTGTACCTAAAACAGGGTGGTTTTTGGCTGACGTGCTAGAGAATCTCAGCTCAGGTTAAAAAGAGTGGTTGCACTTCCCTACCTTTCATTGGACTGTTTAACTAATTAGTGAGCTTGCACTGTCTTGAGCAGGGTAAGATGGTATATTTCTGCAGTTAGTTGCTGGTGCCTCTCTGTATAATTTATGACTGGCTTAGAGCGCACTGAGGCAACTTAGGTACAGTGACTAAAGTGAAATCCCTGCAAGTTGCATGGGCCCTTTTTAAAGACACCATAATAGAGGCCCAACCGCAATGTATACCCCAAATTAAGAAACACAGTAAAAGAACTAAAAAAGAGCCACCGTGGCTTAACAACCATGTAAAAGAAGCAGTGAGATAAAGAGACTTCCTTTAAAAAGTGGAAGTCAAATCCTACTGAGCAAATAGAAAGGCGCACAAACACTGCCAGCTTTAGTGCAAGAGTGTAATAAGAAAAGCCAAAGAGGAGTCTGAAGAACGGCTAGCCAAAAACTCCAAGGTAATAACAAAATGTTTTTTAAGTACATCAGAAGCAGGAAGCCTGCTAAACAACCAGTGGGGCCCTTGACAATCGAGATACAAAAGGAGCGCTTAAAGACGATAAAGTCATTGTGGAGAAACTAAATGGATTCTTTGCTTCAGTCTTCACGGCTGAGGATGTTAGGGAGATTCCCAAACCTGAACTGGCTTTTGCAGGTGATAAATCTGAGGAACTGTCACAGATTGAAGTGTCACTAGAGGAGGTTTTGGAATTAATTGATAAACTCAACATTAACAAGTCACCGGGACCAGATGGCATTCATCCAAGAGTTCTGAAAGAACTCAAATGTGAAGTTGAGGAACTATTAACTAAGGTTTGTAACCTGTCCTTTAAATCGGCTTCGATACCAATGACTGGAAGTTAGCTAATGTAACGCCAATATTTTAAAGGGCTCTAGAGGTGATCCCGTCAATTACAGACAGGTAAGTCTAACATCGGTACTGGGCAAATTAGTCGAAACAATAGCTAAGATAAAATTGTCAGACACATAGAAAAACAAACTGTTGAGCAATAGTCAATATGGTTTCGGTAAAAGGAAATCGTGTCTTACCAATCTATTAGAGTTCTTTGAAAGGGTCAACAAACATGTGGACAAGGGGGATCCAGTGGACATAGTGTATTTAGATTTCCAGAAAGCCTTTGACAAGGTCCCTCACCAAAGGCTCTTACGTAAATTAAGCTGTCATGGGATAAAAGGGAAGGTCCTTTCATGGATTGAGAACTGGCTAAAAGACAGGGAACAAAGGGCAGGAATTAATGGTAAATTCTCAGAATGGAGAGGGCTAACTAGTGGTGTTCTCCACAGGTCATCTTAGGACCAATCCTATTCAATTTATTCATAAATGATCTGGAGAAAGGGGTAAACAGTGAGGTAGCAAAGTCTGCAGATAATATTAAACTACTCAAGATAGTTAAGACCACAAGCAGACTGTGAAGAACTTCAAAAAGATCTTACAAAACTAAGTGATTGGGCAACAAAATGGCAAATGAAATTTAATGTGGATAAATGTAAAGTAATGTACATTGAAAAAATAACCCCAACTATCCATGCAATATGATGGGGGCTAATTTAGCCACCACGAGTCAGGAAAAAGATCTGGCATCATAGTGGATAGTTCTCTGAAGATGTCCATGCAGTGCGCAGAGGCAGTCAAAAAAGCAAACAGGATGTTAGGAAT
Source organism: Gopherus evgoodei (assembly GCF_007399415.2). Taxonomy (NCBI): domain Eukaryota; kingdom Metazoa; phylum Chordata; order Testudines; family Testudinidae; genus Gopherus; species Gopherus evgoodei. The sequence continues at coordinate 137,034,936 of NC_044327.1, read as the reverse complement.
CATTAAAAAAGGGGATAGAGAATAAGAATATATTATTGCCCTTATATAATCCATGGTACGCCCATATCTCAAATACTGTGTACAGATGTGGTCTCCTCACCTCAAAAAAGATATTCTAGCACTAGAAAAGGTTCAGAAAAGGGCAACTAAAATGACTAGGGGTTGGAGAGGGTCCCATACGAGGGAAGATTAAAGAGGCTAGGCCTCTTCAGCTTGGAAAAGAGGAGACTAAGGGGGGATATGATAGAGGTATATAAATCATGAGTGATGTTGAGACAGTGGATAAGGAAAAGTTATCTACTTATTCCCATAATACAAGAACTAGGGGTCACCAATGAATTAATAGGTAGCAGGTTTAAAACAAATAAAAGGAAGTTCTTCTTCACACAGCACACAGTCACTTGTGGAACTCCTTGCCTGAGGAGGTTGTGAAGGCTGGGACTATAACAATGTTTAAAAGGGAACTGGATAAATTCATGGTGGCAAGTCCATAAATGGCTATTAGCCAGGAAGGGTAAAGGAATGGTGTCCTAGCCTCTGTTCATCAGAGGATGGAGATGGATGGCAGGAGAGAGATCACTTGATCATTAGCTGTTAGCTTCACTCCCTCTGGGGCACCTGGCATTGGCCACTGTCGGTAGACAGATACTGGGCTAGATGGACCTTTGGTCTGACCCAGTACTGGCCGTTCTTATGTTCTTAGCTGGGTGGGGTCTCCATATGCTGCTTGTCATTGGCATAGCATTGCAAGACAGCCCAGGCTGGAGTGTTAAGGGGGCACAAGCGTTCCCACAGCTCCAAGTTGTACCCTGGGAGATCCCATCACATCCAGCCTATCTTTATGAAGCAACTGGTGTCACAGTTCATAGCCTCAAAATCATGGGAAATTGTAGAAGTCAAAGAACTCTGAATTTTGTCAATTTTTTAAAAGTCGTGATGGGTTTGGACAAAACTTTGTAATGGGCTAGGTGCTGAAAGAAAAAAACATGGTAAAAGAGCAGATAAAAGCATGACAGAGGCCTAGCTAATTAGCAAACTGTTTGGGTTTTACTGACAAAACTGCAAGCTTTTCATTGGGGACAATGTGTGTAACTACTTCATGTCTGAGAAGTAACAATGCTTCTGAAGCGAATCACAAGTCATAGGACTTGTTTCCTCACATCAAACCTCTGTTTTTGAGAGTCTGAAGCCTATATTGCAACTGCTTCAAGGGGAAAGTGGCTGGGGGCCAGAGCGATGTTGCTGGCTCACAGGCCGCGCTGGGCTGGGAGGGGACACAGCAGCAGAGTTAAGGTTGTTTGAGGAGCACTAACTACAACTCTCTCATTGTCAGACATATGGGTGCAATTAAACATTTAGTGAATTTCTTATTCAAACTTCTTCTAATCTTTGGTTCTGGAATTTCTTCAATTTTGTCTTTGCAATGGAACGCGAAGTTTTGCAAAATGGCTAGTCACATAGTGAATATGAAGACTGCAGAACCCTGAAGTGTATGATATGAGCAAGGCCAATGAATGACTGGGTATAGTCTGCGTACCTCATAAAGGAAAAAGGCAGTGTTACCGAACTGCTGGCTACTTTGGGCACTGCCACTTCCACCTTCCCCAACTGACTGATTGGATGTTCTACTGCTGTTCAGTCTACTGTTCTTAGGTATCATCTTTTCAATTTGGAAAGCACCTAGAACATTTCAAGGCTTCTGGGAACAAAATGTGGAGGATATATTTTTAGGTGTCTCCTAAAGCAGACAAGGACACTGGGGTAGGGTTTGGATGAAAAAATAAACTAACATTGTAGTTGGATTGTTTGTCTTCAGGCACACCCAGCTCCATTGCACAATAAATGAATACAAACCATCAAGTCATTTATTTCACTATTTTAGTGTATTAACTCCCATGGAAGGCAAAATACCAGATTATCTTGTGAAAACCCTGAATTACTTGGAAAAGACACAGCTCTGGAACGTTCTTTCCCAACGCTTGTTTGGATGGGTGAAAAAAAAGAGCACAAATGGCTAGAACTCTCTTTACAGGAAGTTATCTGACAGACTGCACAGTTACAGACTAAATAGCTTGGCTGCCCTTGTCTAATCAGAGCTTTTTATAAGCACAGCAGACACACTCAGTGAACATACACGTGGCTTGTAACTGCCAAGAACTCGCACTCATCGGCAGAGCCACAATGTTGATAGCCTCTGTAGATAGAGTGGTAGAAGGTATACATACAATGAACACCTCCATTTTATGTGCATGGTACACCACGAGCAAAAAGACAAACTAACATATAACAGCAAAAAAAATTGTAAGTACATCAGAAGCAAGAAGCCTGACAAAACGAGTGGGGTCACTGGACAAGCGAGGCGTCCAAAGAGCACTCAAGGAAGACAAGGCCATTGCAGAGAAGCTGAATGAATTCTTTGAATCAGTCTCCACTGCAGAGCACGTGGGGGAGATTCCCACACCTGAGCCATTCCTTAGGTAACAAATCGGAGGCACTGTCCCAGTCTGGGTTGTCAGAGAATGTTTTCATGTGCCTTTATGCTATACTACGCAGATTTCACAGGGGAGACCAGTGTTTCTCAAATTGGGGGTCCTGACCCAAAAGCTAGTTGCAAGGGGGGGGCGAGGACAAAAGGTTCTGGGGGCTGTTGTCAAGGTATTGCTACCCTTAGTTCTGTGCTGCCTTCAGAGCTGGGCGGCTGAGAGCAGTAGTTGTTGGCTGTCCCGCCAGCAGCAGCACAGAAGTTAAGGGTGGCAATACCATACCACGTCACTCTTGCTTCTGCGCTGCTTCCTTCAGAGCTGGACGGCCGGAGAGTGGCAGCTGCTGACCAGGGGCTCAGCTCTGCAGCCAGCAGCGCAGAAGGGTGGCAACACCATACCTTGCAACCGCTCCCACAAGACTCCTTTTTGGGTGAGGACTCCTATAATTACAACACCATGAAATTTCAGCTTTAAAATAGCTGAAATCAGTGAAATTTATTGTTTTTTAAATACTATGACCATGAAATTGACCAAAACAGACCATGAATTTGGTAGGGCCCTAATCATGGGGGAAGTTGTGTGTGTCTCTATATTGTTATAAAAATACTTGGTGACAGGTATTTTGAAATAAATTACCAAAATAATTGAAACTAGTACAATTATATAGTGTTATTTTGACAAAAAATATGCAGAATTTTAAAATATTGTTCACAGAATTTTTAGTTTTTGGCGCAGAATTTTTAATGTTTTGGTGCAGAACGCCCCCAGGAGAAGCAGTTGGCTCCAATGGTTAGTCTCACTGTGCAAAAACTGTACCTTAGTTCTGTTGCATTCTCTTCTCATGTAGGGTGACCAGACAGCAAACGTGAAAAATCGGCACAGGGGGTGGAGGGGTAATAGGAGCCTATGTAAGAAAAAGCCCCAAATATCAGGACTGTGGCTATAAAATCGGGACATCTGGTCACCTTATTCCCACGCCAGGACTTGCAGAAGTTAAAAAATGTGGACATGTACTATTGAGCATGACCTCAAAACATTTCTATATGGTCGTCTCTGTTTTGCCAGCAAAGGCAGTGCTATGCATCAGCTCTCAGTGCACTGACTGACAGACACACACAGATAAGACGCGGACTTTGAGTTAACAGGACAAAGACATCAGTCACTTTCTCAAAGAGTGAAAAGCTATTTCTCTAAATCTTGTGTCTGAAAGTGACTGCCCCATAAACCTGCCCCAGAGATGAGGAGAGGAGGCATGGAGGAAGAAGGCAATATAACAGGACTTGCCCTCTGCATGGAGCAGACATTGCATATATTTTGTGCATTTGATACCTACGTCCAACACTGATGTGTGCCAACATCCATGGGACAGGCTCAGCTGTGCACTAGCCATCCCCAAAGGGGTCTTGCAAGGGACTCTCCCAGGCTACCACCACCCTCTCCTCCCTCTGGGACAGTGCTCAGCCCTGGGGTCATATCCTCTTTGGACTCTTCCACGGACACTCAGATAGCCAGTGTCACTTCTGGTGTCATTATCAGTGCAGAAGTCCAGACAACCTGTTTCCTGGCCCAGCCCCAGCACCCTGAGGCCAGACGCCCCAAGGCGTGGGCAGCCCTTAAAGGGGTTTATGGCAAGCAAGATGGCCAGAGGGAAGGTCAATGGCTACTTCGTATCAGAGGGGCAGCCGTATTAGTCTGGATCTGTAAAAGCAGCAAAGAATCCTGTGGCACCTTATAGGACTAACAGATGTTTTGGAGCATGAGCTTTCGTGGGTGAATACCTACTTCGTCAGATGCATGACATGCAACTGACGAAGTGGGTATTCACCCACGAAAGCTCATGCTCCAAAATGTCTGTTAGTCTATAAGGTGCCACAGGATTCTTTGCTGCAATGGCTACTTCATTTACTTATCTCTCATTCAAAGACAAATGAAAATGACAGAGCAGGTCCCCGGCTAATCTGTGCAAGGACCTGTTCCACTCTGACCTCCTTTGGCTGTAACACTCATCATGACTTAAACTGAGCTCTCTGAAGCAGGGATGGTCTCACTGTCTGTTCAGCGGCCAGCCCAGTGGGTCCCTGATCACAGCTGTGGGTGCTAGTCCACCACGACTAACCCTAAAAGAAGTAGTGCCTGTGTGAGGGTGTATACATGCACGCATTAGAAATGGGACTATCAAGACCTGTGCCTGTTGCCACCCTCAGCTGTCTCCCCCACTGCCTCCTTCAGAGTACACTCTCCAGGCCACAGACTGTGGGTATGGCTACATTTGGAATTTCAAAGTGAGTGTAGTCAGAGCGGCAGCGCTGGGAGAGAGCTCTCCCAGTGCTGCATGTAAACCACATCCCTTACGGGTGTAGCGTGCAGCGCTGGGAGCCGTGCTCCCAGCGCTGCTGCCCTGATTACACTGACGCTTTACAGCGCTGTATCTTGCAGCGCTCAGGGGGGTGTTTTTTCACACCCCAGTTGCAGCGCTGTAAAGTGTGAGTGTAGCCAAGCCCTTAATCTTTGTATGGTGTTCAGCACCCTAGCCCCACTCCCAGCCGGGGTGTCTTAGTGCCCCACAGTACAAGCAGCCCAAATACATTCATGCCACACTCCCAGATCCCCTTCATTTGGGTGCCTGGCTATTTCCGAGCAGCACAAGTGACAGCTCAGAACAGCTTCTCCTGCCACCCCCATGTATCAGACCCCTCCCCTCCAGAGCGGCTTTGGGACTCACTGTAGGAGACATGCAGGGAGCCTCACATTCCAGTGCCTGCTCCAAGCGTATTTGTGGCTGGAGTCAGAGACGTCAGGGAGATGGATAATCATAGGAGCTCTCTACAGAGGCAGCTTCCCAACTAGCTCTGAGGGTAGAGAACCCCCAGCAGCTGTGCTTCATGCTTCCTCCCAGCAGGCTGTACACACAGCCATGGGTCAGCATGCAGCTGGGGAGAAAAGCATCCCAAGGGTCCCTATGCAAAGGAGGGTGGGGAAGAGAGAGCAGAGCACAGGAGACCTTGAGAGTGGCTTGCAAGGGCTAAAGCATTCTGCTGAAGAGAGAAGTATAACCGGACAGGTGAGGCTGCTGAACAATCCTGTGTCTGTCAGTGCCCTGCTCTGTCTAGGGAAAGCGCAGGAAACCCAGAACACAGCGAGGCACAGGGGAGCGGGGTTCACAGGGCCTGTGTATGTGGCTGAAGCAGCATCTGCTGCCCATTGCTGGCAGGAACTAGCTAGCACCCAGTCAGAAGAGGGGCAGACCAGGACTTGGGTGTACTAGAGCCCCCCCCCACACTCAGAATAGCATGGGGGAGCTCAGGAAGCACATGACAAAGGGATCCCCACTCCCTTCCAACACCAGGGCACCTAGGAGCTGCACTAGGCTCATGCTGCCCAGAGAAAATAAGAACGTCCATACCGGGTCAGACCAAGGTCCATCCAGCCCAGTAACTGTCTGCCAAAAGCGGCCAATGCCAAGTGCCCCAGAGGGAATGAACCTAACAGGTAATGATCAAATGATCTCGCTCCTGCCATCCATTTCCACCCTCTGACAAACAGAGGCTAGGGACACCATTCCTTACCCTTCCTGGCTAATAGCCATTAGTGGACTTAACCTCCATGAATTTATCTAGCTCTCTTTTAAACCCTGTTATAGTCCTAGCTTTCACAACCTCCTCCACAGGTTGACTGTGCGCTGCGTGAAGAAGAACTTCCTTTTATTTGTTTTAAACCTGCTGCCTATTCATTTCATTTGGTGACCCCTAGTTCTTATATTATGAGAACAAGTAAATAACTTTTCCTTATTCACGTTCTCCACACCACCCATGATTATATATATACCTCTATCATATCCCCCCTTAGTCTCCTCTTTTCCAAGCTGAAGAGGCCTAGCCTCTAATCTCTCCTCATATGGGACCCTCTCGAAACCCCTAATCATTGTAGTTGCCCTTTTCTGAACTTTTTTAGTGCCAGTATATCTTTTTTGAGGTGAGGAGACCACGTCTTTACACAGTATTCAAGATGCGGGCGTACCATGGATTTATATAAGGGCAATAAAATATTCTCCATCCTGTTCTCCAACCCCCTCCCTTATTTTTTTAAAGCCAAAACACTAATAAGGCAGGCACAAAGCAGTGGTCAGTGCAAGTTGCAAACAAGCAGAGGGGTCTGCACCTCGCCTCACCACAGCCAGACTGAATCCCACAGGCCTGGCTCAGGCATTTCTATCACTTGGTCACTCCACCCTTCACCCATTAGCCATTGCTTAACTCTCAGGCCTGGTCTACACTAGGGGGGAGGGGAAATCAATCTAAGTCCAGCTACGTTACTCACACAACTGAAGTCGACGTACTTAGATCTACTCACTGCAGTGTCTTCACTAGGGTGAGTCGACTGCTGCCGCTCCCCCGTCGACTCTGCCTGCGCCTCTCACGGCGGAGTACAGGAGTTGATGGGAGCACACTCGGGGGTGGATTTATCACATCTAGACTAGACATGATAAATCGACCCCCCACTGGACCAGCCCCCGCCCGCCGAGTAGTACAGACATACCCTCAGAATCTGTTCAGCAAGCCTGGCAGTGGGCTGTGGGAGACAGAGCCCTGTGCATACCCTGGGCCAGGAGTCAGGCCAGCCAGGGAAGAAGCCTTCCCCCTACAGGCCATCACAATGAAGCTGTTAGCGGTAGCAGGTGTCACGGCTAACACTCCCCTGGCTAATGGGGCCCAGGTCTCAGCATGCTCCCTCCCCCAACAGGCTTGGCTACCTACCTGCCTCTCTCCAAGCTCCACCCTCACTCAGCACTTGGCCAGCTGGGCCCAACAGAGTGTTTCAAAGCACCCCTCCTCAGTCGCATCAGGCAGTAAGGGGTGCATCCTGCTGAAGGGCTCCTTCTACCCAGGACCCCACTCAGCCACTCTGGGGCAGCTGGAGAGGTGCCCTGCTGGGAAGGGGTGCCTTTGGCTCCAGGCAGATGCCACCCAGAGGCAGTGGCCTTACAAGGCCCATGCAGGTGCAAGGCAAAGCAGGAATGAAGCCCAGTGAGTGGCATCTGGAAGGGGAAGATGGAGTTCCCTAGGAGTTGGAGACTTCCCTACTCCCCCCACACCAAAAAATTAAATTATATCCTTAATGGCACTGGGAACAGAGGCAAAGGACTCATTCACCCCCAACTCCCTCCAGCCAACACACTATTTCTCAGCCCAAGATATATTCTACAAGCCACAGCTCCATCTGGTTCTATCTTCGACAAGTCTCTTGCTGGGAGCAGCCGCCAGTTCAGAGCTGTTACTCTAGAGCAGGGGTAGGCAATCTATGGCAAGCATGAAAAGGTGGCATATAAGCTGATTTTCAGTGGCACTCATGGTGCCCAGATCCTGGCCACCAGTCCAAGGGGCTCTGCATTTAATTTTAAATGAAGCGTCTTAAACATTTTTAAAACTTTACTTTACATACAATAGTTTAGTTATATATTATAGACTTATAGAAAGAGGCCCTCTAAAAATGTTAAAATGTATTACTGGCACACAAAAACTTAAATTAGAGTGAATAAATGAAGACTCAGCACACCACTTCTGAAAGGTTGCCGATTCCTGCTCTAGATTGAGATCTTGGGAGAGTGTCGCTGTTTTCATAATGTAATAAAAATACTGTAATGATAAATAATAATAAATAGTGTGTAAAAAGCATGTCATAAAAACAAATTTTATATTTCCAAGATCACTGCTTTTATAATTTATACTCAGGTACAGGAGAAAATCCCTGGAAATATTCATTTTTAAGAGGGGGTTCGCAAGACTTGATGTGTAGTGAAAGGGGTTCACAAGCAGTTAAAGTTGGGAACCACTTCTCTAGAGCAATCTGTTTTCCCTCTGCTATTGGAATCCTTTCTGTTTCCTCTCTCACCCTTCCAGGTTCCTCCAGCCCCTTTATCAGGAAACCAGCCGACTCACCAACATTAATGACTCTGAAAAAATGTTCCCTCCCCCTACTCCCTTCCCCAGCAAGGACAAGAAAGGGGGAGAGGAGACAAGGAGTAAACAATGACTGCTACCAAATATGGAATTAACAGACAGCGATGAAGCCATAGTCCAAGCATTTAAACATCCTGCTGGGCGGATTTAAAGGGCCAAGGAAACAGCCACTGGATAGGCAGCCAGGCCCCAGGGAGCTCACTGAGCAAGGCGTCATGGCAGGGGACAGAGAGGAGACAGCAGAGCGGAACTGGAAAGTCATGAGATGAATTACAGAAGGAACAGAGTCAAAAATGCCCTCTAAGTGCCCCACCCAGACATCCCATGGCAAGGTGGGGCAGGTTCCTGGGCTCTCCATGAGGCACTCTGCTCCTCACACCCAGGCAGGGACAGGCTTGTTCTTTAGAAGGATGCCCCCTCAACTGTCCATCAGTCTCTAAAAAAGGCCCATGGGAGCAGCCAGCACCGTCACAGGCTGTGGGTGCAGGACAGCTCACAGCCTTTTCGCCCTGTGACTGCAGCACAGGAACCAGCACTGCATTTCCCCTTTTTCTGGGTTACATTTGCATTCTGTCCGGGGTGACACCAGCTCTGGCCAGAGCACCTACTTCAGACCACAAGCGTGACAGACACACCCCAGCTGATGGGGGAGAACTGGAGTTACTGCTCTCTCCTCTGGGCACAATCAGCCTTTTGTCCTGGGCTGTCAGAGCTCCAGCCAGCCCCACCGCCAGGCCAGTCCTGCGGCAACTCCAGTCCCCCCTTGCACGCCAAGACCAGGGAGGAGACATGGCTGCAGGGAAGGCCAGCCTGGCTCCCGCTGTGGAAGTGAATCCCAGCCCCTGACCCTGCACTGAGAGCCAGCCCCTGCCCCCTGGCCTCGGCAGGGCAGGAATCCAGCAAGTTTGGCTCTCCACAGCCAGAAATCCTGTCCTGTAGCTAGGCAAAGGGAAGGGAAGTTCTAATGTCCCCTCCTTCCCCCAGCTTCAAAGCAGAGGGGTGGGGGAGAAGACTGGCACTCAGGTAGCAGAGCCAGGGCACTGGAGCAGAGCCCAGAAATTGGGGTCCTACACCAGGCTCTGCTACGGACTCCTGGTGTGACCTTGGGCCAGTCACAAGGCTAGTACCTCACAAGCAGGAGAAGATGACTCTGCTGGTGCTAGCAAAATACCCACAAAGAATGGTGAGCATCCTGCAGAATACCCAGATCACTTACAGCGTTTAGATCATATTCAAAATGACCTGCTTCTGGCACCCTCCTCCCTGCAGCCACCTTCCCTCAAGCCCCCAGCCCTCCAAAGGCCCAAACAGAAACGCTGCCAGGCTGGGAAAGGGGCACTGACAGTGCTAGCTATAAATAACCCTCAAGGTGCCAGTGCACCATGCACAGGACAGAAGTGTGCCTCCTGCGGAGCTGGGCAGCTGTAATTGATTTGGAGTTGGCCCTGCTTTGAGCAGGGGGTGGGACGAGATGACCTCCTGAGGCGTCTTACACCGCTAATCCTATGATTCTATGAATTGGCTCCAAACAGCAGAGTATGTCAGACCCCAAGAAAAGCGAACACCAAGAGCAGCCTGAGCCCCAAACGGATGTCCCATTAGAGCAGCCCTGAAGGTAAGACAAGACCCTTCCCACCTGAGCCCCACCTCCCAGGTTCTCCTTGCTCTTCTCATCAGGCCAACTCCACTTACTAGGGAATGGGGGATCAAAGCCACAACAGACAACTGACTGCGTATTTATAACAGCTGCCATCTCCATCTGGGACCAAGAGCAACATGGACCTTTCTGCATCCTGCTTCCCCAAGATGGCATTTCTGAGCCAGAGGTGGGAGTCCAGGCTCTCCCTGCCCATGGCCCATGTGTGAGACCCCAGCCTCACCAGGATCAGAGCACCTAGGTGGTCTTCAACCAAAGGGTGAGACTCTTCACTTTCCACCACCACCTGAGGCTGCATCCATCCACGCGACGGGACCTGCCACACAGGATTAGACCTATGGCCAGCCTAGCACCAAGAGCGGTGGAGGGCTTCTGAGGAAGGCTGTCCCTCTGACATGCAGCTGTGTGCTACTTCCTCCTGACCCTGGGTTAGGCCAGCCTGCGCACCCATGTCGGATGTCACGCTGTATCCTGCTGAGTGCCCACACAGATGCTGCTATTGTTCTTTATGGAAATTAACCCTTCCCATCCCAGACACAGACCTGCTGCCACTGCCATCCCTGGATTTCACACTTGTGACTCTCAACTCATGGCACTAGCAAGATACCTGACCACCCTGGGAAGGCCCTTAGCCCAACAACAGGCCCTCTCCTCATCTTCAGCAGGCTTGGGGCTGAGCCTCTCTCTAGCAGCCGCGGAGGCTTCCCTAGTAACAGGCTGAATTTCTTCAGGTTTGTGCCATCAGCCTCCCTCCTCCCCACTCTTCTGGTTCCTGCTGCATTTCCACGAGGGAATGGGCACCACCAGCATGGGCCCACAAGTGCTGACTGTATGGGCTTGCGTAACAATGTGTAGCCAAGATGGGACTATCTAGGGAGCTCTGGACCCCCTGCATGTCAGAAGTAGGGGCAGGCTGCTCTCCTTGACAGTCCTGCAGAGGAAGGATAATAGCTTCTCAAGACTTTACCAGAGGGGAAGCAGCTGTCAAACATGCTCAGTGCAGCCCTCAGTCTCACAGGAGCAAGCAGGGCCTTTGTTCTGATCCCACAGCAGGGTAGATGTGAGCTCCAGACAGTCAGGTGGAGGTGACACTGAGGTGAACAGCAATGGGAGTCCCTTCATTCCAGCCCTTGTTTTGGTGGCTGATCTGTTAGGCTGAACCCCCTCCAAAACTAGGATCTCCATCCCCAAAGTGCAATTTTCAAAGTGCACATGGAATCCAGTTTCCATCTGGATATTTGTGCAAAGGGCTGAGTGGCTATTTGGAAAATGCACCAGGAAGCGCAGACATCCTTGAGTCCTGGCACAAGAGCCAAAGGTGCTTCTCCTGCTGGGGCTAGGAACCTCTAGAGATGCTTGGTGCCACGACAAGCTATAGCTATGGGCGGTGTTGGAAGCTCATCCTTCCCTCATCTCCATCACACTCAGGATCACTGTGCAAACCAGCTGAACAGAGCCTGCCTGGAAGATGTAAATAGTGATGCACCAAATCTCAGCAGCTGGGAATTAAACTAATTGCATGCACCCTCTCTGAACATGTGATCACTAAATTCAATTCAAATGGTGTACACTCTGGTGTGGCATGCTCCATCACAAACTCTCATGATGTTGACCAGGACTAACCAGTCAGCATAGTCACAATGAAGCCCTGAACTAGGGATTGCCTATGCTGCGATGGGAGGTATGAATGCAGCACATGTAGACACACGCAAACTGGCTTGAAGCTAGCTGCCCTGAATACTAACAGCAGTGAAGTTTCAGCAGCACGGAGTTCAGCGCAAGCCCACCCATGACCCTGGGTACTTACTCCAGTGGCTAGCTCACCCCGAAGTGCATGCTGGTATTAGTACTGGTGATACTGAGATGACAGCTAGCTCAGGTATGCCTACATGTGCTACAAAAGCACCTCCGATTGCAGCGTAGTCATTTCCTAAGTGACCATGCTGAACGTGCCTTGCCCTGGATAGCAGTCAGCTCACTCAATTTCACCAGTATGCAGTGATGCAGAGAGCCCCTCTCCCATTTCTGCACTAGCCCTGGTGCTAGGAATAGTGGGCATGCCCGTGTACACCAGCGTTTATCACCACACTGCCTGATGCTGCTTGGATTGGTAAAAACGCCTGTTATTCCCATTAGCGCTTACACTCCCACCAGTAGAGCTGTAACCCTGGTAGCTTCCCCGTAACTGCCAGTGCAGGATGCCTGAAATAGCACAGGGGGCCCCTGCAAGGCCAGCTTTACCGAGTGCCCTGAGGGAGCTGGGGAAGCAGATTGTGCCTAGGTGTGACAGCAGTTCTGGGGACTTTGAGCAGGGTGATAGCAGCTGGCTGACCACATCCATGTACAACAGAGAAGAGCAAATGTTTGCAAGTTTGCCTTTGCTATTCCAGCCAGCATCTTCCTGGGCAGGGGCTGGTTAGCGACAGATGGACATGTCTGCCCTGGCCCTCCCACATGGAAATAACATCCACCACTTTGACAACCTCAGGCCTTTCCTTTGAGATGCACATCACCTGGGCCCAGGGTCTATCATTCACGGTATGATGTTGGATGGGATGGGATCTGAGTTACTGCAGAGAATTCTTTCCTGAGTGCTGGCTGGTGAGTCTTGCCCACATGCTCAGGGTTTAGCTGATCGCCATATTTGGGGTCAGGAAGGAATTTTCCTCTGGGGCAGATTGGCAGAGGCCCTGGAGGTTTTTTGCCTTCCTCTGCAGCATGGGGCACGGGTCGCTTGCTGGTGGATTCTCTGCAGCTTGAGGTCTTCAAAACACAATTTGAAGACTCCAGTAACTCGGACATAGGTTAGGGGTTTGTTATAGAAGTGGATGGGTGAGGTTCTGTGGCCTGCTTTGTGCAGGAGGTCAGACTAGATGGTCATATTGGTCCCTTCTGACCCTAAAGTCTATGAGTAACTGTAATAAACTAGGGACCCTGTCAAATCCTGTGCAGCAAATCAAGGCTATAAGAGCACATTTGGGAGGCGTAACTGGCTCCTCAGTTTGGGGCACCAACCACCTTCCTTTCAGGAAGATTCCTACAGTTAAGTTTTATGTCTCAATTCATCACCAAACCCTCTCACCCCACCTCCACCGAAACAGCAGCGTGTAGAGGAGATGCTGTCCCTTGGGGGCTCTGTACAACAGGGACCCACCCCACAGTCTCTCCAGGGTAGTCTGGGTCCCTCCCCACTGCTCTTTGTGCAGAGATCAGTTTCCCTACCTCACCACTGAGAGAGCAGCCCCAGGGGCCCTGGGACATCTCCAGGGAGTCACCAGCTGATGCAGCCAAGGAAGCTGCCTTCAGCAAAGAAACTCTGTATCTCTCAGAAGCGTACTGCTGCCAAGAGAGGGTGTGGAGTCCCTATGGCGGAAGAAATCAGTGCCCAAGATGAGACACTTGCCAGCAGGGATGGATTCAGGATGAACTCGCTCCAGTACTAAAGCCCTACGGGAAGTGGGTGCCCCATTAAAGTCCCCACTCTGCAATCCCTGGCAGGAAGTGATGACAGTGCTCAGAAAGATACAGGTTCATTAGCTCAGTGACCCAATTTATCCATGCCAGCAGCAGGCCAGGCACGCCACAGGGAGGGGGAAACATGGCTGCAGACCAAACACTGCAGGCCATCCAGCCTGTCACCAGGAGATACCTGCAGGCGAGAGTTTTCCTAGGAGGTGTGGAGTAAACCCCAGTGGTTTTACAGCTCAGCATCTGGAATGTGCCCAGGAAGCCTTATCCAGTGCAGAGCTATGAACTCGGGGGAGGGAGCGAGGAACCTGGAGGAAAAGTCACAGGGCACGAGAATTACTAAAGATGGAAAGTGCCTAGCTCACCACAGCTGCCTGGCCCCGCTGCCCAATTAGATCATTCATGCACATCCATTAATCACATATTTAGCCAGAAACAGTTACATCACTCAAGTGCTCAGAACAACGACCAGCTGGGGCTGAGTCCAGGGATGAAGAGGCAGAGGTACCCCCAGAGCCAGCACATAACCCATTACCACCTTCGTAACCATGTTCCCACACCACTTCTCCTTACTCTACACCCCTCCCAGGAAAAAAGCCACTGCTCCCTCCCTGAGTACTCAAGGGTCGTTCAGAAATGATGCCCCCTAACAAGAAAAGGTGCAGAATTGGAGGGCAAAGTGACCCAGGCACTGTTTCCGAGATTGGCCCAGCTGAACCAGGCAACGCCCCTCCCCACAGCATGCATACACCCCCCACCCACACATGCTGGAGACCATCAGCAACCCACTGCACACATCATTAGAGTGGACCCGAAGTACCACACACCCAGGCCTCACCCCAGAGAGCTGCAGCAGCAGCTTCAACTCAGCCAGCAGGGGAACCGAGACAGAAAGGCAACCCAGTGTTCCCATCCAACAGATAAAAGCTGGGTCAGGACACAAATACATACACAGCATCCAGTATCCAGTTCTCAGCTAAATGCCCCAGAGAAGCAGGGGACAGTCATCTCCCCACATGCAATGGGCATTAATGTTAAGACATTCCTTGAGACACAGTGCCCCGCCACAACCTGCCCACACACTCTCCTACTGCCAGCAGCTCTGGGAAGGGTTCTGCACTTTGCATGCCAAAGTTAGTACGAGTTTCCCCAGAACTCTGCTCCCATTCCCCCCACACACACCCCAAAGGAGCCTCCCCTAAGCATCCACATTGTGCATGCTCATGCAAGCTGCAGGACTCCCTCTGAGGACAGCTATCACCTCCCAGGCCATTTCAGCTGCCCTATCCCCTCCTCTTCTGGCACCGCTGCAGCAGACAAACCTGTTCCACAAAACCCTGCCCTACAGGCATGGAATCAGCAGCATGAGGGAGACAGAAGTTGCGGGCAACACTTCCAGTAGAGCTGCCTTCACAAGCCTGTGCAGAAGCCTGTACAGGGAGGAGAGGGTAACTTCTGCTGCCCCCTGGACTGTGCTCCCAGAAGAGGGATGTGGGGCGGGGGGGAGTTGGGGAGAGGGGTGTTACTGAGCTCTAGCGGGAGCTGCAGACACATGAATGAGGCAGCCTCTGTGTTGCATTTCCTGGCAGGAGGCAGCAAGCCCCACCCCACCTCAGTGCACACAATCAGAGTTCAGCTCCTCATAGCCTCAGCTCCTCCAGCCTGAGTAACAGTCAGCAAAGCCTGACTCAGCCCAGCCCGGACAGCAGCAGAGCAGGAACCAGACAGGGAGGGGGAATAAACCCCAGTCCTCCTCCTACAGCTCAGGACAGAAGCCTTGGCCTTTCCCTGGACAGCAGATTCAGCAGTCTGGTAGGCCCCCCAGGAGCATGGCCCCTGCAAGAACCTGACACAGAAGGGACGCCCATAAACAGGGCTTTGGAGCTGTGCTCTGGCTCCAGGCCAGCTCCAGGCAAAAACCTGCAGCTCCACTGCTCCAGAGCTGCTCCGCGCTCCAGCTCTGCTCTGCTCCAAAGCCCTGCCACCAACCCAACACTGCCACTACTGCAGCCAGACAGAGAGGGACAGGCTGCACAATTGAGGGAAGCCAGCAACAAAGTTATTCCACAGGGCTAACAGATCCACGGAGACACCAACAAGGAAAGGTGTAAGAGCACAACCCCTTGCCCCAGGTGCAGTGAGTCCTAGCACGTTACAGCTGGACTCTATCTGGAAGCAGCTTTCAGATTCATCTCTGGCTAGAAGGGGACTGATCAGCTCAAAGCCCCCCTCCTCCTCACCACCAGCTCCTGACAGAAAGGAGCTGTACCCCCCTCCCCCCGCCAACTGGCTGCTCCAAGGGGACATCCCCACTACTCTGCTATTCCCCCAGCCTCCATTCCTGGGTCCCCCTCACTGCAGATACCACTATCACACTGCTGGTTGGGGAAGCCTGAGTGGCACAGCCAGAGCTATCAACTTACTCGCCAGCTGACCCCTGTCCATGGGAACCCAAAGAGCAGCCCTGAAACTGCCCTGGGCTTTGTTAATCTCACTCTGAGGCTGCCTGCTTGGGGAACCATCAGAGGCAGTCTCAGGCACCCAAGTGCATATGGAGACGGGCTAGAATGTGTATGTTGGGGGTGGGGGGGGGGTGTTAAATGAAAGCTCAGATTCTGCAGAAACTGAAGAGGCTTGAGATTTCAGCTTTTGCAAGTTTCCTACTAACCACTACATCCTGCAGCAAGGCCTGCTAATGCAAATGTTACTGTAATTAACAGATGGCAAGAGAACTGGACTCAGTCTGAGCAACTGAGCAGAGCCATCACTGAGGAAGGGCTGGGTTGAAACGCAGAGAAACTTCATGCTACAGCTGCCTGCTCATCCCACAGGGAGAAAGCAGCAAGCTATGGCTGAGAAGCTGAAACAGGAAGCAACAGCTTCAACTTCCAAGGAGTAATAAGTGCATACAGCGGGCGGCGGAGAGGAAGAGGCGGCATAGGAGCCCATCTCCACACTGGGGCCAGAGGCCCCTTTGCTCAGTGTTCAAGCAACTGTCAGAGTTTCGGGGGAAGTCCAGAAGCAGACATGACAGGCAGGGAGGATGGTATCTGCTGAAGGCATTTGTCCCACTGTGCTGTGTCAGTAAAACGAGCCAATCCCAGCCACCAGGCTGGGAAATTCGTTAGTGACACAGCCTGGCAGACAGGTAGTCTGGGAGCAACAGCAGGGAAAAGCAGCTTAGGGGTCAGCAGCAGGGTACCTCGCCTTCTCCCACAGCAGCTCCCGTCCTCTCCGCCCGCAAGTTACTGAGTCAGCTGGTCTCAGGGCTCGCAGTGTCACTGATTTATCATCCCCCTGCAACGCGTGTCGCCTGCGCTCTGCAAACCTCGCGTCGGGCACACACACCACCCGCGCCTGGCCTCCCCCCCACCCGCGCCTGGCCTCCCCCCCAACCAACCCACCCACCCCCCCACCCGCGCCTGGCCTCCCCCACAACCAACCCACCCACCCCCCCACCCGCGCCTGGCCTCCCCCCCACCCGCGCCTGGCCTCCCCCCCAACCAACCGACCCCCCCACCCGCGCCTGGCCTTCTCCCCAACCAACCCACCCACCCCCCCACCCGCGCCTGGCCTCCCCCCCAACCCACCCACCCCCCCACCCGCGCCTGGCCTTCTCCCCAACCAACCCACCCACCCACCCACCCGCGCCTGGCCTCCCCCCCAACCAACCGACCCCCCCACCCGCGCCTGGCTTTCCCCCCAACCAACCCACCCACCCGCGCCTGCCTCCCCCCCAGCCAACCCCCCCACCCCCCCACCCGCGCCCGGCCTCCCCTCAACCAACCCACCCACCCCCCACCCGCGCCTGGCCTCCCCCCCACCCGCGCCTGGCCTCCCCCCAGACCAGCTTCCCTCTCGCCCCGCCTGGCCTCCCTCTCAGGCTGCCGCGCACCAGCCCCCGCCCCCGGGCCGGACCCCGCCCGGGCCTACCTGGGGCGCCAGCCGGGTCCCGCTGCGGCGCTGCTCCGGCCGAGACTCGCTGGGAGGGAAAGACGGAGCGACGCCCCCCGCCCTTGGCGAGACGCTCTGTGCTGACGCTCTGTGGTAGCGCCGCGCCGGCGCACTCGCACCGCCACGTCCCACCCCAGAGTGAGGCCAACCAGGCGCCATCTTGGTTGTGGGCAAGACCCCGCCCAGCAGGAGTGGGACCAGGCAGCGCCACAGACCCGCCCTCGCGGAGGCGACGGGGTCCTAGCGCCGGGTGCACCTAGGGCTGGACAGGACCCTGCAGGCAGGAGCCGCGGCGCCCCCATTGGTTGTGTCCCAAAAACCCTCAAGAGACCCCGCCCTACCCTCACCCCTTTCACCTCCCCCTGCCCACCCTGCCTCACCCACCCCACCCCACTCTGTTCCTCCCACCCCATCCCTGCCCTGCACAGCCTGCCCCCACCTCACCTAGCCCCACCCAGCCCACTCTGCACAGCCTGCCCCCGCCCTGCCCCACCTTGCCCAGCTCACTCTCCCACCCTGCCCAGCCCCGCCGACCCCACCTCGCCCCAGCCCACCCATCTCAGCCCACCCACCCCATCCCTGCCATGCACAGCCTGCCCCCACCCCGCCGCACCCGGATCACCCCACCCCACCCTACCCCACCTCGCACAGCCCACCCTGCCCAGCTCACTCCCCCACCTCGCCCAGCCCCTCCCACCCCGCCCCCACCCTGCCCGACCCCACCTCACCCAGCTCACCCCACCCCACCCAGCCCCGCCGAGCCCACCCTGCACAGGCTGCCCCCATCCCACCTCTCCCAGCCCCACCCACCCCACCCCACTCAGTCCCTCCCACCCCATCCCTGCCCTGCACAGCCTGCCCCCACCCCGCCCCACCCAGATCACCCCACCCCATCCTACCCCATCTCGCACAGCCTGACTCACCCCGTCCCTGCCCCACCTCACCCATCCCATCCCACCCTGTCCTGCCCCACCCCACCCTGCACAACCTGCCCCACCCAGCTCATACCACCCTGCCCCACCTTGCCCCGCACCATCCCAGCCAGCGCCACCCCGCACAGCCTACCCCCACCCTACCCCGCCCCGCTCCACCCAGCTCACCCCACCCAGCCCCTCTCACCCCACACAGCCTGCCCCTGCCCCACCTCGCCCAGCCCCACCCTGCCCACCCCAACATGCACAGCCTGCCCCCGCTCTGCCTCTCCCACCCTGCCCAGCCCCGCCCTTCTCACCCCACCCAGCCCCTCCCAGCCCCGCCTCTTGTGCTCCACCCAACCCGCCCTGCACCACCCAGCATGGCTACTCCCACCCTGTCCTGCCCAGCATAGACTCATAGACTCTAGGACTGGAAGGGACCTTGAGAGGTCATCGAAGTTAGGGAAGTTGTGGAATCTCCATCTCTGGAGATATTTAAGAGTAGGTTAGATAAGTGTCTATTAGGGATGGTCTAGACAGTATTTGGTCCTGCCATGAGGGCAGGGGACTGGACTCGATGACCTCTCGAGGTCCCTTCCAGTCCTAGAGTTTATGAGTCCAGTTCCCTGCCCACATGGCAGGACCAAATACTGTCTAGACCATCCCTGAGACATTTATCTAACCTACTCTTAAATATCTCCAGAGATGGAGATTCCACACACTCCCTAGGCAATTTATTCCAGTGTTTAACTACCCTGACAGTTAGGAACTTTTTCCTAATGTCCAACCTAAACCTCCCTTGCTGCAGTTTAAGCCCATTGCTTCTTGTTCTATCATTGGAGGCTAAGGTGAACAAGTTTTCTCCCTCCTCCTTATGACACCCTTTTAGATACCTGAAAACTGCTATCATGTCCCCTCTCAGTCTTCTCTTTTTCAAACTAAACAAACCCAATTCCTTCAGCCTTCCTTCATAGGTCATGTTCTCAAGACCTTTAATCATTCTTGTTGCTCTTCTCTGGACCCTCTCCAATTTCTCCACATCTTTCCTGAAATGCGGTGCCCACAACTGGACACAATACTCCAATTGAGGCCTAACCAGCGCAGAGTAAAGCGGAAGAATGACTTCTCGTGTCTTGTTTATGTAAGCAGAGTCAGGATAAGCTCTACCCTGACATCTGGTGGAAAGAATTTCAGAGAGTGTATTTGCATAGGCACGCCTACCCCATCTCAGGCTGCCGAGCTGTGAGACTGCTTGGTGACAAATGACTCAACCTCAGTTGGGTGGTATTTGCTAGACAAGGGACATGGGTTCCAAAACCCAGCGAATTGAGAGAGGCTGGGGACAGATATCTGTGCCTGGTGGTGCAGTCTCCTTGTGGAGCCAGAAGCACCAGTTCCACCCTCTCCACTGTAGAATGTCAGAGTTGATTTTTTTATTCCCTCAAGAATCTACATACAGGCTACTGAGCTGAACTCACTTTGGGCTTATGGTGCACTAGCACTGGGGCTCCCCTACTAAGAGCTGAGATCACTAAAGAGCTGAAATGACTGAGCTGAGAGCACTGAGTACTGTGCTAACTAGTGGGGGAGCCTGAAGCTACACTGTGGAACATGGCTGGAGCAGATCATGGGACAGCTGGTGGCAGCAGAGCGGCTGGCAGAGCAGAGTAGCTGTGGGACGGGTGGAGTGGCCCACAGAGCGAGCGGAGCCGAGCAGTTTGCAAGGAGAACTGGAGCAGCTCATGGAGCAGAGCAGCTGGTGGAGCGGAGCAGTTTCTGAGGACGGCTGGAGGAGCAGCGTGGAGCGGCTGGTAAAGCGGAGCAGTTCATGGAGAAGGCGGAAGCAGAACCCTCGGAGAGGCAGGGCAGTTGGCCCCGGACCACATAAGTTGCCCCTTTCTACCCAGGCTAGGGGGAGGGACCTCTACAGATAAACTCTCGAACTCTGGGGTGGCATTGACCAGAGACTTTTGGGTTGTTGGACTTTGGGGTGATTGGACTTAAAACCCTAAGGGGAAAAAGGACATTGCCAAACGTACTTGGAGGTGGGTTTTGTTTATGGTTTGTGTTATAACCCTGTTTGTGGTGTTTCTCCAATGGGATGCCTCATTGATTCCTTCCTTTATTAAAAAGATTTTGCTACACTCAGACTCCGTGCTTGTGAGAGGCGAAGTGTTGCCTCCTAGAGGCGCCCACGGGGGTGTGGTATGTGAGTGTCCCAGCTCACTGGGTGCGGGCTCGAGCCGGTTATGCATAGTGTTACTGAAACGGAACCCCTGGATACTGAACCCGGCCCTTGTTGCTGCCAACTCAGAGGGGCAGAAGGATTAACATTTACAACACACCTGTTAATGCATCCCAGAATCACATTTGCTTTTTTTGCAACAGTATCACACTGTTGACTCATATTTAGCTTGTGGTCCACTATGACCCCTACGTCTCTTTCTGCCATACTCCTTCCTAGACAGTCTCTTCCCATTCTGTATGTGTGAAACTGATTGTTCCTCCCTAAGTGGAGCACTTTGCATTTGTCTTTATTGAACTTCATCCGGTTTACCTCAGACCATTTCTCCAATTTGTCCAGATCATTTTGAATTTTGACCCTGTCCTCCAAAGCAGTTGCAATCCCTCCCAGTTTGGCATCATCTGCAAACTTAATAAGCGTACTTTCTATGCCAACATCTAAGTCGTTGATGAAGATATTGAACAGAGACATTCCCAAAACAGACCCCTGCAGAACCCCACCTGTTATACCTTTCCAGCAGGATTGGGAGCCAGGGAACCAGTTCCTGCCCCACTTTGTCCTGCCCCTCCCTCTCAGCACAGCCAGCCCCTGCCCTGCTTTAGACTCATAGACTTTAAGGTCAGAAGGGACCATAATGATCATCTAGTCTGACCTCCTGCACATCGCAGGCCACAGAACCTCACCCACCCACTCCTGAAATAGACCCCTAATCTGGCTGAGATACTGAAGTCCTCAATTCATGGTTTAAAGACGTCAAGTTACTGAGAATTTACCATATTCTCTAGTTCAAACCAGCAAGTGACCCATGCCCCATGCTGCAGAGGAAAGTGAAAAATCTGCCAGTCTGACTTGGGGGAAAATTCCTTCCTGACCACAAATATGATCAGTTAGACCCCGAGCCTATGGGCAAGGTACCTGGGAAAGAATTCTCTGTAGTAACTGAGAGCCCTCCCTATCTAGTGCCTTGTCCTGTCCCATCCCACCCAGCACAGCCAGCCTCTGCCACGCTTCATCCTGCCCATCCCAGGCAGCCTCTACCCTGCCCCACACAGCATGGCCAGCCCCTGCCCTGCCTTGTCCTGCTCCACCCAATAAGGCCAGCCCCTGACTTCTGGTAGGAGAAGCAGAAAAAAATACACTATTTATGTATAGCAGTAGTTGTTAGAGAAGGGAAGTAGAGGGAAGTAAGATCTACAGCTGCACCGGAGAGCAAGTATCAAGGGGAAAGACTGAAAGAAAATATGATTGGTAAAAAAGGGAAGTGATAAAAAAGCTATGATAGAGGAAAGCAGATCCTGAGAACAGTAAGCGAGAAGCCCCCCCAAGTACTTGAAGGGAGAGAACGACTGTTTGAACGTCTGCTGACGGAACACAGTTCCAAGGTGACTAATGGACAAACCCCCGCTTGTGATACACTCGGTGCAGCGAGGTACAGCCCAGGAACAGCGAATCAAAGGATCACTTCCAGCGGGAGAGAAGCAAAGAACAGGACAAGAGTGGATCTGGACTTACCGACAAGAAGACAAGCTGATTCTTCGCTGAAGTGACCTAATATATCTCTTTTGTTCTTGTTAATAACAATGCATGTGGTGCTAATGGCACGCTCCCAAAGCTTAGTGAGTTGGTAACCTCTAGTTTATTAGTATCCGTGGTGAGTCCTTGGTAATTTTCTGTATTATTTATGCTCTTGGGCTTCTGCCTTATAAAGATCTAAACATTTAAAATGACCCCTTTTGTCTTGGTTCCCCTCTGCCTCTGCTCACAGCTAGCTGAGCCTTGCCAGGTCACCACACCATCACTGTGCCAGCCTGCCCAGCCAGCTCCCATCACTCCCCATGGGCTGCCCCACAATGTTCCAGCCCAGCCCAAGAGTTCCCAGCCATCCCACACTTGCTGGGCTCAGCCCCAGGCCCTATCCCCACCCTGCCTGGGCCGGCTTTTCATCACCCTGTCTCCCCTCCAAGCAGTCAACACTGACTGCACAGTGCAGCTGCCCATAGAGCTTCACTAGTGGGCCTGCAACCTGCTCCCCCTTGTCCTTCTGATATGAGCAGAGTGAATGGCAGTGCCTGATTCCCCCTTGTCCCCATGAGACCAGCAGGGTGAAGAGCAGTTCCTGATCCCCCTTGGCCTTCCGATATGAGCAGAGTGAATGGCAGTGCCTGATCCCCCTTGTCCCCATGAGACAAGCAGGGTGAAGAGCAGTGCCTGATCCCCGTTGTCCCCATGAGACCAGCAGGGTGAAGAGCAGTTCCTGATCCCCCTTGGCCTTCTGATATGAGCAGAGTGAATGGCAGTGCCTGATCCCCCTTGTCCCCATGAAACCAGCAGGGTGAACAGCAGTGCCTGATCCTCCTTGTCCTTCCGACATGAGCAGAGTGAATGGCAGTGCCTGATCCCCTTTCTCCCTGTGAAAGGAGCAGGGTGAACAGCAGTGCCCGATCCCCCTTGTCCCCGTGCTATGAGCTAGGTGTATGATAGTGCCCAATCTCCCTCCTCTTTCCTTCATTGTTCTGCATCTTGCTATTGTGTCCCTTCATCATGTCAGAGATTCACAGAGTGCAAGTCCAGAAGGACCATTGTCATCCCCTAGTCTGACCCCTGTACAGCACAGGCCCTAGGACTAGTCTGACCCCCTGTATAGCACAGCCCTGGGAACTGCCCCAGAGTAATTCTTGGAGCAGAGCCCATCTTGGTTTGAAGCTGTCTGTGATGGAGAATCCCCCGTGGCTCTTGGTAAATTGTCCTACAGTTAATTCCCCTCACAGTCAAGCATTTACACCTTACTTCCCTTCCATTGGTAACGATGCCAATCGATGCTACTTCATGGGCCCTGGGTCCGTCTGTCACCACTGCCCAGCCCAGAGGGGCTAGGGGCTCTGCAGTGCTGGGGGACGTCTGTGACAATATGGATTCCTCCTGCTCCCTCTGCCTCGGCAACTCTGACCCTGCTGGGAAGACTGGGGTGGGGATTGGGCCCTCTTGCCCAAGCATCACAGACTGTGTCGTGCCCCTGACTGATGGGCCAAGCCACTCTACCACCCCCATCACACACACTGCTTGGCCCTGCCCCTCCTGCACCTCTGTCACTCACACCCCTCGGCCCCTCCCACCACTGCACCCATTGCTCACACCCCTTGGTCACGCCCCCTCCTGCACCTCTGGCACTCACCCCCTCAGCCCTGCCCCCTCCTGCACCTCTGTCACTCACACCCCTCGGCCCCTCTCCCACCACTGCACCCATTGCTCACACCCCTTGGTCACGCCCCTCCTGCACCTCTGTCACTCCCCCCTCAGCCCCGCCCCCTCCTGCACCTCTGTCACTCACACCCCTCGGCCCCTCTCCCACCACTGCACTCATCACTCACACCCCTTGGTCACGCCCCCTCCTGCACCTCTGTCACTCACCCCCTCAGCCCTGCCCCCTCCTGCACCTCTGTCACTCACCCCCTCAGCCCCGCCCCTCCTGCACCTCTGTCACTCACACCCCTCGGCCCCTCCCCCACCACTGCACTCATCACTCACACCCCTTGGTCACGCCCCCTCCTGCACCTCTGTCACTCACCCCTCAGCCCCGCCCTCCTGCACCTCGTCACTCACACCCTCGGCCCTCTCCCACCACTGCACTCATCACTCACACCCCTTGGTCACGCCCCCTCCTGCACCTCTGTCACTCACCCCCTCAGCCCCGCCCCCTCCTGCACCTCTGTCACTCACACCCCTCGGCCCCTCTCCCACCACTGCACTCATCACTCACACCCCTTGGTCACGCCCCCTCCTGCACCTCTGTCACTCACCCCCTCAGCCCTGCCCCCTCCTGCACCTCTGTCACTCACCCCCTCAGCCCCGCCCTCCTGCACCTCTGTCACTCACACCCCTCGGCCCCTCTCCCACCACTGCACCCATTGCTCACACCCCTTGGTCACGCCCCCTCCTGCACCTCTGTCACTCACCCCCTCAGCCCCGCCCCCTCCTGCACCTCTGTCACTCACCCCCTCAGCCCCGCCCCCTCCTGCACCTCTGTCACTCACACCCCTTGGCCCCTCTCCCACCACTGCACTCATCACTCACACCCCTTGGTCACGCCCCCTCCTGCACCTCTGTCACTCACCCCCTCAGCCCCGCCCCCTCCAGCGCACCCGTCACTCACGAGCGGACTGGAGGCGGCTCTTCGGTGCTGTCTGGGTGACATAATTTCCGGCCAATGGGGGCCCGAGCGAGCCCCAATTGACCAATGAGCGGACTCGCGGCGCAAGGGCAGCTGGGAGCTGTGGGCTCGGTGACGTCATTCTCGATGTGTTGGAAGCGGATCCGCGCAGCGGAAGCTGTCGAGTGAGGTGCGGGGGGACCGTGCGGGGGGGGGGGGTCCGCGGGGGTCGGCAGCGCCAGGGCTGGGGGAGGGGTGCGACTGCAGCCCCCCCGCCGGGAGAGAACCCAGGAGTCCTGGCTCCCAGCCCCCCACCCCCCGCCGGGAGAGAACCCAGGAGTCCTGGCTCCCAGCCCCTCCCCCTCGCGCCGGGAGAGAACCCAGGAGTCCTGGCTCCCAGCCCCCCACCCCCCGCCGGGAGAGAACCCAGGAGTCCTGGCTCCCAGCCCCCCACCGGGAGAGAACCCAGGAGTCCTGGCTCCCAGCCCCTCCCCCACCCCCGCCGGGAGAGAACCCAGGAGTCCTGGCTCCCAGCCACCCCCAGCCATGGTAGGACCCAGGAGTCCTGGCTCCCAGCCCTCCGCATCGGGGTAGAACCCAGGAGTCCTGGCTCCCGGCCCCTCCCCCACCCCGCGCAGGGAGAGAACCCAGGAGTCCTGGCTCCAGCCCCTCCCCCATCCAGAGCCGGGGAGAGAACCCAGGAGTCCTGGCTCCCGGCCCCTCCCCCACCCCGCGCAGGGAGAGAACCCAGGAGTCCTGGCTCCCAGCCCCTACCCCCCCCGCGCGGGGAGAGAACCCAGGAGTCCTGGCTCCCAGCCCCCCACCCCCCGCCGGGAGAGAACCCAGGAGTCCTGGCTCCCAGCCCCTCCCCCCCCCGCACGGGGAGAGAACCCAGGAGTCCTGGCTCCCAGCCCCCACCCCCCCCGCCGGGAGAGAACCCAGGAGTCCTGGCTCCCAGCCCCCCACCCCCCGCCGGGAGAGAACCCAGGAGTCCTGGCTCCCAGCCCCCCACCCCCCGCCGGGAGAGAACCCAGGAGTCCTGGCTCCCAGCCCCCCACCCCCGCCGGGAGAGAACCCAGGAGTCCTGGCTCCCAGCCCCCCACCCCCGCCGGGAGAGAACCCAGGAGTCCTGGCTCCCAGCCCCTCCCCCCCCCGCACGGGGAGAGAACCCAGGAGTCCTGGCTCCCAGCCCCCACCCCCCGCCGCGCGGGGAGAGAACCCAGGAGTCCTGGCTCCAGCCCCCCACCCCCGCCGGGAGAGAACCCAGGAGTCCTGGCTCCCAGCCCCCCACCGGGAGAGAACCCAGGAGTCCTGGCTCCCAGCCCCCCACCCCCCCCCGCGCGGGGAGAGAACCCAGGAGTCCTGGCTCCCAGCCCCCCACCCCCCGCCGCGCGGGGAGAGAACCCAGGAGTCCTGGCTCCCAGCCCCCCACCCCCCGCCGGGAGAGAACCCAGGAGTCCTGGCTCCCAGCCCCCACCCCCGCCGGGAGAGAACCCAGGAGTCCTGGCTCCCAGCCCCTCCCCCCCCCCGCGCGGGGAGAGAACCCAGGAGTCCTGGCTCCCAGCCCCCCACCCCCGCCGGGAGAGAACCCAGGAGTCCTGGCTCCCAGCCCCTCCCCCCCCCGCGCGGGGAGGAGAACCCAGGAGTCCTGGCTCCAGCCCCCCCCCCCCGCCGGGAGAGAACCCAGGAGTCCTGGCTCCCAGCCCCCCACCGGGAGAGAACCCAGGAGTCCTGGCTCCCAGCCCCTCCCCCACCCCCGCCGGGAGAGAACCCAGGAGTCCTGGCTCCCAGCCCCACCACCCCCCGCCGGGAGAGAACCCAGGAGTCCTGGCTCCCAGCCCCTCCCCCTCGCGCCGGGAGAGAACCCAGGAGTCCTGGCTCCCAGCCCCCCACCCCCCGCCGGGAGAGAACCCAGGAGTCCTGGCTCCCAGCCCCCCCACCCCACCCAGAGCTGGGAGAGAACCCAGGAGTCCGGGCTCCCCAGCCCCTCCCCCCCCGCGCGGGGAGAGAACCCAGGAGTCCTGGCTCCCAGCCCCCCCCCCCCCCCCCCGCCGGGAGAGAACCCAGGAGTCCTGGCTCCCAGCCCCTCCCCCTCGCGCCGGGAGAGAACCCAGGAGTCCTGGCTCCCAGCCCCCCACCCCCCGCCGGAGAGAACCCAGGAGTCCTGGCTCCCAGCCCCCCCCCCCCCGCCGGGAGAGAACCCCAGAAGTCCTGGCTCCCAGCCCCCCACCCCCCGCCGGGAGAGAACCCAGGAGTCCTGGCTCCCAGCCCCCCACCCCCGCCGGGAGAGAACCCAGGAGTCCTGGCTCCCAGCCCCCCCACCCCCTGCCGGGAGAGAACCCAGGAGTCCTGGCTCCCAGCCCCTCCCCCCCCCGCGCGGGGAGAGAACCCAGGAGTCCTGGCTCCCAGCCCCCCCCCCCCCCCCGCGCGGGGAGAGAACCCAGGAGTCCTGGCTCCCAGCCCCCCACCCCCGCCGGGAGAGAACCCAGGAGTCCTGGCTCCCAGCCCCCTGCACCGGGGTAGAACCCAGGAGTCCTGGCTCCCAGCCCCCCACCCCCCCCCGCGCGGGGAGAGAACCCAGGAGTCCTGGCTCCCAGCCCCCCCCCCCCCGCCGCGCGGGGAGAGAACCCAGGAGTCCTGGCTCCCAGCCCCCACCCCCCGCCGGGAGAGAACCAGGAGTCCTGGCTCCCAGCCCCCCACCCCCGCCGGGAGAGAACCCAGGAGTCCTGGCTCCCAGCCCCTCCCCCCCCCGCGCGGGGAGAGAACCCAGGATTCCTGGCTCCCAGCCCCCCACCCCCGCCGGGAGAGAACCCAGGAGTCCTGGCTCCCAGCCCCTCCCCCCCCCGCGCGGGGAGAGAACCCAGGAGTCCTGGCTCCCAGCCCTCCACCCCCCGCCGGGAGAGAACCCAGGAGTCCTGGCTCCCAGCCCCTCCCCCCCCCGCTCGGGGAGAGAACCCAGGAGTCCTGGCTCCCAGCCCCCACCCCCCCCCCCCCGCCGCCGCGAGAGAACCCAGGAGTCCTGGCTCACAGCCCCCACCCCCCACCGGGAGAGAACCCAGGAGTCCTGGCTCCCAGCCCCCCACCCCCCCCCCGGGGAGAGAACCCAGGAGTCCTGGCTCCCTCCCACTCCTCTCTAACCACTAGCCCCCGGGCCAGGATAGACCAGGGCTTTGGAGCGGAGCTGCAGGTTTTTGCTTGTTGCGGAGCTGGAGCACAGCTCCAAAGCCCTGGAACCCAGGAGTCCTCGTTCCCAGCTCCCCTGCTCTAGACAGGGGCCCCACCGAGAGTCGGTAGGAAACCCAGGAGTCCTGGTTCCCACCCACCCCAGCTCAACCACTTGCCCCCCCTTCCTTCCCAGATCTGGGAGAGCACCCAGGAGTCCTGGCTCCCGCCTCCCAACTCCTGTGGCTCTAACCACTAGATGTCATTCCTCACCCAGAGCTGGGGAAAGAACCCAGAAGTCCTGTCTCCCAGGTCCCTCCCCTCTCCTGTTCTAAAGCAGCTTAGCTGATGTCACAGGATTTTGGCATGTCCCTGCGCTGTCATTGCAAGGTGGCATGGCATGGCATGGCATGGCGAGGCAAAGAAACTTAAACCAGAGTGAGGCTGAATCTGTTTCTAGCTGCCAGGGCCTGCTGGCTGTGTATGTTGCAGCCTAGAGGGGTGGGATCACACTGTGCAGTGCAGGGTGTGGCTGTCTGTTTAGGGCTCAGAATTGCAGAGGGAGGTGGCACATATGGTGCAGGTGACCAAGGATCTGTATAGGCCATTCCATGGCCAGGGGGGATCACTGGGGCAGTGGCTCATTGCCATGGAATTGGCCACTGGATGTCCACAGAGAACTAGTCCGATTTGCCATTCCTGCATGTGGGCTGCTTGTCCACAGCTCCGCAGAGCTCAGACCTGGCTAGGAGAGAGGTGTGTTTTGGGGCTGCATGATTGACCCCTTGAGAGCCCCGACATAGGGACCCAAGGCAGTAAGGCGATGAGGGGCCTAGCCCTGCCTCCTGCAGCTGTGCCTTCTGACTCAGCAAGGCACAGCTGGCTCCCAGCCTAACTGTTCCTCAGACAGGCTTGCAGGGGTGGAGAGCGGCAGCCGCGTGACCCCCATTCAGTGTTGTCTGATGTGCCCAATATCTGATGTCTTGGCTGCTGGGTTTGCACATGCGTGTGCTGAGCAACTTTTATGACCCTTCCTTCCAAATCACCTGCTGTAGCCCGCAGTGGCCCAGCTCCTCCCTTGGCTGCCTGCCTGGGGACCTGTTCAGTGCGTGATTCCCAGCCAGATGTTCCCTGTGCTCGCCAGAACAATGGGGTCCCTGCATCCCCCTTCCTCTCACCGCCTTGCTTCCTGCTCCTTTGAGGGAGCGGATGGACTGATCCACCAGGGTTGCCCCATGGACCAATGTCCTGTTTCCGAGCAGCTGCTGCGGTGCTGAGACTCAGGCTCCTGGGATCTGCCCTCCAGCCTGGTCACAAGGTGATGCACCTGATCTGAGGCCTCCAAGGAGTGCCGGCCTAGCTGGCATCAGGCCAGGGTGCAGAGACTCTTCTGGCTCTGGAGAGCTGCAGGAGCCAGTCTTGTATCAGGGCTGAGTGAGGAGATTCCCCTGGGCCCTGCCCAGCCAGCTGTGCCTTGCTGCAGCACACTCATACTGTGTGGTGCCTTGCCCACATCACCCGCTTTCATTGCCCTGCTTGTGGGCTGCTGGGCCCAGGCAGTGCCTGGGCAGGTAGAGGTGCGCCAGGAGCCTTGCTGCAGGAGTCTCTGGGGTCTGGCTTCGCATGTGTTGTACCTTTCCCTGTAGAGATCCTGGCAGTTACACCCATAGCGATGTGAGTGCCCAGGCAGAGGGGCAGGAGGGAGGTCCTGTCCCTCTCCTGGATGCGAGGGTGGGTCTCTCCACAGCCCCTGGATGGCTCTGTCTGTCTTACTCAGATGTCGTGCCCAGAAGAGGTGGTTGCCTTGGCAGATGAGGAGCTGCTCAGCTTCCTCCTGGCAGATGATGCTCCCTGTGCAGAGTTCTCAGAGAACGAAGCCAACCTGCTGGGAAACTGGGGTCTGCTGGAGCCCGAGGTGAGACTGCTGTCTGGCACAGAGCATAGAGAAGTGAACTGGGCTGGGCCGTGGGAGGGGGCTTTCAGGCTTTCATCCTCTGCTTAGCAGCAACTCTTCTCTGCAGCTCCTGAATGACAAGGAGGTGGAGGACTTTCTCAGCTCCCTGCTGAGCCCCTTTGTAGAGGGGCCGAGTGCCTTGCAGGGTCACTCGCCTCTCGACAGCGATAGCGGCATCTCTGAGGACCAGAATCCCTTCCCCAGCCCCAGCAGCTGGGATGCGTCTCCGGCCAGGGACCTCACCTCCAGCCCTTTGAGCTCTAACATCGTGCAGGTCGAACACAGCTACTCTTTCCATCAGGACAGGGTGGCGCTGGAGAGCGTGAGAGCTGAGACAGCAGAAGGAGACATCTCCATTGACCTGGGTAAGGGGTAGACCTGGGGAATCCCTCTTCTGCAGCTTGAGCCCATGGCTACGGGCCATGC
This sequence comes from Gopherus evgoodei, assembly GCF_007399415.2. Lineage (NCBI taxonomy): Eukaryota > Metazoa > Chordata > Testudines > Testudinidae > Gopherus > Gopherus evgoodei. The sequence continues at coordinate 137,004,569 of NC_044327.1, read as the reverse complement.
TGAGCTTGGCAGGGAAGCAGCCCAGCTGTCTGCCGAATGAAGGGAGAAGGCCGGGGGTGGGGAAGAGGGGTCTGGCTGGCCTGCTGGGGCTGCTGGCACGGGGTGTGCAGTGGGTGGCCCCTGACTCTCATTCCTCTCCCAGATATGTGGGGGAACTCGGTAAGTGCAGAGGAGACCCTGGTCGACGAGCAGAGTTCCAGCTTCCCAGTTGCTGTGCCCTTGGATGACTTCATGCTTGGGACCCCTATACAGGTACTGAGGCCCGTGCCCCAGGGACAGGCCCCACTGCAAATGCTGGTAGGCCCCTGCCTTCCCTCCTCACTTGCACCTCCACTCCGTGCTCAGGTGCTGACTCCCATCTTGCCCTGGGGGCTTCCCTCACTAGTTCAGGGGAGGGGTTCTCCATGCTCAGCAGTGGGTTGATTTGTGTTGTAGTTCGATTTCCCGGAACTGATCCTGACAGAAGAGGAGAAACAGCTTCTGGAGAGAGAGGGTGTCTCCTTGCCATCCCACCTGCCCCTGACCAAGGTGAGTTCACCCCCCACCCCTCTCCAGTGCATGGCCCCTCCCCTCACTCACTCCTTCAGAGAGGGCCCAGGCCAGAAACTGATAGGAGCGATGAAGAGGGGGGCCCCATTACCACGGTCGAGGGCCGGTGTCTTGCTGAGAGGCTCAACCCCCAGCTCCACGAATGGGGATGGTGCTGGATACCTGGCCTGAACCCTGCTTGCGGGGCTCCATCTTCCATAGTGGCCACTGGCCAGATACCAGCTAGGTGATCTGCAGCCACTGCCCCTCTATCTGCTAGAAGGAAGAAGGTGTGGGGGAGGTGTGGCCTGCCGCTGCCCCTCCCTGGCATATTGGCTACTGTGGAGTGATGGGGGTTCTGCGCTGCTGCAGAGAGTTGACCAGAAGCAAGAAGGCAAGTGAAGTGAGTCTTGACAGTCCTCAGCTGTTCACGAAGACCTGAAGAGCAGCCATGAAACTGGCCAGTCTTGTTAGTTTGCTGTGCCTGTCTGCACCCTCTGGATGTCTGTGCTGTATGGGGCCGTGTTCTGCAGGGATGCTGGGTCAGGCCCTCTCCTCCTGCCAAGGAGTTTGGCCTGGTCTCCTTGGGCCAGTGACTCTTTCAGGCCCTGTTTTTGAGACCTCTGGCCAGGCTAGGTTCTGGTCAGCCTGCCTGGTGTGAGCTGGAAGCCAGGCCCAGGTGTGTGTGCCCAGTGTAGGGGCTGTGGGCTAACGGGGGTGGAAGCAGGTGTGGGTGCACATGCAGAGGCTGGAACTGCAGAAGGTGCTGTCAGAGCTGGGGCTCCTCTGCCTTTTGTCTCCCTGCTGTGCTGATAGTGCCCCTTGATTTCCTGACGCACTGGAAGGCAGCAGGTCTCGTAGATAGGCCAAAGGTCACCTTGCCCTCTGGGCCAGGGCCTGCAGCTGGGTTCCTAGTGACATCACAAGCAAAGCATGTGAGAAATACCTGGAGTAACCTCTGCCCTCCCCAGGCTCTTCCTGCATCTGGCCCGATGGCAGGTACCCGCCAGCTGCTGCTCCCTTTGCCCTGCTCAGGGCTGGGTTCTGGGCAGGGTTGTCACTATGAGCATAAGGGTGGTTCTCGCCCCAGAGTGTGGAGGCCTGGGCATGGCCTGTAACCTGGGCTGGCTGTTTCAGGCTGAGGAGCGGCTCCTGAAGAGAATCCGTCGAAAGATCCGGAACAAGCAGTCGGCACTGGACAGTCGGCGCAGGAAGAAGGTCTATGTGGATGGCTTGGAGAGCAGGTACCCTGGGCACAGCAGCAGGCGTTGCTCCTCCTGTGGGTCTGGGCCAGAGCACTGGGGTAGTGAACCCTCTGGCTTAAGGAGAAGAGCAGGACACCAGGCACTTGCACTCCAAGCGCTGGAGGCAGCTGCTGGCCCCCCGGGCCCAGAGGAGCAGAAGGCGATAGGCAGGGCCAGTTTGTACCTCGCTCTGTCGGATCTGCAAAGCTCCGATCAAGGTCTGAGACCCGCCAGTGAATGAGCCCTTCCCGCTCCCATGGGAGCCGTGTTCTGCCAGACACTCCTGCCGAGCTGCTGCTGCTCGAGACCCCAGAAGCCTCGGCTCGGGGGCTCCAGGCACTGGGGTGAGGATGCGGAGAAATGGGACCTGATTTTTACCACTGAGAGGTCTGTCCCAGGGTAACCTAAGTGACCCCATCTGCTTCCCCTGCGACAAATTGGTGGCAGCGCTTGGCCCTGCCTCCTAGCTGTGTCAGAGCAGTTTGGCTGTCCGTGCCCCCAGCTTGTGGCTGTGCTAGGGACAAATGAGATCACACCTGCCCCCAACTCTCAGGACATTTTGCACCTGGCACTAGGCAGGGTCTAGGGACTCCCTCCTGAGCCAGCAGTGTGGTTTCCCATGAGGGTCAGTCTGACTCTTTCCTCTCTCCCCATCGCTGCTTGGGAAGGGTCGTCACCTGCATGGCGCAGAACCATGAGCTGCAGAAGAAGGTGCAGCTGCTGCAGAAGGAGAATATGTGAGTTCCTGACACTCCAGACATGGAAACTCGGGGGCAAGAGGGTGGGAAAGGGGGCACTGTCTCCTTGTGCCCCTCCAGTCGGCACTGACATGCCAGGGGAGCCAAGCCTGTTCCCCAGGATCCTGATCCCAGGCTGGAGAGACGCAGGGGTCTGTGCGGGGCTCGGTGGTGGAATGGGAGCCTGGGATCAGGGGCTACACTCACCTGCGTTTCACACTTTGCCCTAGATCATTGCTTGAGCAGCTACGGAGACTCCAGGCCATGGTGAGACAGTCCTCGACCAAAACCACCACCGCCAGCACCTGCATCATGGTGAGTGGCCCCTCAGCCGAGCATTGGCCCCAGGTGGTGCTGAGGAGCCTCCTTGGCTGGCAGGGCCGGAGTCACGTGCTGGTGCTGATGGTGTGGTTGTCTTTCTCCAGGTCCTGCTCCTGTCCTTCTGCCTCATTCTCTCTCCCAGTCTCTATCCGCTCGGAGCCAGAGTGCAGCAGGAGGGATTCCGAGGAGGTGAGTGACTGGCTGCACGGGGGTGAGCGGGCAGGGCAGGATTGTGCCTGACAGTGAACTCTTCTGGGGTGAATGTTCCAGGTGATGCGGCCCCAGCAGAGATGCGGTTTCCCAGACATGGGCTCACGCCTTGTGTGCGCAGGGCCTGTTTGCGGGTTGCTCGGCTGTCCTGTTCCATTGCAAGCTGCTGCCAAAGCTGCTCTCCTCTGCCCTGTGCAGACTAGGGCCAGGAGAGCCTGGGGTCAGCTGCTGCCCTGGCGCACGACGCTCTTGGTGACGCCAGGCTGACTGTCCTCTCTCTTGCAGTGCTGTCTCGGCAGATCCGTGAGTACCCGAGTGACACGGCCCAGTTTCAGGCAGCAGCTGCCCAGCAGGCAGAGGGGCCTGAAACACAGAGGGAGCGCACAATAGAGGGACTGGCCCTGGAATCCGAGACGGCCCTGCTGCCGGGCAGCCTCAATCACTCCCGGGACGGGGGAGAGAGCCCACCCAAAGCGGAGCATGGCTCTGCCATCAACAGCAACTCATCCTCCGACCCTCCACCAGGAGCCAGCTCTGAGCTGGTTCCCCCCCAGCAGCAGCCGGAGCAGCTTCCTGGGAAGGGCCCCCTGCACTCTGTGGAGCCGGCAGCCTGGGGGACTAAGAAGCAGGAGTGGGTGGAGCGCACCACCAGTGTCGTGATCCAGCAGCACCGTGCAGATGAGATGTGAGCACTGGGCGCCTCATGCTGCCTAGCTCTGAACATGCGGGGGCCTGGGGCCCTGCCCCAGAGGAAGCCAGGACAGCTCTGACTGATCCTTATCGACACACATGCTTCTAAATGCCCCTGAGTGGGTTCTGTCTCCCCACCCACCAAACCTGAACTGGGGAGCAGCTGGGCTCGGGGGTAGCAGGAAACGGTTCTAGCTGCAGCATGGAGGTGGGCACAGCACGGGGAGTTGGTGCTCTTCCCTCTCCAGATCAAGCACCTGCATTATTTAGTTCCCTGCAGCTGGAGTGAGTGGGAAACCACGTGGACTGGGCTGGGCCTGAGTGCCCTTAGCAAGTCCCACAGCTGCAAGAGATCTGTCCCTTCCAGCAACACAATGATTCCCCATCCTTCAGCTGGACACGCCAAGCCCCTATGCCCCGGGCTGCTGGCTAGATGTGGTTCTGCTAAGGGACAGCTCTAAACTTCTCTCATCGACTTCCCTGCTGCAGAGCCCCAGCTGCTGGTCTTGGCAAGGCTGAGGGCGTCTGCAGGCAGAGGGTCCCTGCCCAGTGCTATGTGCTGCCTTCCTGCTGATCACAATCCTGTGAAGGGGAGGGGTCTGCACTGCTGTAGGGGTGGAGGTGCAGAGAGCCCTGCGGGGTAATCTCTGCAACAGGGCTTGGGGCTCATGGCAGCGGGGAGGGCCAGGTCACTGGGGCCTCCTCCGTACATTGACCTCTGGCCTGCAGTCCTGGGCAGGGGCTGGTGTAACGCGGCTGAGCCCTGGGATGAGGACTGCCAGCTGAGCCAGCACCAGCCAGGGTCGCCCTCCCACCCACCCCCTAACTGCTACAGTAATGGCTCTATTATAATAAAGTGTAAATAAAATGGACCCTCTGCTGGGCTGTCCCCTGGGGGCAGGTGTCCGTATAGCCCCACAGCTGCCTCCCAGCCATGCAAGGGGGGCTCCTCACGATGCTCCCAGGCTGAGACTTGACCCCTATTGACCTGGGGCCTGTTCCTGTCCTGCTCCCTCTCCAGGGCAGGGGGTGCTGTGTGTCAGCCTCCTGCAGGCAGCCTTTGCTCTTCCTCCGGGGCCCTTGCTCCCCCCTGTGCGTTTGGAACCTCGCTGTCTGCAGGATCCCAGGAAGCCAGGCGGAGCCTGAGCCCAGCCCCACCTATCTGGAGAGGGGAAGTGGGGCTACCCTGTAGCGCCAGCCTCAAGGAGTTTATCCCACAGAAGGCTCAGGAACAATGATCGCACTGGTGGGGTAAGAGGAACTTGATAAGTCAGGGCCCTTCACTGCACCAGGACCATTCACACTAGAACGAAGGTGTAAATGGTGATAGTGAGAGGAACTACTGCAGCAATTGCATATTGGGGGGTGGTGGATTCCCCATCGCTGGAAGTTCTTCAGCCGCCAGGGGGATGTTTTCCTAAAGGTTCTCTTCAAACCAGGATTGACTCGTGGGAGTCTTGTGGTCAGAGCAGTGCTGCAGCTGCCTGAGTCACCTGCCCTGCCCCGTTTGCCCCTGGGCGGATGACAGCTGCTCCTACTCCCCCTCTGGGTCAGTGCCCCAGTGCCTCAGGAACTGACCTCTCCGCTGCCAGCAGGGCTCAGCTTGCTCAGCTGCAGGCTCCCCATGAATGCATGTTCCTAAACTGGCTCTGCCCTGGGATGTCTGGTAAGGGGATGGCAGAAGGGGGACCCTGAAAGGGCAGATTTCCTTCCTACCCATGGGGTGGGGTTCCTTTTAGGAGCACTCTCCACCCAATGTGCATCACCTAGATAAACCTCCCAAATGCACCACACCACTTCCCTGGCCTGTCCCTGCCCAACAGATGCCCTGGCAGAAGGGTGCTATCTTTCTCCTCTTCAGCTCCTTTCCCCAGGACTTTTCCAAACTGCTGGGCACAGGCTTGGTCAGTTTTTGGCCAGCAGGGAGCCCCGCTTTGGGGAGCTGCCCATGCTCCAGCAGCTGTAGGGCCCTCTCCCTGGCTTTTTGCCACCAGTTTCCTTGCTGCCTGGTACATTCCCCTAAGGCATCGCTGCAGCAGGGAGCAGTCTGGCATGCCCTAGCTTTGTCCCTGGGGTGGGGGCTGGGAAAGGCTCCGTACCACTGGAGCCCCTGGCTTCCCTACCCCCTGCCAAGGTGTCTTGCTTCCTTCTGGTGGGGTGGGTCCACTCCAGCCCATTGGGCTCTGGCCCTGCCTTCCCTAACCGAACACATCATCTAGCCAGATGTGTCCCTCAAGGGCTAGTGCCTGTGGTGGGGGTTCTGCATTACCTGCCGGGGATCCTGCCCTCCCTGTACACCAACACCAGCCTGAGGCCCCAAGCTGCCCCATGGCCTCGGTGCCACTCATCTCTGGTCAGGCCCTTCCCAAGCATCCTCTGGCAGAGCCTTGGCTAGGGGATCCTACCTGCGCCCGCCACTCACACCCAGCGGGCCTGGCTCAGCCCAGGGCACCCAGAGGAGCCCAGCTGGGCAGGAGGCCCCTAAAGGACCTGCCCAGCCAGTGGCGGGCTCAGCTACTGTGACGGTGCTGCCCATGGGAGCCAGCTGAGGTCACTCAATTAGGGTGAACTGCAGACAAAACGAGGCAGCCAAACCCCAGATGCTGATGGTTATTCCAGTACTTAGATTTACCAGCCAGCACAGAACAGCTTCTGTAGTACCTCACTGGTTACTCATAAGTCCAAACCATGCAGTTCCCTTAAAGTGCCCAGCCTCAGGTCTTTGGCGAGACATGCGTCCGATATGGTGATGATTCCTGAAAATCATATAAAAGAAAAGGTTCTTCCAATTGCAAGGGATCAGCCACATACCCAGGTCCAGGTATAAAACTTAGATCTTACCCAAAATACACGCTTAGAGCCAACTCTTATTAACTAACCTAAAATTTATTTAAAGAGAGAGCAGGTTGGTTAAAAGATCAATATGCAGACAGACCCAAATTCAATTCTTGATGTTCAGATACATAGCAGAGATGAGTTTGTAGTTGCCAAAAGTTCTTTTGGAAATAGTCCATAGGTTATAGTCTAATGTCCATATTCAGAGTGATGCCAGCCAGTGACTGGGGATCTCAATCCTTATGGCTTAAGGTTTCCCCCTCTTGAAATCCAGAGCAGATCTGAGGTGAAGTAGAATCGTATCCCAGGTTTTTATATATTTCTAGCAGCCTTTTGGTCAGAAAACAATAGGCTTAACTCCTTCTCCCAAACATCCCGGCAATTAGCACAGGGTAATTTATCCATTAAACAGTTCAGACACAGGTTACCACAACCTTCAGAGAGACATATAGACAATAATACTATTTCACTCAAGTTTATCTTCCTAAATGTCAATATTCTTTTTTTGATCTTTGAATCAAAGCCATAGCAATAGACAAGACTTGTTTGTTACATCCCAAGACCTGAGCAAACACCTCCCCTTCTTCCTCTACCAATGCAGACTCATAGACTCATAGGTCAGAAGGGACCAATCTGATAATCTAGTCTGACTTCCTGCACAAGGCAGGCCACAGAACCCCACCCATCCAATTTTATAACAACCCTTATCTCAGGACCAAATTATTGAAATCCTCAAAATTGGTTTGAAGACCTCAAGCTGCAGAGAAATCACCAGCAAGCGACCCGTGCCCCACGCTGCAGGGGAAGGCGAAAAACCTCCAGGGTCCCTGCCAATCCGCCCTGGAGGAAAATTCCTTCCCGACCCCAAATATGGCGATCAGCTAAACCCTGAGCATGTGGGCAAGAGTCACCAGCCAGCACCCAAGAAGGAATTCTCTGCAGTAACTCAGTTCCCATTCCATCCAACATCTCCCCACAGACCATTGAGCAGACCTATCTGGTGGTAATCCAAGATCAATTGCCCAAATTAACGATCCTATCATAACATCCCCTCCATATACTTATCAAGCTTTGTCTTAAAGCCAGAAAAGTCTTTTGCCCCCACTACTTCCCTCGGAAGGCTGTTCCAGAACTTCACTCCCCTAATGGTTAGAAACCTTCATCTAATCTCAAGTCTAAACTTCCTAATATCCAGTTTATACCCATTCGTCCTCGTGCCTACATTAGTACTAAACTTAAATAATTCCTCTCCCTCCCTAACGTTAACCCCCCTGATATATTTATATAGAGCAAGCATATCCCCTCGCAGCCTTCTTTTGGCCAGGCTAAACAAGCCAAGCTCTTTGAGTCTCCTTTCATAAGGCAGTTTTTCCATTCCTCGGATCATCCTTGTAGCCCGTCTCTGAACCTGTTCCAGTTTGAATTCATCCTTCTTGAACATGGGACTTGCATTTCAAAGCTCTGCTCATTTACATATTTTCCTAATAAGTCTCTAAAGCTGGGCTATGGGTCAGGTCAGTCTGTGAGGTAATTAACTCTGGCCCTTTCACCGAGATATTATATTACACTCATCACAGACGAAAAGTGTTAAAATAGTGGTTTTGATTCTGTTTCTCCCCATTGGTCTGAATTATCCATGACGTCCATACTGCATCACATCAAGTCCAAATCATTAGAGGAATGCCTCTGCTTGCACTGCCCAGAGGATGTTTGGATTCTGATGTCAGCCCAGTTCTGCAGCCTGACAGAAATTAGAACAGAAGTACTTGTGGCACCTTAGAGACTAACAAATTTATTTCAGCATGAGCTTTTGTGAGCTACAGCTCACTTCTTCGGATGCATAGAATGGAACACACAGACAGGAGATATTTATACATACAGAGAACATGAAAAGGTGGAAGTATGCATACCAACTGGAAGAATCTAATCAATTGAGATGAGCTATCATCAGCAGGAGAAAAAAAACTTTTGAAGTGATAATTAATATGACCCATAGAAGGTGTGAGAAGAACTTAACATAGGGAAATAGATTCAATTAGTGTAATGACCCAACCATTCCCAGTGTCTGTTTAAGCCTGAGTTAATTGTATCTAATTTGCATATTAATTAGAGTTCAGTAGTCTCTCTTTAAAGTTTTTTTGTTGCAAAATTGCCACCTTCAAGTCTGTCAGTGAGTGGTTAGAGAGGCTGAAGTGTTCTCCCACTGGTTTTTGAATGTTATGATTCCTGATGTCAGATTTGTGTCCATTTATTCTTTTGCTTAGAGACTGTCCGGTTTGGCCAATGTACATGGCAGAGGGGCATTGCTGGCACCTGATGGCATATATCACGTTGGCAGATGTGCAGGTGCCCTGATGGCGTGGCTGATGTGATTAGGTTCTATGATGGTGTCACTTGAATAGATATGTGGACAGAGCTGGCATCGGGCTTTGTTGCAAGGATAGGTTCCTGGGTTAGTGTTTATGTTGTATGGTGTGCGGTTGCTGGTGAGTATTCACTTCAGGTTCAGGGGCTGTCTATAAGCGAGGACTGGCCTGTCTCCCAAGGTCTGTGAGAGTGAGGGATTGTTTTCCAGGACAGGTTGTAGATCTTTGATGATGCGCTGGAGAGGTTTTAGCTGGGGGCTGTAAGTGATGACTAGTGGCATTCTGTTATTTTCTTTGTTGGGCCTGTCCTATAGTAGGTGGCTTCTGGGTACTCTTCTGGCTCGGTCAATTGTAGTTTTAATAACGCTTGATAGAGATCTTGTAGGTGTTTATCTCTGTCTCAGGGGTTGGAGCAAATGCATTTGTATCTTAGAGCTTGGCTGTTGACAATGGATCATGTGGTGTGTCCTGGATGGAAGCTGGAGGCATGTAGATAAGTATAGCGGTCAGTGGGTTTCCAGTATAGGGTGGTGTTTATGTGACCATCACTTATTAGCACAGTAGTGTATAGGAAATGGACCGCTTTGTGGATTGGTCTAGGCTGAGGTTGATGGTGGGGTGGAAATTGTTAAAATCATGGTGGAATTCCTCGAGGGCTTCTTTTCCATGAGTCCAGATGATGAAGATGTCATCAATGTAGTGCAAGTAGAGTAGGGGCGTTAGGGAACGAGAGCTAAAGAAGCGTTGTTCTGAGTCTGCCATAAAGTTGTTGGCATACTGTGGGGCCATGTGGGTACCCATAGCAGTGCCGATGACTTGAAGGTATATATTGTTACCAAATGTGAAATAGTTGTGGGTGAGGACAAAGTCACAAAGTCCAGCCACCAGGTCTGCTGTGATATTATCGGGGATACTGTTCCTGATGGCTTGTAGTCCATCTTTGTGTGGAATGTTGGTGTAGAGGGCTTCCACATCCACAGTGGCCAGGATGGTGTTTTCTGGAAGATCACCGATGGATTGTAGTTTCCTCAGGAAGTCAGTGGTGTCTCGAAGATAGCTGGGAGTGCTGGTAGCATAGGGCCTGAAGAGAGAGTCCACATGGCCAGACAATCCTGCTGTTAAGGTGCCAATGCTTGAGATGATGGGGCATCCAGGATTTCCAGGTTTATGGATCTTTGGTAGCAAATAGAATACACCTGGTCAGGGTTCTAGGCATGTGTCTGTACAGATCTGTTCCTGTGCTTTCTCAGGGAGTTTCTTGAGCAGATGGTGTAATTTCTTTTGGTAACCCTCAGTGTGATCAGAGGGTAATGGCCTGTAGAATGTGGAGTTAGAGAGCTGCCTAGCAGCCTCTTTGTTCATATTCCGACCTATTCATGATGATGACAGCACCTCCTTTGTCAGCCTGTTTGATGATGATGTCAGAGTTGTTCTTGAGGCTGTTGATGGCATTGTGTTCAGCATGGCTTAGGTTATGGGGCAAGTGATGCTGCTTTTCCACGATTTCAGACCGTGCACACTGACGGAAGCAATCTATGTAGAAGTCCAGTCTGTTGTTTCGACCCTCAGGAGGAGTCCATGCAGAATCCTTTTTATTACAGCATTGGTAGGAAGGATTCTGTGGGTTAGTATGTTGTTCAGAGGTGTGTTGGAAGTATTCTTTGAGTTGGAGACGGTGAAAGTAGGATTCTAGGTCACTGCAGAACTGTATCATGTTCTTGGGTCTGGAAGGACAAAAGGAGAGGCCCTGAGATAGCCCAGCAGAAGAATCTGTCCTAAGAGAATAGCTGGAAAGATTCACAATATTGGTGGGTGAGTTAAGGGAGCTACTGTTGTGGCTCCTTGTGCCATGTAGCAGTTTAGACAGTTTAGCGTCATTTTTCTTCTGTAGAGAAGCAAAGTGTGTGTTGTAAATGGCTTGTCTAGTTTTTGTAAAGACCAGCCCCGAGGAAGTTTGTGTAGAAGGTTGGTTTTTCATGAGAGTATCTACTTTTGAGAGCTCAGTCTGAATCTTCCCCTGTTTGCTGTATAGGATGTTGCTCAGGTGGTTCCGCAGTTTCTTGGAGAGTGTGTGGCACAATCTGTCAGCATAGTCTGCGTGGTATGTAGATTGTAATGGATGTTTTACCTTTAGTCCTTTTGGTAAGATGTCCATCTGTTTGCACTGGGAAAGGAAGATGATGGTCTGTCTGTATCTGTATGAGTTTTTTCATGAAGTTGATAGATTTCCACTCCATACAGCTAAATACAGGTGTTGTCCCCAGTGTACAAAGAATTCTTCTTTGCAGCCAAACTAGTCTAACATGCATTTTGCTAACTGGAACTGGAGCAGCAAAACAAAGAAAACAAATGCCTCATTTTCCAGCTTTGTGGGTGAGAGAACTAGAAGTGAAGATTATAATGCTAGACATTGACGGCCTTAAACCAGCTGCCTCAGGAATCTGCCAAGAACTTTGCTGACAATATGTTCCTCATCTTAGCAACGGAGCTAAGAGTTATCACACGCCTGCCCACCTTTATTTGAATGAAGTTCCCTCTGATCTCACAGCTCAGGCATCAGTTTTGTCCAAAACAATTTACAAACTTGGAACCTAATGCTGTAAACCCTTAATCATTTGATCAACCCCACTGAAGACAATGAGACTATTTGCATGACTATGGACCAATTTTGTGGGCTGGTAAGAGTTTCAGGAGTCTGTTCCTGTAAAGGAAGTCAAATCCCCCATTGAAATACGTTAGGTACAATAGTTAGTTAGTTTAGGGTATGGCTCTACTCAAAATTGGTCTATTAATAAGTCAGACATATGCTGAAATGGCTCCTCACCCAACTCCCATATTCCACATAAACAGACTGAATACTACATGAGGGGGGAAGTGAGTAGCTAAGCATGTTGATGTTTGTATATACAAAGGGGGGGTAATCAGAGGGGATGGGGAGAGTGCGGGGGCCGGGCTGGGGCAGGGAGGGGTCACGTGGGGAGGTCACCTCCCCCCCCCCCCCCGTATTCCTCCCATGAGTTCAGTACCTGCAAGAAATGATTTCTACTTGCACCACTGGCTGTTCTGGTCCTGCTCACAGCCCTTCAGGCTGTGAGATGAAAGGCGTTCGATGTGGTCACAGCATATACAGACTATGGACACTAGTACTGAAAGCTGCCAGCACTTAACACAGTTGACTCTGAAATATGAAAGAAGTTGTGTGAAGGGAGGAATTCCAATGAGCAGTAAGGCTTAGCAGAGAAACACAAGCCTTGAAATGACGCAAACAGAAAAAGCTCCAGTCAAAGGAATTTGTTAGACACCAGTGGCACCTACTGGCTACCAACGATGTAGCGGAGAAACGAAGACCAGAAATCTGAGCGCCCCTTCGACAAATGTTCAATAAGAAATTAGAAGGTTGCAGCTTCCAACAGGCCCTGAACCAGGATACATCACATGGTGGACCTCAGAGTTTGCTTGGGAAGCCCCCTCCCCTGCCAAGGAAGCTGCAAATGCTTGGGCCAGGCTGTGGGCAGTCTCTGCCGTCTCCCAGGGCTGAGGAGCAGTGAGAGTTCATTTCGGAGCTTATCCTTTCTTTTATGGTCTTTAACAGATGTAACTGACTGGTCGAGTGCCTGTCCATGTTGATTCCATTCTAGGTGCGCGTGCGCCCACGTGCACAGCCATCGGAGAGGTTTCCCTTTTGAGTGCTGCGCTCATGCCGTGGTGGATCAGGCGCTGCTGGTCCACGCCCTTTCAGTTCCTTCTTACTGCCTGTGGTGGTCAGTTGGAGCGCCTCTCTCACTTGTCAAGAGCTAGCGGTTTCTTCCATTGGACTTCCTTCCTTCAGGCCTTTGTTCATTGTAGTTGGCGTTAAGTAGTTGTTGAGTGCATAGTTAGCTGATAGTTAAGGTCCCAGCAGGGAATTCACCCCAAGCAGGGTGTGCCCTGAGCTCCTGGGACACTGGGTTTAGTAGTCGCTGCCCTTCGTCCTCTCGCTCACTACCCCAGCCCGGACCCGCTAAGCGCCTGAGGGGGCCAAAAGTGATCGCTTTGAGGGTGCGTTTGAGAGTCAGCTGGCCAGATCCTGCCCATCCTTTCCTCAACCACCTTCCTCCCTACTTCTCGGCCTGGGTCCTGGACAAAGTAGCTTGGGTCTATACCCTGCAGTTTGTGAATACCCCTCCTTCTCACCCCCCTGCTTCCCCATCTCTCTTCAGGAACCCCTCTCACGAGCAACTCCTGGTTCAGGAGGTCAACAAGCTCCTGCAGCTGAGGGCTGTGGAGGCGGTTCCTCAGGACATGGAAGGAAGAGGATTCTACTCCCGCTACCTCCTAATCCCAAAGGCTCAGGGCGGGTCTCAGACCCATCCTGGACCTGCCTGGCCTCAACAAGTGTCTCCAGAAGTTGAAGTTCTGCATGCTCTCCCTGGCCTCCATTATCCCCTCCCTGGAGCTGGGGGACTGGTATGCCACTATTGAATTAAAGGACATGTGCTTCCATGTTTCCATATTCCCAGGAAACAGATGGTTCTTGCATTTCTAGTGGCTGGGCACCACTTCCAGTTCTAAGCCCCCCCAGGGTATTCACAAAATGCGTGGCGCTGGTAGCGGCTTGCCTCAGACGTTGTGGAGGTCCAGATTCCTCTGTACCTCAGCAACTGGCTCATCAAGGACAGGTCTCCAGGACAGGTGTGGAGAAGCCTCGATCTGGTACAGTCCACCTGCAGCTACCTGGGCCTGTTAATAAACATAGAAAAGTCAATGTTAATGCCGGTCCAGCGCAGAGAGTTTATCAGAGCAATTCTCGATTCCATGTGAGCCAGGGCCTTCCTTCCAGAGCCACGCTTTCAGGCCATGGAGGATCTCATTGCCCATGTGAAGAGACATCCAATCACCACAGCCTACACTTGCCTGCAGCTGATGGGCCATATGGCAGCTTGCACGTACGTGATCAGGCATGCCCAGCTTCATCTGTGACTCCAACAAACGTGGTTAGCAATGGTCTACCTTCCCAGCAGGCGCCCCTGAGACTGAGCAGTGCTGGTGCCGGAATGCGTCCTCTCATCCCTGAACTGGTGGCTAGACTCCAAGTCAGTGCTGGGGGGAGTTCCCTTTGTGTTCCTGTCGCTCACCCTGGTCTTGGACATGTCAGATCTGGGCTGCAGAGCCCACCTGGGCGAGCTCAGAGCCAGGGTTGCTGGATGCAGCACAACTTAGCTCTTAATATCAACGTCAGGGAGCTCAAGGCGGTGTGCCTGGCCTGTCAGGTGTTTGTCCCACCTGATCTGCACCACCTTGCCTTTCCTCATGGACAACATGGCTGCCATGTATTACATCAACAGGCAGGGCGGTGCCAGATCCTCGGCCCTGTGTTAGAGGCACTCAGCCTCTAGAACCTTTGTGTGCAGAATGCCATCCACCTGGTGGCCACTCACCTACCAGGAACGTCCTGGCAGAAAGCCTCAGCAGGGCCTTCTTCTCTCGCCACCAGTGGTCCCTCCGTCCGGAGGTGATCAACCTGATCTTCCGACAGTGGGGGACTCCTCAGGTGCGTCCAGGCAGAACAGGAAGTGCCACATGTTCTGCTCCCTATACAGTGGGGGCAAGGGTTCCCTGTTGGACACCTTCCTGATCCCGTGGTCGGGAGTGCTGACGTATGCCTTTCTGCCAGTGCCGCTTATCCAGAGTCCTGCTAAAAGTGAAGCAGGACAGAGAGTGGGTCATTCTCATTGCCCTGGAGTGGCCTTGCCAGCACTGGTCTGACATGCTGCTGAGTCTTTTGGTGGCCGAATTGTAGGCCTGAGACCTTATTAATGCCCCCCCCCCCCCAACCCCAAACCTCCACATATTAAACCAGCCTTGGGTGAAACTCAGGGAGTTCACCACTAACTTTAAAAAAAAAAAGGAATGTTCTGCTAATAAAGCACCCCCAACTCAGAAAAGTCCCTAACGAGAGTTATAACCACTGTGACAAAGTTCCTCCTCTACCCTGGTGGGTCCTGCGCTTACTGGCAGACTTTGCTAGCCTCAGAGATCTTCCTGTGTTGGATCAGGAGTTGGGAGGTTTGGGGGGAATCCAGGCCCGGCCTCTACCCTGGGTTGCAGCCCAGGGCCGTGTGGACTACAGCTGTCTGGAGTACCTTCTGGAACAGCTGTATGACAGCTACAACTCCCTGGGCTACTTCCCCATGGCCTCCTCCCAACACCTTCTGTATCCTCACCACCGGACCTTCCTCCTGATGTCTGTTAATACTTGTACTCCTCAGTCCTCCTACGCACACTTCTGACTCCTAGTTCCTCACATGCGCACTCTTCCGCTCCCCTGGCTCCCTCGGGCCTGACTGGAGTGAGCCCTTTTATAGCATCAGAGCAGAGGGGCCTTAGAGTCAGGCGCTTAACTGCCTCGCCTGACTCTTAGCAGGTTAGTTGGAGTCAGATGTTCTCATTAGCCTGGAGCAGCCCCTGCTCTGGTCACTCAGGGAACAGAAAACTGCTTATCCAGTGGCCAGTATATCTCCTTTCTACTCTGCTGTTCCCAACTGGCCTGGGTCTATCACACCACCAAGGTTATAAAGATGCTGAGATAGGGAGGATATAGAAAGAGACTCAACAAATGGTAAGATAAGCTCTGACCAGTGTTTTATGCTGACCATCTACACAAATAGAGAAGGTCACAATTAAGTTACAGTTTGGGCATGAAAAATAAAATGTAAAGAAATTGGGGAGGAAGGAGGACACAGATGCCAGTGCCTAACTGGTTAACATTTCTGTTATTTAGAAGCGTGGGATAATGTGATAGGTTTAGTAAATTTGAAGGAGGGAGCTCATTTTACCTATATAATGTAAATAAAAACAATGATCTTTGGGAACCATTTTCCCCGCACTGCAGTTCAGCATCAAGCTGCCAAAACTCTGACCCTCTGCATGATTGTGATGTGCAGAAGCATTGCTGGGAACCCCCAGATGAATGAATTCTGACCGGCCATTGGGTAAAATTTGTCTGTATATTAAAAGTGGCAAGAATAAAAACAATGTGCTTAGTATATATTCTGTGCATGTTGCTAACATAAATGTTGAAAGTGTAACTGTGTAAGGCTCTTTCACTGGGCAAAGGTTCCACAGACCCATGAAGCCTTGAGAAAAAGGTCAGGTACTTAAATTAACAAGGTTTCTTCCTGAGCCCTGTGGGTAAAAAGGGGTGCCTTACACCCTGAGCCCTCCAAAAAAAAAAAGTGGGGTGGGGTCGGGGTACCTAAATTAATTGGGTCATGCCTTAAGCCCACAGCAGGGTATAGGTTGGGTGCCTTAAATTAAGCAGGTAACAGACCTGCTGCAGTTACGTCTCCTTCCGGATCTGCTATCCCAGAAGCAAGGCAACCTGCTGCACCCAAACCTGGCATGGCTGTACGGACAGCATGGCTGCTCCGTGGCTAGGCATGGCTGAGCGAGAGTGCTCTGGGGCAGACCAACAGGTCCTGCTGGGCATCAGAAAGCCTTCCACCAGGGCTACCGCTGACCAAGCAGAAGTGCTTCACATGCTGGACCTTGGACAAGCCATTCATCCTGAGGAGGCCTCATTGCAGGACATCTTGGACTATTTGCTGCATCTGAAGATCCAGGGCTTGTCACCGTCTTCAGTCAAGGTGCACCTGACGGCCATTCCTGTGTTCCACCTTCCGCTTCGGGGCAGGTCTGTCTTCACTCATCCCATGATGGCAATTCTTGAAAGGTTTAGAGCCCCTGTGTCACGGAGTCCCCACACAATGCTCTGGAACTGCTCCCCACAAAGCCAGGCAGAACTCTGGGGAGCCTCCTCTCCCTTGGAGCAGACTGTCTGCAGGGCAAGAAGCTCACATGGCTTCACCTCCTGGGTCTCTCCTTGGAGCATTCAGCATCCTCTGCCCCTCCATGCCCTTCCCACAGTGAGTCCGCCTCAGCGGGGTCCTGAGGAAGCCGGAGGGTCCTTCCCCCCCACTTCGCAGTGAGACGTGACTCTCAGCTAGCCGTTAAAACAGAGGTCTAAAACAGGAACACAGTCTAAAACAGAGCTTGTAGGTACAGAGAACTGGACCCCTCAGCCGGGTCCATTCTGGAGCCCAGCGAGGCAGACAACCCCGTCTGCCCTCACTTCCCATCCCCAGCCAGCCCCAAACTGAAACCCCCTCCAGCCCCTCCTTTCTGGTCTTTGTCTTTTTCCCAGGCCAGGAGGTCACCTGATCTCTTTAGCTATTCCCTTGCAGGGGGGAGGGGCCTGGCCATTTGTTGCCAGGAGACAGAGTGCCAGCCATTTATGCACACTGGAGACTTAAGAAATGCATAGGGGAAACTGAGGCACCCACACAGTATTCAGAGGAAACATTAAGAACGGTCCCACTTTGTCACAACCTGCACCCGCACGTCCAAGACCCGGTTCCTCTGTGGGACCCAAATCTGGTGCTCTTGAAGCTCATGGCCCTGCCTCTTGAATCCTTAGCTTCCTGCTCCTTTCCTGGAAAGTGTGCTTCTTGGTCACTAACATTGGCATGGTGGGTATCTGAGATCAGGGTGTTCATGTCGGAGCTGCTCTATATGGTCTACAAAGACAAGGTCCAGCTGTGCCCTTGCTAAACTCTGCTTCCCCCACGCAAGCCCTGAGTCCAGAGGTCTAACACAACAGAACCATCCTGGGAAAGCCAGCAATTAATGAGTGAGCAATATGAGCTGAGACTCCCACTCCGCCAGGGTGCTCAGCCTCAGTCCTGAGCTAGTCTCACCATCCCTCAACCCCGCTCCCCACTCCTGGGTCGTAGTCCAGGGGTGCTGGCAGGCTGGTGCATCCTGGGGGCTCTGACGCCCGACCCAGCTGAAGTGACTTCAGCTTTGACTGCTGCACAGAGTCCTGCACCTGAACCCCTTAGGTAGCCTGCACTCCACCACCTCAGAGCTGTGCCATCCGTCCCCTCAAAGCCCCAGCTCTGCACCATACAGTTCTGCAGCTCTCAGCTCTTTAGAGAGAAGTCAGCAATACCTAGGGTCCCCCGCCCCCAATTCTTACCACCAGGAACAGTGCCCCCAAAAGAAGAAATCGCGCCTGTTTCATCGCTGTTCAGGCTCCCTCATCCAGCTGTGCCTGGGTGCACGGCTGGTCGTGGTGACCCCTCACCCCTGGCACTTTGGTGCAGCTCTCTTGTCCCTTCATTGCCCAGCAGAGACCATAGCATTTTACTGCCCCCAAACTCAGCCAGGGTTTAACCAAAACACCCCAAATTCACCCAGCTGAAATGCAAGTGAGGCCTGGCCCAGCCAGTCAGGTCTCCCTGCTCAGTGACAGCTGGCAGCACAGAGCTGGGTAGTATTGATTTAGAGGGAGACGGGCCCAAGGAGTTAACGTCACCCAGTCACTGTCCAGCCTGGAGCAGTGGTAAGCAAGGCCCAGGGTTTGGTGTACAGAGCCCCCGGCCGGGCTGGTACCGTGGCAAACACCCACCCAATAGCCTTTTAACAGGCATTACAGAGAAGGAAAAGGAAAAGCAGCCAAAGCACTTGCAGTGTGCAGTATTCAGCAAGGCCTTCACTGTCCCAGCAGCCCCAGGGCCCTGGCCCTTTCGCGGGAGAGTTTTTAGAAGGAAAAGCCCTTGTCTGACAGTCTCTGAGGTGGTAATACAGAAGAGAGGAAGTTTGTTGAGATGGGCTGGAAATGCTGCTGCTGTTACAGTCCCATCCTGGGGGGTGCCTGGGATTCAGCTGGAGCCAGTAGGGGCAGCCATGTCGTCTGGCGCACTCTGGTCAGCACGTCGCTCAGGATCAGGATGGTGAAGGCCAGGGCCCAGAAGACAGAGGGGGGCAGCCATGATGGACCCTGGCTCCAGTCTTTTTCGTTAAGGCCCCACCAGGGAGTGAAAGGTGGAGCAGCCCGTCCCCTCGTTACTGTGCCCACCAATGAGAACTAGTTTTCAACACCTCAATTTTGGTTCACTGGTTTCTGGTTCCACACGTCATTTGTTTGCCTGGCCAGATCTCAGCCCAGCCCTTGAGTGGTATCAGGAGGGTGTCTTGTTGGGACTAACTCAGCCTGTCTGCCCTTTGCACCTTTTCACACCAACATGGGTTGTTGCAGGTTACCGGGACATTGTATGAACTTTCACATTCTCTTTCCAGGTGAGCTCAGTTAGGACCAGGGTCGGCTCCAGGCCCCCACACGCCAAGCGCGTGCTTGGGGCGGCAAGCTGCGGGGGGCACTGCCAGTCACCGTGAGGGCGGCAAGCAGGGTGCCTTCGGCTGCATGCCTGCGAAGGGTCTGCTGATCCCGCAGCTTCAGTGGGCCTCCCATAGGTGTGCCTGTGGAGGGTCCAGTGGTCCCGCGGCTTCAGACCTCTCATAAGCGTGCCTGCAGGAGGTCCGCCGAAGCCGCGGGACCAGTGGACCCTCCACAGGCACGCCGCCGAAGGCAGCCTGCCTGCCGTGCTTGGGGTGGCAAAATCCCTAGAGCCGCCCCTGGTTAGAACAAATCTGTACTCAATTACTAGTCAGCTCCCGCCCTTAGGAGATCTCGGGAAGCTCTGGGACCCTCTTCTCCCTGTTCACCAATGGAGATCAACAGGGAGCACCCCACTCTCCAGGGAACCAGGCCACCGGACTCACCTAGGCGTGTGCGGTTCTTGTGAGTGGCGACCAAGGGCCAGCTAATGCTACACGTATCCCTCTATATTAACTCTTGTTACGAGAAATAGAATTTCAGCGATGAACTCACAGCTACGTACTGAGACACCCTTTTTAATCACCATAAGGCCTGTGTGGCAGAGAACCGGCTTTGCCTCAGGGGGTCCTGCACTTCCAGGCGGTTAGGGTTTGCCGTGACCCTCGACGTTGCCTCTCTCCCCAGGCAAGGGTTACAACTTACTGATCCCCCTTCATCATCAACTAGTCAACGGGTTTGGTGTAAGAGCCCTCCTTAGTCCCTGTCTTCCTTCTCAGGGAGCATTTGTGTAGCGGGGTGGTTGGGGGGAACCTAGGCCCACCCTCTTCTCCAGGTTCCAGCCCAGGGACCCAAACTGGCAACAGAACAGGTAGTTTTCCTATATAACCAGAGCTATGGCCCTTCCCTGGGCTATAGCCCCAAATGGCCCTGTAAGAGGTCACTGACTCACCACTGCGGCACCTCCTGCTGGTCATCCCCGAATTAGCTCGATTCCAGCACTCAGAGCGCCTCCTGCTGGCCAGTGTCTCTCCTGCCTCAGGCCCCATGTCCCTCCCAGACTCAGTGCCCCCTACCTTGGTGTGCTGCCCACACTCTGGTTCTCCCTTCCCAGCAGAACCCCCTCCCTCTATGCCCACCTTGCCTCAGTGGCTCCTGCCAGTCATCATCAGACTGTGGTCTGAAATGGACACTCATCATTGGTGAGGGGATAGGACCAGCTGCCTCCTTAGGCCTTTACCAAGGCCTCAGCCTGGGAAGTTGCCAGGCTGGAGCTCCCCAGCACTGCTCTGCATCAGGTGCCCTGAGCTCCCAGGCAGCCAGGCCCTTCCTACTCCAAGACTGGAGTGAGACTCCCAGTCTCCTGGCTCACAGCCCTTTTATCTGGGCCAGTCATGCCCTGATTGAACTAGCCACACCTGGGGCCAGCTACGCAGCCAGCCTCTTTCAGCTGCTCTTAATCCTTTTTCTCATTGGATTGCAGCCACAACACTCTCCATGGGCTGCTTTTAACCCTGCTCTCCTGGAGTGGGGCAGCCACCCCACTACAGGCCCCTCCTAGGTACCTGACCACACTTGTTCTCCCAGGTCTTTTACTGGGCACCATCTTTCTCCCAGTCTTCCCATCACACACCTTCTTACTCCCAGCTCCCAGCCTTGCTGAAGGGGCTTCCTTTTAAACTAATCCCAGCCTGTTTGAAATGGGCTTCAGGGATCTGATTAGCCTGTTTCCTTTGATTGCTTCTAATCAGTTCTTAATTGGTTCCAGGTGTCTTATGGAGTCTGCCTGACTTAATTGCTTCTAGCACCTTTGTGACTGCTCTGGGGCAGCCCCTGCCCTGGTCACTCAGGAAACACACAACTATTCATCCAGCATCCAGTGTGTTTTCCTTTGACCAGACCTCTGCACCCAACCGGTCTGGATCTGTCACACCTGAGATTGAATTTGAAAAAATGACCTCAGCTGCTGCTGGGTGCACGTCCCAGATCCAATTTCATGCTAGCATTAGTGCTACTAGTTAGCTGTCACAACAACTCCATAGTCAGATATTCTTGTAGCTGCACTAATTCCCAGTTGTGGTATACAATGTGCCACCCCTGCTCTTCCTGTTTGTTCTTTTTTGGACCCACCTGTATACATTTGACAAAACCAACTCCACTTTTCATCACTATTTGGTACTCTTCATTTTTAATACCCACTGTCTCTTTTTTACCCCTACGTTTATACAATAACTCTAAATTCACCTTTGGACATGAGGGTTTCCATCCATAATTAATTTTTCCCTGACTCAAAGTTTTGACTTCATTCAGCCTTTCCTTGTCTTTCCTGCATCCACACTTTCATGTGAACAGCATGTGGAGGTCGATCATCGTGTGCTATTGTCACCTACTGAATTCTCAGCAAGCCACAGAAATGAGTGTGGTACTTTCTCACTGCAGTTCCCATTAACTTTCGCCCAGAAAGTTGAGTCCAGTAGTTTCATTCGTAGCGTAACTGGCGATTCACTAGACGCTCTCTGTGGTGTGCATATGGGGGTTGTGATAAACGCACTGCTCGAAATTCAGAGTGCCTCGGCTTGTGCTGAATGTACTGATTCGAGTTCTGATTTTGATCCTGACCTAAAAGCTTGGCAGCCAGAGTCAATAGCTGGTCTGATTAAGGTTCTGCATAGCACCAGCAGTGTTTGCTAATGCACCCCTGTTAGTTCCAGCAAGACTTTTAAGCAGGTTAATCCTTCCTGTACACTTATGCTCCACATAGGATCTCTGCAAAGTAATTTAGTATCAAATATGACACCTAAGAATTTGAACCTTGTAAGTGTGTCTGTTTGTTCTCTGTCCAGGTACCGTTTACATTCCTTTGTAACTTTCCTTTCTGTACAGATAAGTCCCTTGGTTTTCACAAAAGAGAACTTCAGACCCTGGCATTTCCCCAGCTGGAGGTCTCTAGCAGAGCTTTGCTGATTCTCTTTTCTGCCCCACAGTATTCCTGCTCTGAACCCACAGAGCCCAGTCACCTGTTAGCAGAGTGGTACCTACCCCAGCACTTACTTGTTTGGGGAAATCATTGATCAGGGTATTAAGTAAGGTTGGACTGATAACACTTCCCTGTGCTGCAGCATGTTTAATAGTAGGTGTATTTGATGTAATTTCCCCAACTCTGTCCTTCATGGAATCATAGAATCTCAGGGCTGGAAGGGACCTCAGGAGGTATCTAGTCCAACCACCTGCTCAAAGCAGGACCTTCTGCTCAGAAATTCTCTAATCCACTCAGACATTCTTCCCCATCTCCCTAGTGCACCCACTTTGTCCAATAAGCCTTCCCTCCATAGCATATCATACCCCTTTTCAACAGCTAGAATAGCTGCTCTCATGAAACCCTCATGCTTCAGACTTTTCATATTTCAGTTTCTAATTTGACACTGTGATCAGTGGTGCAGCTGCCTCTACTAACACCACTTTGCACCTTGTCCCTACCACTATGGTTTTCCAGACACTCCCAGTTCTCTCCAGCCTTTCACCCAGACAGGGTGCAAGCGCTTTTGGTCTAAAAGTTTGCCTAGTTTTCATATTGGAATTACTACCTCATGTTTCCACCTACCAGTGTCACAATTTCCACCCTACCCATCAACCTCAGCCTGGACCAGTCCACACAAGAGATCCACTTCCTGGACACTACAGTGCAAATAAGTGATGATCACATAAACACCACCCTATACCAGAAACCTACTGGCCGTTATACTTACCTACATGCCTCCAGCTTCCATCCAGGACACATCACACAATCCATTGTCTACAGCCAAGCCCTAGGATACAAGTGCATTTGCTCCAATCCCTCAAACAGAGACAAACACCTACAAGGTCTCTATCAAGCATTCTTAAAACTACAAGACCCACCTGGGGAAGTGAGGAAACAGATTGACAGAGCGAGACAGGTACCCAGAAGTGACCTACTGCAGGACAGGCCCAACAAGGAAAATAACAGAACATCACTGGTCATCATGTACAGCCCCCAGCTAAAACCTCTCCAGCACATCATCAACGATCTACAACCTATCCTGGAAAACAATTCCTCACTCTCACAGACCTTGGGAGACAGGCCAGTCCTCGCTTACAGACAGCCCCTGAACCTGAAGCAAATACTCACCAGCAACTGCACACCATGTCACAGAAACACTAACCCAGGAACCAAGTCCTGTAACAAATCCCATTTCCTACTCTGTCCCCATATCTACCCTAATGACATCATCATAGGACCCAACCACACCATCCGGGGCTCATCCACCTGCACATCTAATAATGTGGTATGTGCCAGCAATGCCCCTCTGCCATGTACATTGAACAGTCTTTATGTAAAAGAATAAATGGACACAAATCAGACATCAGGAATGGTAACACACAAAAGCCAGTAGAGAACACTCCAATCTCCCTGGACGTTCTATAGCAGATTTAAAAGTAGCCATCCTTCAACAACAAAAACAGACTTCAAAGAGAAAGTGCTGAACTGGAATTAATTTGCAAATGTAACACCATCAATTTGGGCTTGAATAGGACTGGAAGTGGCTGGCTCACTACAAAAGCAATTTTCCCTCTCTTGGTGCTGACACCTCCTCATCAATTATTGGGAGTGGACCACATCCACCCTGAGTGAATTGGCCTTGTCAACACTGGTTCCCCACTTGTAAGGTAACTCCCTTCTCTTCATGTGCCAGTATATATTGATGTCTGTATCAATTTTCACTCCATGCATCTGGAGAAGTGGGGTTTTTACCCACGAAAGCTTATGCCCAAATAAATCTGTTTATCTTTAAGGTGCCACTGGACTCCTTAATGTTTTTGTAGATATAGACTAACACGGCTACTCTCTGATACTTGGTACCATTTTATCAGTTGTCTTATTTCCCCACAAGTTATTATGACTATTTAGATCACCACATACAATATATGGTCTTTTAAGATCTTCCCTATTTCTTGTTGCACTGAACTTTCTAATTTCCCACATGAGTTATAGATACTATAAATCCTTGAAGAAAAATTACTTTTCTGCATTGGGATCTCAACCGCATTATGTTCTAGGCTTATTCTTCATTCTCTACTGCTATGTAGTTTAATCTTTCCCTTATGAAAGTACAAATGCCACCTCCTCTTCCTAGTTTTTGGTCTTGCCTAAAGGCAGTATACTCTGGAATTTTAAAAGAAAACTTTTCAACTAGCCATGTTTCCGGGCTACACATGATATCTGGTTTAGATTTCAGTTCCTGGATATTTTCATTTAGCTCTTGACTGTGCTATCAGACTGTGCTATCATTCCAACAAAAGACAAGACAGCTTCTCATACTGGTCATATGTCACCATTAACTTCTTTCAAGATTGCCTGGAGACAGTGCATTGACAGGTGGCTAATACACACGGATTTTTCCAGAGCCTTAGCTGTAATTTTCATTTTTTCTGATTTTTCCCCAGTTTGTGATATACAATTTATCACAAACACAATCACCCTCTCTTTTTTCATTCTAGTATATCACCGCGTATTCCTGCTGCAGGTGATCATGTTCTTCGTTGAATGAGGCTGTGTATGCCATTCCCCTTTCCTGTGCTGTCTCTTCCCTCTCCCCCTGATGCTTTGAGAGTCTCTTTACAGCTTCCACATACCAGATGTTATTAATAAATGTTGTCTTTTGTATCTTTTCAGTTTGCCTTGCTGCAACACACCCTCTATACACTGGACTGGGATTACTGCTGCAGTTACTACATTGAACCTCTTTTCAGAGTGGTACCCGTGTTAGTCTGTATCAGCAAAAACAACAAGGAGTCCTTGTGGAACCTTAGAGACTAAGAGATTTATTTGGGCATAAGCTTTCGTGGTCTAAAACCCACTGCATCAGATGCATGGAGTGGAAAATACAGTAGCAGATGTAAGCAGAGTCAGGATAAGCTCTACCCTGACATCTGGTGGAAAGAATTTCAGAGAGTGTATTTGCATAGGCACACCTACCCCATCTCAGGCTGCCGAGCTGTGAGACTGCTTGGTGACAAATGACTCAACCTCAGTTGGGTGGTACTTGCTAGACAAGGGACATGGGTTCCAAAACCCAGCGAATTGAGAGAGGCTGGGGACAGATATCTGTGCCTGGTGGTGCAGTCTCCTTGTGGATCCAGAAGCACCAGTTCCACCCTCTCCACTGTAGAATGTTAGAGCTGATTTTTTTATTCCCTCAAGAATCTACATACAGGCTACTGAGCTGAACTCACTTTGGGCTAATGGTGCACTAGCACTGGGGCTCCCCTACTAAGAGCTGAGATCACTAAAGAGCTGAAATGACTGAGCTGAGAGCACTGAGTACTGTGCTAACTAGTGGGGGAGCCTGAAGCTACACTGTGGAACATGGCTGGAGCGGATCACGGGACAGCTGGTGGAGCGGAGCGACTGGCAGAGCGGAGTAGCTGTGGGACGGGTGGAGTGGCCCACAGAGCGAGCGGAGCCGAGCAGTTTGCAAGGAGAACTGGAGCAGCTCATGGAGCAGAGCAGCTGGTGGAGCGGAGCAGTTTCTGAGGACGGCTGGAGGAGCAGCGTGGAGCGGCTGGTAAAGCGGAGCAGTTCATGGAGAAGGCGGAAGCAGAACCCACGGAGAGGCAGGGCAGTTGGCCCCGGACCACATAAGTTGCCCCTTTCTACCCAGGCTAGGGGGAGGGACCTCTACAGATAAACTCTCGAACTCTGGGGTGGCATTGACCAGAGACTTTTGGGTTGTTGGACTTTGGGGTGATTGGACTTAAAACCCTAAGGGGAAAAAGGACATTGCCAAACGTACTTGGAGGTGGGTTTTGTTTATGGTTTGTGTTATAACCCTGTTTGTGGTGTTTCTCCAGTGGGATGCCGCATTGATTCCTTCCTTTATTAAAAAGATTTTGCTACACTCAGACTCCGTGCTTGCGAGAGGGGAAGTATTGCCTCCTAGAGGCGCCCAGGGGGGTGTGGTATGTGAGTGTCCCAGGTCACTGTGTGGGGGCTCGAGCCGGTTATGCATTGTGTTACTGAAACGGAACCCCTGGATACTGAACCCGGCCCTTGTTGCTGCCAACTCAGAGGGGCAGAAGGGTTACACAGGTATATGTATTCAGTACATGGGAAGAGGGGAGTTGCCTTCCCAAGTGGGTGGGGCGGGGGGTCAGTGCTAACGAGACAATTCCATTAAAGTGGGCTATTCTCAACAATTGAATACCAAGGGAGGAAAAAATCACTTTTGTAGTGGTAATGAGGGTGGCCCATGTAGTAAGATGAGGCCCTGAGACATAAACCCTTGGTCTCAGAGGCCTGGTGTGAGGCCTGAGGCTTGACCTGAAGTAATGGTCAAGACGTTGCTAACATAAAGGAAAGTTAAGCTGTGAGCCAGAGGCAGGCCCTGCTCGCAGAAGTTGGCAAGATGGAGACTGCTAAAAGAACGTGTGCCAGGATGGCACCAGAACAGCCTGGTATGAACACATCCCACACAGATAACAAGGAAGAGGCAGACCCAACTGAAAGACAGGGTCCAAAGGACAATAGGATGGATAGACTTGTTTGTTCGAACCAACCGGTACCAGGAGAAAGGCAGCACCCTGATGTGCAGAGGGGCTGCACCGTGATGCGTAACTTGTTTGTACCTGTACAAGAACGCATCCCGGAGTGGATGTCTTTGTCCGGCCTAGGGGGCAGTGGAGAGTCCTGCCACTGACTGAGTCAGTCCACTGTCAGGGAGACGTATGTGCTAGCAGAACTGTAGACATCTGATCCGGCGAGCTAGAGACTGTTTTGTTTGACAGTAAACCTGGCCAGGTGCCTTTGTACCTTATTAGAGGCTGTGGCCATTGGGCGGTTCGCTGGAGATCTGCTGCGCCAGTGACCTGCGCAGAGCCGGGGTAGTACACAGAGCAAACACACATACGCAACCGACTGTTATCATCATTGAAAAGAGCAGCGCACCACACCAGTGACGTCTGACGACAGCCCATTTCAAACAGCTGACAAGAAGGTGTGAGTATCAGCAGGGGGAAATTAGTTTTTGTAATAACCCATCCACTCCCCGTCTTTATTCAGGCCTCATTTGATGGTGTCTTGTTTGCAAATTTGCATGTTTTCACTGTTATTTCTTGTAACCCTTTGCCACTTCCCTCCTTTCACTTGGCAGTACTTACCTTCTGTCTATTGTTCATACATTTATTCTTACCTAATTCAGCTCAGCTCTGTGTTTAAGGGCAGGGTGTAGTTATCCAGTTACGTTACTAAGCTGTGTTGTGCTTTTGCATCCTTAGACAAACCAGCCTTATGGTATCTGAGCTGTCCAAGCGAGGGCTGGACACTGCAGAGCACACAGTGTGGGGAAAGACTGGGAGTGGGTCAGGTGCCCGTTTGCTGGTTGGGAGCGAGTGGGGCTTTTAAAGTGTGTGTTAATGTTTCAGTTTCAATTCAAATTTCCAAACAGTCACTAAATTGGCATGTATCAGAGGGGTAGCCGTGTTATTCTGGATCTGTAAAAGCAGCAAAGAATCCTGTGGCGCCTTATAGACTAACAGAGGTTTTGGAGCATGAGCTTTCGTGGGTGAATACCCACTTCATCAGATGCATGTAGTGGAAATTTCCAGGGGCGGGTATATATATATATATATATGCAGGCAAGCTAGAGATAAGGAGGTAGTTCAATCAGGGAGGATGAGGCCCTGTTCCAGCAGTTGAGGTGTGAAATCCAAGGGAGGAGAAACTGGTTTTGTAATTGGCAAGCCATTCACAGTCTTTGTTTAATCCTGAGCTGATGGTGTCAAATTTGCAGATGAACTGAAGCTCAGCAGTTTCTCTTTCAAGTCTGGTCCTGAAGTTTTTTTGCTGCAGGATGGCCACCTTAAGGTCTGCTATAGTGTGGCCAGGGAGGTTGAAGTGCTCTCCTACAGGTTTTTGTATATTGCCATTCCTAATGTCTGATTTGTGTCCATTTATCCTTTTCCGTAGAGACTGTCCAGTTTGGCCGATGTACATAGCAGAGGGGCATTGCTGGCATATGATGGCGTATATTACATTGGTGGACGTGCAGGTTAATGAACCGATGATGATGTGGCTGATCTGGGTAGGTCCTGTGATGGTGTCACTGGTGTAGATATGTGAGCAGAATTGGCATCGAGGTTTGTTGCATGGATTGGTTCCTGAGCTAGAGTTACTATGGTGCGGTGGGCAGTTACTGGTGAGAATATGTTCCAGGTTGGCAGGTTGTCTGTGGGCGAGGACTGGCCTGCCACCCAAGGCCTGTGAAAGTGTGGGATCATTGTCCAGGATGGGTTGTAGATCCCTGATGATGCGTTGGAGAGGTTTTAGCTGGGGACTGTATGTGATGGCCAGTGGAGTCCTGTTGTTTTCTTTCTTGGGTTTGTCTTGCAGTAGGAGGCTTCTGGGTAAACGTCTGGCTCTGTTGATCTGTTTCCTTATTTCCTCGTGCGGGTATTGTAGTTTTGAGAATGCTTGGTGGAGATTTTGTAGGTGTTGGTCTCTGTCTGAGGGGTTAGAGCAGATGCGGTTGTACCTCAGTGCTTGGCTGTAGACAATGGATCGTGTGATGTGCCTGGGATGGAAGCTGGAGGCATGAAAGTAGGCATAGCGGTCGGTAGGTTTTCGGTATAGGGTGGTAGTAATGTGACCATCACTTATTTGCACCGTGGTGTCTAGGAAGTGGACCTCCCGTGTAGATTGGTCCAGGCTGAGGTTGATGGTGGGGTGGAAGCTGTTGAAATCATAGTGGAATTTTTCCAGTCTCCTTCCCATGGGTCCAGATGATGAAGATGTCATCAATGTAGCATAGGTAGAGAAGGGGCGTGAGTGGACGAGAGCTGAGGAAGCGTTATTCCAGGTCGGCCATAAAAATATTGGCATATTGTGGGGCCATGCGGGTGCCCATAATGGCGTCACTGATCTGGAGATATATTGTCATCAAATTTGAAATAGGTATGTGTGAGGATAAAGGCACAGAGCTCAGCAGCCAGTTGTGCTGTGGCATCATCAGGGATACTGTTCCTGACAGCTTGTATTCCATCTGTGTGTGGGATGTTCGTGTAGAGAGCCTCTACATCCATGGTGGCTAGGATGGTGTTTTCTGGAAGGTCACCAATGCTTTGTAGTTTCCTCAGGAAATTAGTGGTGTCACGGAGATAGCTGGGAGTGCTGGTGGCATAGGGTCTGAGTAGAGAGTCCACACATCCAGATAGTCTTTCAGTGAGAGTGCCAATGCCCGAGATGATGAGGCGTCCAGGATTTCTGGGTTTGTGGATCTTGGGTAGTAGGTAGAATAACCCTGGTCAGGGCTCTAAGGGTATGTTGATTTGTTCCGGTGTTAGTGTAGGGAGTATCCTGAGTAGATGTTGCAGTTTCTTAGTGTATTCCTCAGTGGGATCTGTTTCATGCTGGCATGTTTCAGAGTAGCTGCCGTGTTAGTCTGTATCCACAAAAAGAACAGGAGTGCTTGTGGCACCTTAGAGACTAACAAATGTATCTGAGCATAAGCTGTCGTGGGCCCACTTCATCGGATGCATAGAATGGAACTTATAGTGAGGAGATATACACACACACAGAGAACATGAAAAGGTGGGAGTTGCCCAACCAACTCTAAGAAGCTAATTAATTAAGATGCACTATTGTTGACAGGAGGAAAAAGAAACTTTTGTAGTGATAATCAAGATAGCCCATTTAAGACAGTTTGACAAGAGGTGTGAGGATACTTAACATGGGGAAATAGATTCGATGTGTTTAATGGCTCAGCCATTCCCAGTCTCTATTTAAGCCTAAATTGATTGTATCTAGTTTGCATATTAATTCAAGTTCAGCAGTTTCTAGTTGGAGTCTGTTTTTGAAGCTTTTCTGTTGCAAAATTGCCACCTGCCACCTTTAAATCTGTAACTGAATGGCCAGAGAAGATGAAGTGTTCTACTGGTTTTTGAATGTTATGATTCCTGATGTCAGATTTGTGTCCATTTATTCTTTTGCATAGAGACTGTCCGGTTTGGCCAATGTACATGGCAGAGGGGCATTGCTGGCACCTGATGGCATATATCACGTTGGCAGATGTGCAGGTGAACGAGTCCCTGATGGCGTGGCTGATGTGATTAGGTTATATGATGGTGTCACTTGAACAGATATGTGGACAGAGCTGGCATAGGGCTTTATTGCAAGGATAGATTCCTGGGTTAGTGTTTATGTTGTATGGTGTGCAGTTGCTGGTGAGTATTTGCTTCAGGTTGGGAGGCTGTCTATAAGCGAGGACTGGCCTGCCTCCCAAGGCTTGTGAGAGTGGGGAATCATTTTCCAGGATAGGTTGTAGATCGTTGATGATGTTCTGGAGAGGTTTTAGCTGTGGGTGTATGTGATGGCCAGTGATGTTCTGTTATTTTCCTTGTTGTGTCTGTCCTATAGTAGGTGACTGCTGGGTTCCTGTCTCCCTCTGTCAATCTGTTTCCTCACTTCCCCAGGTGGGTATTGTAGTTTTAAGAAAGCTTGATAGAGATCTTGTAGGTGTTTGTCTCTGTCTGAGGCGTTGGAGCAAATGCGGTTGTATCCTAGGGTTTGGCTGTAGACAATGGATTATGTGACGTGTCCTGGATGGAAGCTGGAGGCATGTAGGTAAGTATAGCGGCCAGTAGGTTTCTGGTATAGGGTGGTGTTTATGTGATCATCACTTATTAGCACAGTAGTGTAAAGGAAATGGACCTCTTGTGTGGATTGGTCCAGGCAGAGGTTGATGGTGGGGTGGAAATTGTTGAAATCCTGGTGGAATTCCTCGAGGGCTTCTTTCCCATGGGTCCAGATAATGAAGATGTCATCAATGTAGCGCAAGTAGAGTAGGGGTGTAAGGGGACGAGAGCTGAGGAAGCGTTGTTCTACGTCAGCCATAAAGATGTTGGCATACTATGGGGCCACGCAGGTACCCATAGCAGTGCCACTGACTTGAAGGTATACATTGTCCCCAAATATGAAATAGTTGCGCATGAGGACAAAGTCGCAAAGTTCAGCCACTAGGTTATTTGAATGCTGATTGGGGAGTATTAGCCTGGGAAGGCTGCAGGGGAGTTGTGCTGGGACGGGCTGCATTGGGGAAGGGAGGATACCTGAGCATGTAACCTGAGAACCCAGGAGGGGGGTTGGAGGCCAGGTGACACCTCTGCTCCAGAAACTGGACAAAGGACACAAAGGCTGGGGGTGGAGCCGGGGGGAGGGTGAGGGAGAGACTGGGGGGAGTTTCAGTTTGGAGCTGGCTGGGAAATGGAGGGGAGCCCTGACGGGGCTTGGGCTTTCCAACAGGGCGATCACCTCCCTGGGGGCCCCAGATGGACCTAACTAAAGGGGGTCCTGTTGTCTGTACCGGCATGACCTGTCTGGGACTGTTTTCCTGTTGTCTAAATAAACCTTCTGTGTTACTGGCTGGCTGAGAGTCACGGTGAATCAGAGGAAGCTGGGGGTGCAGGGCCTTGTCTCCCCCACACTCCATGACAACTGTTGAGCTGGGCCTCCGGGTCGTCAGGTCATCAGTCGCTGGGGTCTCCATTCTCCACGCCAGTGGCTGGGTCCCACATTCCCTCGCCGGTCCTCTGTAACAGCAAACTCCCTCTCCCATCACCTCGTTAAACCAGTAACACCTGAGGAAACTGAGTCCCACCCCCTCTGCATGCAAACCCTACCCCCCGCAGGAAACAAGGAAACCTCCCCACTTGTCACATCTCCTTTGCATGACAATCCATCAGGGCCAGCTGGCTAGGCAGTAACTTTTGGTTCTGTCTGAAGCACCGGGTTGCTGGGATTTCCAGCACCATTCAGCAGCATTATTGGTCACGCTCCAAGCAGTCACTGCCCTGGGAAAGGCAAGGCAACAATGTGGGCAGGTAACTAGCAAATCCCAAACAGCCAAGCAGAGCTCACACAATTTGCAGCTGAGGCTTGAGGCTTTCAGGGTCTGGTTCTGCCACTCACTGTCCCAGACCTGGCAAGCCAACAGGCGCTGCTGAGTTCCCTGGTGAGCATGGGATTTACCTGCTGTGCCCAGCTGAGTGCTCCCTGGTTCCAGCTCCCCCTGAAACGAGCTAGGCCGGACGCTCACCAATGGCACCACAGATGGGATGTGCACAAACCCTCCTCTTTTGGCAATGGGACTCACAGATGGATGAGAGCGATGGGGGGTTAGGGCTTCTCGTGACATGCAGTGCTGGTGCAGCTGCACCCACGTGGCTGGCTGTGCAGTTGTAGCGCACAAGGAGGTAGCTCAGGATGCAGGGAGGCAGCAGCTAGGGGCTGTGTGCAGAGAGGGGGTAGCTCAGGGTGCAGGGAGGGGGTAGCTAGGGGCTGTGAGTGGATGGGGGTAGCTTGGGGGCAGGCAGGGGGTAGTTAGGGGCTGTGTGCAGGCAGGGGGTAGCTCAGGATGCAGGGAGGCTGTAGCTAGGGGCTGTGTGCAGGCAGTGGGTAGGATAGGGTGGAGGTAGGAGGTAGCTGGGGGCTGTGTGCAGGCAGGGGGTAGGTTAGAGTGAAGGGAGGGGGTAGCTAGGGGCTGTGTGCAGGCAGTGGGTAGGTTAGGGTGCAGGTAGGAGGTAGCTGGGGGCTGTGTGCAGGCAGCGGGTAGGTTAGGGTGCAGGTAGGAGGTAGCTGGGGGCTGTGTGCAGGCAGCGGGTAGGTTAGGGTGGAGGTAGGAGGTAGCTGGGGGCTGTGTGCAGGCAGCGGGTAGGTTAGGGTGCAGGTAGGAGGTAGCTGGGGGCTGTATGCAGGCAGCGGGTAGGTTAGGGTGGAGGTAGGAGGTAGCTGGGGGCTGTGTGCAGGCAGCGGGTAGGTTAGGGTGCAGGTAGGAGGCAGCTGGGGGCTGTGTGCAGGCAGGGGGTAGCTCAGGATGCAGGGACGGGGTAGCTGGGGGCTGTGTGCAGGCAGCAGATAGGTTAGGGTGAAGGGAGGGGATAGCTAGGGGCTGTGTGTGGGCAGGGAGTAGTTAGGGGCTGTTCACAGGCAGAGGGTAGCTCAGAATGAGGGAGGCAACCTAGTGACAGAGGACATGGAAAGAGCTAATGTACTCAATGCTTTTTTTGCCTCTGTCTTCACGAACAAGGTCAGCTCCCAGACTGCTGCACTGGGCAGCACAGCATGGGGAGAAGGTGAGCAGCTCTCTGTGGAGAAAGAACAGGTTAAGGACTATTTAGAAAAGCTGGATGAGCACAAGGCCATGGGGCCGGATATGCTGCATCCGAGGGGCTAAAGGAGTTGGCGGATGTGATTGCTGAGCCATTGGCCATTATCTCTGAAAACTCATGGCGACCGGGGGAGGTCCCAGATGACTGGAAAAAGGCTACTGTAGTGCCCATCTTTAAAAAAGGGAAGGAGAAGGATCCAGGGAACTACAGGCCAGTCAGCCTCACCTCATTCGCTGGGAAAATCATGGAGCAGGTCCTCAAGGAATCAATTCTGAAGCACTTTGAGGAGAGGAAGGTGATCAGGAACAGTCAGCACGGATTCACCAAGGGCAAGTCCATGCCTGACTAACCTAATTGCCTTCTATGAGGCGATAACTGGGTCTGTGGATGAGCGGAAAGCAGTGGACGTGTTATTCCTTGACTTTAGCAAAGCTTTTGATACGGTCTCCCACAGTATTCTTGCTGGCAAGTTAAAGAAGTATGGGCTGGATGAATGGACTATAAGGTGGATAGAAAGCTGGCTAGATCATCGGGCTCAACGGGTAGTGATCAATGGCTCCATGTCTAGTTGGCAGCCGGTTTCAAGCGGAGTGCCCCAAGGGTCAGTCCTGGGGCCGGTTTTGTTCAATATTTTCATTACTGATCTGGAGGATGGCATGGATTGCACCCTCAGCAAGTTTGCGGATGACACCAAACTGGGAGGAGTGGTAGATACGCTGGAGGTTAGGGCCAACAGGACGGTGGGTCACTGCACTGCTGGGGACTTTCTCCCATCAGGAGAGGAGCATCTTCACTAGTGCACTACAAGTGCACAGCCACATGGGTGCAGCTGCACTAGTGCCGTGTGTCACGAGAAGACCTGACTTCAGGTGCTACATAAGGGCCCGATCCTCCCCTGGAGCTTTGTGCAACCAACTGAGAGCAGGGCCCGAGGGAAAACCTAGCATCAAGCTCAGGCGCTGCCCTAAGAGCATCTCTGGCCCCCTGCCCTGGCGGAATTGGATGCTCTGC
Organism: Gopherus evgoodei; assembly: GCF_007399415.2. Classification (NCBI taxonomy): domain Eukaryota; kingdom Metazoa; phylum Chordata; order Testudines; family Testudinidae; genus Gopherus; species Gopherus evgoodei. The sequence continues at coordinate 136,970,293 of NC_044327.1, read as the reverse complement.
ACAAAACAGTCACCCTGTGCTGGGTTCGTCCAGAGCGTTACGCCTCCAGTGGAGGGGTTCAAGGGAGAACCACACAGAACTGAGCCCTGTTTTTCCAATGGAAAATGTTCCAAGGTGGGCGGCGCCGGATGCCCAAGAGAAACGAAACCTCGGGCTGAGAGCGCTGGACAGGAACCTCCTGAGCGAAGGGCCGTTTAGCAGGAAGGGCGTCTCCTCGGGGCTGTACAATGGCTGTTGCACTCTCTGTCCCAGGCAATGGGCAGTCAGCAAAGGAGCAAACCAGGGGGATGAACCTGCCAAGGGGCATCCCAGGAAGGGCCTGGCTCATGGGAGAGAATCCAGCACCTGGCAGGGAATCCAGAGAGGGGCAGGTGGGAATCACGGCTCAGCAACAGCTTCAGCCCAAGAGCAATAAAAACACCAGAGACTCATTTGCCTCCCGCGCTAGAACTTTACTGGGAAAGGAACTTAACTGCAGCGTCAGGGGCGCAGGCAGTGACTCTGGGGTGGGGGGTAACCGGAGAGCGAGGGGAGATGGAGACAGAGAAGGCGCCTTTACAGCCCAGCAAACGGCCCTGACACTGGGCAAGACGCTCTTGAGAGATTCCAGATTGGGGTGGGGGGTGCAGGACTCCTGGGTCACGGTGCTGCTGGGTCACCGGGCACTGTCGCTCCTCATGGATTCGCGCATGTTCTGCCCCTTGATCCGGGTGAAAACGTTTGTGCCGACCCTGCAGGGAAGCGCAGAACTGAGGTTACTGGCCCAGCACGGGCCTGCGCTCGGGGCTGCCCCATACATGGATGGAGGGAGTGGAAGGGGATGCAGGGCACAAGGTGCATTAATCTGAGATGGAGAGAAGCCCAAAGAGGCACCTCCTCCAGGCGCCACCTCACAGGGGCACCCGGACGCACAATGCAGGGGCAGGTCGGGGGCTGGCAGGCACCTCCTCCAGGCTCCACCTCACAGGGTAGCCAGCCGTCCAGCCCAGGGAGGCAGCGTGGCTGTGAGCACCCTGCACTGGCATGGCCTCAGAGCCACCCAGCAGCACCCAGGGGGTGGGCACGGGCTCTGGGGGCTGCTCATCCAGCCACCCCCCCTGGGTGGGTCAGCAAGGCCACCCTTGGGCTCTTCCCTGGCACTGACTCGGTTCCCTGGGGATGCTGCCGCGGTGGGCTGCTCACCCATTAGGGAGTTCTCGGAGAAGAGCTGTGGGAGGACATGGCCCTGGCCCTGGCCCTGGCCTGATCCGCCGGGGATCACACACAGCCCTGGGGCGTGACAGGGCCCAGGGAACTCAGCAAACCTTCATCCCCCTGTAGCAAGTGTGATGCAGTAGGGGCTGTCTGCGTGGGGAGTGGGAGAGCAGGGGAGGACTTTAGGGGATGGACGATGCCAGGGCCTGTAACCTGAGCTAGGTAAGGGAGGGAAAGGTCAACACCTTTGCCCGGGAAGGGGACAAAGGAAGGGAGTGGCAGGAGGGAAGCAGTTTGAGTTTGGGCTTAGGGCTGGATGGGCGGAATTCAGGGTATCCTAGCTAGGATCCAAGCACCCTGAAAGCCCAGAAGGACTCGGTGGAGGGGTCCTGACTGTGCCTGAAAGCTCTGCTGTAACCTGTGTTCCTGTTGTCCAATAAACCTTCTGTTTTACTGGCTGGCTAAAAGTCACTGTGGGTCCCAGGAAGAGGGGTGCAGGGCCGGACTCCCCCACACTCCGTGACAGCAAGATACATGGATTCCTAGATTGCTAGGCCAGAAGGGACCACTGTGATCTGTGTCTGACCCCTGCACGGCACAGACCCTAGGACTGGTCCAACCCCTGCATGGCACAGGCCCTAGGACCAGTCCGCCCCCTTGCACGGCACAGGCCCTAGGATTGGTCCGCCCCCTGCACGGCATAGGCCCTGGGACCGGTGCAACCCCCCTGCACAGCACAGGGCCTGGGACCAATCTAACCCCTGCACGGCACGGGCCCTGGGACCAGTCCGACCCCTGCATGGCACAGGGCCTAGAGCACATGGGGGGGGTCCCCCAAGAGTTTGTGATTTGGTGCTGAGAGCCCTGCCCTGCCCTGCCCCACTCATCCCACATGGGGTTCCCTGTATCTCCAGCACCACAGCCTAAGATCTGGGTCGGGATCCCAGGCCTTGGCACAGCGACAAGCAGAGACGGGGCCAGGCCCTGCAGTCCCAGCTCTGCAGGTGGCTCCTTCGCTCCTGGGCAGCCTGTGCCCAGTCACCCACCTGGTTGCTTTCCAGTCGGCGCCGGGGGATCCGACCTCCTGGCGCAGCAGCCACATGGTCTGCAGGGTCTCCTCTCCCTGGTCATCCACGAAGCACTGGCCCACGAAGACGCTCATGGAGTCTAGTGGAGACTCTGACAGGTGACAGAGTGACAGGGTCAGGGCTGCTTGCTCTGAGACCTCCCCCCCCACAGGACCCCCAGACAGAGTCTGCAATCTGCAGTTTCTCCCCAAGGCTGGCTCCAGTCCCAGGGGAGGGTCAGTGCAGTGATCCACTCTTGGGGGAAGCGGGGGGGAGGGCAGGGAAGTTGCGGCGGGGACAGATCACCGAGCGTGGAATGGGGAGAGGGAGAGAAGCAGCTGTCCAAAGGAGGTTTCTGCAGCAGCAAGTGATTTCAGCCTTCCCCATTGGCAGCACTGCCCCTCCTGTCCCCATGCCAGGTCAGCCCATGGCAGGCGTTAATCACCCAGCACAACCCAGCCCCCGAGTGGCACGTCTGCAGAGACAGGCTCTGACTCTCATGCAACAGGACCCTGCAAAAGCCTCCTTCTCCGTGTCCGAATTCAGGCTCAAGGGACCCCACCAGCCCAGCAGGATGCCCCAGGGTTACCCTAACCCCTCCCCCAGACTCAGCTTGACCTTGGTAACCCCCAAGCTGGGTACCCCCCAAGCCATCACACTGAAGTGAAAAACAAGGTGAGTCGCTTTGCCCGCCTCAGTAATGGGCCTCCCTGCTGTTACCCTGTGACGTTATTGATAGAATCTGGGACCATATAGAACATGGGTTGCAACCAGGGTCCTGTAGTGGCACCAAATCTTATGTAAAGGGGGTCATATAAGGTGTCTAAGACCAGGTTATAGGTTGCTGGTTATGACTATGCTGTCTGTATGTCTGTAGCATTTTGTAGCTGAAGTTATGAATATTGGCTCTATACTGTCTGTATTTCAACTTTGTGCTGTGTTACTGCGAAACATCCCAAACAAGTTTGATGTTAGCTCTGCCCAGCCTGCTTGATGGCCCATTAAGGACCATCAGCTACACAATTGACCCATGGAGAGAAGGCAGATACACCTTGTGACTCAGCAGGGTGTGCAGAAACTGGCCCATGTGACTGCAGACTCCATTTTACTGTAATTTCCACGGTAAGAGCAAAGAGGTTCTTACACCTGGAAAAGCCTATATAAGACTGATGCCTCATCTCCATTTTGTCTTCAGTCCTGCTTCTTACCTCTGGAGGGACTTTGCTACAAACTGAAGCTCTGCACAAAGGACTGAATGACCCATCCCAGCGGGGGATGTTCTCCAGAGACTTGATTTAAACCTGCAGTTTACTCCATCACTGCTACAAGCCTGGACTAAGAACTTTGCCATTACTGTATGGAATTGATTCCATTTAACCAATTCTAGCTCTCATCTCTATCTTTTTCCTTTTATGAATAAACCTTTAGATTTTAGATTCTAAAGGATTGGCAACAATGTGATTTGTGGGTAAGATCTAATGTGTTATGTTGACCTGGGTCTGGGGCTTGGTCCTTTGGGATCGAGAGAACTGTTTTCTTTTATTGGGTGTTGGTTTTCATAACCATCCATCCCCAGGACGGGTGGCACTGGTGGTGACACTGGGAGACTGGAGTGTCTAAGGAAATTGCTTGTGTGACTTGTGGTTAGCCAGTGGGGTGAAACCGAAGTCCTTTTTGTCTGGCTGGTTTGGTTTGCCTTAGAAGTTAAAAAACCCCAGCCTAGGGCTGTAACTGTCCTGTTAGAGCAATTGGTCCTGAATTGGCACTCTCAGTAGGGTCCCGCCAGAACCGCATTGTCACAGTACTGGTGGTGATACTGGGAGACTGGAGTGTCTAAGGAAATTGCTTGTGTGACTTGTGGTTAGCCAGTGGGGTGAGACCAAAGTCCTCTTTGTCTGGCTGGTTTGGTTTGCCTTAAGAGGTGGAAAAACCCCAGCCTAGGGCTGTAACTGCCCTGTTTAAGCAATTGGTCCTGAATTGGCACTCTCAGTTGGGTCCCACCAGAACAGCATCATCACATACCCCTCTCAGACCTTGCGGCTGGCCCAGCACAGGGCCCTGTGGGTCATTTAGTTCTGTAGGAGAAATGGGTCTTGGAGCCAGGCATCTGGGATGCAAACATGGCAGGCGAGAGCGGCTTTGCTGGCAGCTCCGAGCCCTGCCCAGCCAGTCCTGGGCCCCACAGCTCTCCCCATAGGTGCCGACCCTGTGGGCGCTCCGGGGCTGCGGCACTCCCAGCTCGTCCCAGGGCCAGGCGCCCAGTGACTGGGCTGCGCCTATCGCTACATCTCTGCTCTTCCTGACCCCCCTTCCCAAAGGAACCCGCAGGGACACCCCCAACCTCAGGCCTGTGTGCGCCCGGCCTTGGGACACAGGCTGCTCCTTTCGGCCCCTGCCCCCATAGGTGCTGGTTCTAGGGGTGCTGAGGCTGGGCACCCCCTGACTCCCCCAGGGTGTGCAGCTTGCTTCAATGGCTCCAGCCTCCCACTAGCACCCTGCCTCCCCTCACCATCACCCCATGGGGAGCGCAGTGGCTGGACTGTCACTTCAAACCCGTTTGACCCATGCCAGACCAGCCAGGACGGGCTGCGTTTCCGTCACTGGCCCCCTCCCATCCCCCTCCAGCCAGCAAGTGGGGGGTGACTGGGACACCCCCGGCCCCTCCCCCGGCCTGTAGGCCATTTCCAAATCCCAGTGCTGCTTCCTCCTCAACAGCTCCAGGGGCACAGAGGCCAACTTCTAGTGTTCCCCGGGGGGGTGCTTTACCCCCACTCCACCCCTCCCCCGCAGCCCTTCCCTCGCCCCACCTCTTCCCACCTCCACTCTGCCCCTCCCCCGCAGCCCCACCCTTGTCCCACCTCTTCCTGTCTCCACACTGCCCCTCCCCCATGGTCCCACCCTCACCCCACTTCTTCCCACCCCCACACTGCCCCTCCCCCGCAGCCACGCCCTTGCCCCACCTGCAAGGGCAGCCACCCACAGCACCTGCCTTCCGGCCCCCTCCCCAGTCAGAGCCCGCCCCCTCCCCGCCTTCAACACTCTGCCCCAGTGTAGCCCCCCCTTGCCAAGATGTGTCACCCTCTCCTGCTCCTTGTGCAGTCACAACCGTCCCCCCCCACGACTGGGGCCCCTGGCTCACGCTCACCCCCAGGCCCCCCGGGCTTGGGGCCCCCCGGCTCACACTCACTCATGGCCCTGGGCCCCCCGGCTCACATTCACCCCCATGGCCCTGGGGCTCCTTGGCCCACGCTCACCCCCCCAGCTCCCCCCGGGCCTGGGGCCCCCAGGCCCACTCCCACCCCCCAGACCCTCCTCCCCGACTTGGGGCCCCCTGGCCCATGCCCCCCCGGCCCCCCTGGGCCTGGGCCTGGGGCCCCCCGGCCCACGCTAACCCCCACAGACCCCCCTGACAGCCCCTTCCCTTAAAGAGGCCAGCCCTCCCCAGGAGTGGGGAATGAGATCCCCAGGCTTGTCAGCCCCCCTCAGACCACGCTTACCCCCGGCTCCGCCTGGCCGGCACCGAGGCAGTGCAGGCTACACACCTGAGAACTGCCACTTCACGGTGAAGCCGAAGGTTGGCTGCTCCGTCGGGCTGGCGCCGTGCTGGATTCCATGCAGGCGCGACGCCAGGCGGTCAGCCTTGGGGGCCATTGCCGCGGAGAGGTATGAACCCGAGAACGCTCCAGCCTCGCTGAGTTCAGATACAACCATCTTGCAGCCCACGCTGCTCCTCCACGATCCGGACAGGACACACTGGAAAGGGAGGGACACAGTCGGCAGGACCAGGGGCCCCCCACACCATTGCAGGGTCCGATGCTCAGCCGAGGTGATGGCCCTGCCAGCGGAACGCAAGGCACCAACCACTCAAACCAGAAATGAACAACGAAGTCTTCGTGTGCGCTCTGCTTCCGGAGCTCTGCAGGGGAGCCCCTTCCCTCCTGTGACCCCGTAACCAACTGAAAACATCCTAAACCATAAACACAGAACTGGGGGTCTCCTCTGCTCCTGGGGGTGCGGGGGGCTCTGCTTCTGGAGCTCTCCAGGGGAGCCCCTTCCCTCCTGTGACCCCGTAACCAACTGAAAACATCCAAACCATAAACACAGAACTGGGGGCCTCCTCTACTCCTCGCGCTGGGGGGGGCTCTGCTTCTGGAGCTCTCCAGGGGAGCCCTTCCCTCCTGTGACCCCGTAACAAACTGAAAACATCCTAAACCATAAACACAGAACTGGGGGCCTCCTCTGCTCCTGGGGGTGGGGGGGGGCTCTGCTTCTGGAGCTCTCCAGGGGAGCCCTTCCCTCCTGTGACCCCGTAACGAACTGAAAACATCCAAACCATAAACAGAACTTGGGGCCTCTACTGCTCCTCGCGCTGGGGGGGGCTCTGCTTCCGGAGCTCTCCAGGGGAGCCCCTTCCCTCCTGTGACCCCGTAACAAACTGAAAACATCCTAAACCATAAACAGAACTGGGGGCCTCCTCTGCTCCTGGGGGTGGGGGGTCTGTTTTCTCCTTCCTAACCCATGGGATGGGGGAGCTGTCCTCCATTCTCTTGCCACCTGCTCCCTCTCCCCACAGCCAGAGGAGCCTACTGAGGCAGCTGCAGGTATCTGTGCCTGACAGCAGTGGAGGCCCAGGCTGGGCGAGGGTCCTGGAGAGCGGACAGGCCCCATGGCGCTGATACGGGAATGGGATGCTAAGCTGTATCACATTGTTCGGCCACGAGGTGGTGCTGTGTGGTCCACACTGTATTTAAGCTATTGTGGGCCATCCCTGGCAGGCCATTCAAGGAGCTGCAAAATACAAACTGGCCCACAATCACAACACTTACGCTAGACAAAAAGATGTGTCTTTAAATCAGGTTGGCTGACATGTTTTACCTGACACGTCTTAGAACCCTGTCTGACGAAGTGGGTATTCACCCACGAAAGCTCATGTCATGCTCCAAAACGTCTGTTAGTCTATAAGGTGCCATAGGATTCTTTGCTGCTTTTACAGATCCAGACTAACACGGCTACGCCTCTGATACTTAGAACCCTAGTGTAGACAAGGCCTGCTGTAGTTTGAGTATTAGTTGGTCAAGGTGAACCCTATTTGGGAGCCTAGGCTGCACAGAACCAGCTCACACATGTTAAAATACAGCTCATCTGGCTGGGTTTAAAAATGTTACTTAAAACATTAGCAACCTGTTTTCGAGAACCTGCCCTTTTCCTAGTCCCAGGTCTAGAACAATCGGGCCCTTCCTCCCCGAGGGCAGACAAGGGATTGTCACCCTATGAGATATTGCTGAGTCCTGCCAGTTGGCTGGTATAACCTGGGTAACCGGAGGGACGGGGAAAGCTGAGCACAGCTACACTCAGCATCCTGCTTTGTAAGCTGCCATCTTGGTGGTGATGGGGGACTTCAACTACCCAGAGACCTGTTGGGGAAATAACACAGCAGGGCACAGGTTATTCAATACGTTCTTGGCATGTATTGGAGAGAGTTTTGTATTTCAGAAGGTGGAGATGGCTACTGGGGGGAGGCTGTTCTAGATTTGATTTTGACACATAGGGAGGAACGGGCTGAGAAGTTGAAAGTGGAAGGCAGCTTGGGTGGGAGTGATCATGAAATGAGAGAGTTTGTGATTCTAAGGAACGGTAGGAGAGAGAACAGCACGATAAAGACAATGGATTCCAAGAAGGCAACTTTAGCAAACTCAGGGAGTTGGTAGGTACGATCCTATGGGAAGCAAGTCTAAGACCTTGGCTACACTGGCGCTTTACAGCGCTGCAACTTTCTCACACAGGGGTGTGAAAAAACACCCCCTGAGCGCTGCAAGATACAGCGCTGTAAAGCGCCAGTGAAAACAGTGCCGCAGCGCTGGGAGCGCGGCTCCCAGCGCTGCAAAGTAAACCCCATCAGGATGTGGAGTACGTGCAGAGCTGGGAGAGCGCTCTCCCAGCGCTGGCGCTGCCACCACCCTCACACTTCAAAGCGCTTTGAAGTTTCAAGTGTAGCCATAGCCTGAGGGGAAAAATTGTTCAAGAGAGTTGGCAGTTTCTCTAGGAGACATTATTAAGGCACAGGAGCAAACTATCCCATTGCACAGGAAAGACAGGAAGTGTGGCAAGAAACCACCCTGGCTTAACCAGGAGATCTTCAGTGACCTGAAACTCAAAAAAGAGTCCTACGAAAAGTGGAAACTTGGTCAAATTACAAAGGATGAATATAAACAAATAACACAAGTCTGTAGGGACAGGATTAGAAAAGCCAAGGACAAAACGAGATTAAACTACCTAGAGACATAAAGGGTAACAAAAACCCCAAACCATTCAACAAATGCGTTAGAAGCAAGAGGAAGACCCGGACAGCGTAGGCCCGTTACTCAATATAGTGGATGGCTCTGTTTGCAGGCAGCCTTCCTGTGGAGTCAGGCTGGGAGGAGTGAAGGCTTGGGGTCTTACAGAGACATGTGATCATGTCACCTGAACTGGAATCCATCTTTAACCTGCTGTTTTTCAGTTGAGAAGTGGGGGGTGGGAACCCAGAGAAACAGAGGATTCCTGCCTTATGGAAAAGATATGTAAATAGGTGGAAGAGAACAAAGAAGGAGCCATCATGAAGAATCCCCTAGCTACCACCTGAGCTGGAACAAGAGCTGTACCAGGGGAAAGAATTGTGCCCAGGCCTGGAAGGTATCCAGTCTGAGGAAAAAACTTACTGAAGCATCTCTGAGGGTGAGATTATCTGTATTCAGTTTGATTAAACATAGATTTGCGTGTTTTATTTTCTTTTGCTTGGTGACTTACTTTGTTCTGTCTGTTACTCTTGGAACCTCTTAAATCCTAGTTTCTCTATTTAATAAAATCACTTTTTACTTATTAATTAACTCAGAGTATGTGTTAATACCTGGGGTAGCAAACAGCTGTGTATAGCTCTCTATCACTGTTATAGAGGGCGAACAATTTCTGAGTTTACCCTGCATAAGCTTTATACAGGGTAAAATGGATTTATTTGGGTTTAGACCCTATTGGGAGTTGGGCATCTGGGTGCTAAAGACAAGAACACTTCTGTGAGCTGCTTTCAGGTAAACCTGCATCTGTTGGGAGACATGATTCAGACCTGGGTCTGGATTTGCAGCAGGCTAGCGAGTCTGGCTCAAACAAGATAGGAGACCGAAGCCCTAAGCTGATGGGGCAGGGAAGGCAGGGGCAGAAGTAGTCTTGGCACATCAGGTGGCAGCTCCGAAGATAGTTTCTGTGATCCAACCCATCACAGTACACTTATAAAGTTTGCGGATGATACCAAGCTGGGAGGGGTTGCAAGTGCTTTGGAGGAAGGGTTAAAATTCAAAATAGTCTGAACAAACTGGAGAAATGGTCAGAGGTAAATAGGATGAAATTCAATAAGGACAAATGCAAAGTGCTCCACTTAGGAAAGAACAACCAATTGCACACGTACAATGACTGCCTAGGAAGGAGAACTGCGGAAAGGGATCTGGGGGTCAGAGGGGATCACAAGCTAAATAAGAGCCAACAGTGTAATGCTGCTGCAAAAAAAGCAAACATCATTCTGGGATGTATCTGTGACGAACTGGGAATGTTCTTAATGTTTTCTCTAAATACTGCGTTGGTGCCTCAGTGTCCCCATGGCAGTTCTTAAGTATCTGGCAGAGCAATGGCCAGTGCACCTAAATGCCTGGCACTCTGTCTCCTAGCAACTGATGGCCTGGGCCCTCCTCTGCAAAGGTGCCAGCTGAAGGTGTTGGAGACAAAGGGATCAGGTGACCTCCTGGCCCGGGAAAGGGGCTGAGGAGAGAGGAGGGGCTGGGGGGGTTGTTAGTCTGGAGCTGGCTGGGGTCAAGGGTGGAGGGCAGACCTGGGGGTCTCGCTCATTGGCCCCCAGAATGGACCCAGCCGAGGGGTCCGGTTCGCTGTATCTACAAGCTCTGTTTTAGACCCTGTTCCTGTCATCGAATAAACCTCTGTTTTACTGGCTGGCTGAGAGTCACATCAGATTGTGAAGTGGGGGTGCAGGACCCTCTGGCTTCCCCAGGACCCCACCTGGGCAGGCTCACTGTGGGAAGCGCACGGAGGGGCAGAGGATGCTGAATGCTCCAAGGAGAGACCCAGGAGGTTAAGCCGTGTGAGCTTCTTGCCCTGCAGACAGTCTGCTCCAAGGGAAAGGAGGCTTCCCAAAGTCCCGCCTGGCTTGGTGGGGAGCAGTTCCAGAGCATCGCCTGGGGACTCCGTGACAGTATCAGCAGGAGTGTTGTAAGCAAAACACGAGAAGTCATTCTTCTGCTCTGCTCTGCGCTGATTAGGCCTCAGCTAGAATATTGCATCCAGTTCTGGGTACCGCATTTCAGGAAAGATGTGGACAAATTGGAGAAAGCCCAGAGAAGAGCAACAAAAATGATTAAAAGTCTAGAAAATATGAGCTATGGGGGAAGATTGAAAAAAATTGGGTTTGTTTAGTCTGGAGAAGAGAAGGCTGAAAGGGGCCATGATACCAGTTTTAAAGTACATAAAAGGTTGTTACAAGGAGGAGGGAGAAAAATTGTTCTTAACCTCTGAGGCTTGGACAAGAAGCAATGGGCTTAAATTGCAGCGAGGGAGTTTTAGGTTGGACATTAGGAAAAACTTCCTAGCTGTCAGGGTGATTAAGCACTGGAATAAATTCCCTAGGAAGGTTGTGGAATTTCCGTCACGGGAGATTTTTAAAAGCAGGTTGAACAACCCCTGTCAGGGATGGTCTAGATAATACTTAGTCCTGCCCCGAGTGCAGGAGACTGGAGTAGAGACCTCTGGAAATCTCTTCCAGTCCTACAATTCTATGATCTACCAGATGTGGTGGGGACCCCCAGTAATAATAACGCTTCCAGCACTTCTCCCAGGTGTTCCCCCACTTGCTAGTGAGCCTGACAGGCTTTATTCTCTGCAGCCCAAACGCACCCTTTGTGCTGCTCGTGGGTCCATTGCTCCTCAGCTGGGGAGATTTACAATGAAACAGCCCCTGGAGCTCTTCTCGTCCCTGCACTTTATGGGAGACAGAATCTCCCTGGCTGTAACAGACGTCGGGGCTTCCAGCCAGAACAAAATTCCTGCAGGGAGAAAGGCTCCACTCCCTCCCCACCTCCCCAAGAGAACCGAACTCCCACTCCTGCCTGCCCACAGCAGGAACCCCCTACATGAACCTGATCCATCCCAGAGCCAGCCCCAGCCCCCAGTCCCCTTGCCCTGCCCAGCCTGAGACACCCCAGAGCCAGCGCCCAGCCCCCTCGGCCCCTCACCCTGCCCAGCCTGAGACACCCCAGAGCCAGCACCCAGCCCCCTCGGCCCCTCACCCTGCCCCAGCCTGAGACACCCCAGAGCCAGCGCCCAGCCCCCTCGGCCCCTCGCCCTGCCCAGCCTGAGACACCCCAGAGCCAGCGCCCAGCCCCTCTCCCCCCCACCCTGCCCCAGCCTGAGACACCCCAGAGCCAGCGCCCAGCCCCCTCGGCCCCTCACCCTGCCCAGCCTGAGACACCCCAGAGCCAGCGCCCAGCCCCCTCGGCCCCTCACCCTGCCCCAGCCTGAGACACCCCAGAGCCAGCGCCCAGCCCCCTCGGCCCCTCATCCTGCCCAGCCTGAGACACCCCAGAGCCAGCGCCCCACCCCCTCGGCCCCTCACCCAGCCCAGCCTGAGACACCCCAGAGCCAGCGCCCAGCCCCCTCGGCCCCTCGCCCTGCCCAGCCTGAGACACCCCAGAGCCAGCGCCCAGCCCCCTCGGCCCCTCACCCTGCCCAGCCTGAGACACCCCAGAGCCAGCGCCCAGCCCCCTCGGCCCCTCGCCCTGCCCAGCCTGAGACACCCCAGAGCCAGCGCCCAGCCCCCTCGGCCCCTCACCCTGCCCAGCCTGAGACACCCCAGAGCCAGCACCCAGCCCCCTCGGCCCCTCACCCTGCCCCAGCCTGAGACACCCCAGAGCCAGCGCCCAGCCCCTCTCCCCCCCATCCTGCCCAGCCTGAGACACCCCAGAGCCAGCGCCCAGCCCCCTCGGCCCCTCGCCCTGCCCAGCCTGAGACACCCCAGAGCCAGCGCCCAGCCCCCTCGGCCCCTCACCCTGCCCAGCCTGAGACACCCCAGAGCCAGCGCCCAGCCCCCTCTGCACCTCACCCTGCCCAGCCGGAGACACCCCAGAGCCAGCGCCCAGCCCCCTCGGCCCCTCGCCCTGCCCGGCCTGAGACACCCCAGAGCCAGCGCCCAGCCCCCTCGGCCCCTCACCCAGCCCAGCCTGAGACACCCCAGAGCCAGCGCCCAGCCCCCTCGGCCCCTCACCCTGCCCAGCCTGAGACACCCCAGAGCCAGCGCCCAGCCCCCTCGGCCCCTCACCCTGCCCAGCCTGAGACACCCCAGAGCCAGCGCCCAGCCCCCTCGGCCCCTCGCCCTGCCCAGTCTGAGGCACCCCAGAGCCAGCGCCCAGCCCCCTCGGCCCCTCGCCCTGCCCAGCCTGAGACACCCCAGAGCCAGCGCCCAGCCCCCTCGGCCCCTCACCCTGCCCAGCCTGAGACACCCCAGAGCCAGCGCCCAGCCCCCTCGGCCCCTCACCCTGCCCAGCCTGAGACACCCCAGAGCCAGCGCCCAGCCCCCTCGGCCCCTCACCCTGCCCAGCCTGAGACACCCCAGAGCCAGCGCCCAGCCCCCTCGGCCCCTCACCCTGCCCAGTCTGACCCATACCTTTCTCTCTGAAGAGGTGCTGAGGGTCACCAGAGCCAGAGTGAGGATCAGGGAGAAGCCGATTTTCCCCATCTCCACTTGGAGTAGAAGCCGCCTGCAGAAGCCAGTTGAGTCTCCCAGGCACTTAGTCTGGGGCCACCCGTCAAGCCCTGTCTTTATATCCCCTCGCAGCAGGCCGGGGCTGCAACCTGAGCTGTGCTGGTTCTCTCTTTGCTGGCAGTTCCCAGAAGTGAGCGGGCACTTCGGTTATTTTGTTCGTATCTCACTGAAATTCAATCTCCAGCCCAAGCCGCTGGCAGGGCCAGCAAGACAAAATGAAAAGAAGCCGTGTGACCTGGGCAGTGATATGAGGAGTGCGGTCAGTGCCCAGCTATAGATAGAGCCCAGCACACGGCAGAGGCGGACAGAGACCAGCAGGGCCGTTGGCCTGCAGTGAGAGCTGGAAAGGTGCCTGGCTCTGAGGGCTATGCCCTGCCATGGCTCATGGGGTGTGCGAGGGCACATTACCTGGGCCGGCGAGAGAGCTGATGGCAGGACAAAGGTTCTCCGTGTGCCATGCACGGGAGCGCAGGGGCAAGGTGGGGCTTGAGTCCATTAGCAGTCAAGATCCTGAGTCTCTGAATGGTCACCAACGCTTTCAGAAATAATGACATTACATATTCGCCAGCACCTGCCCCTGCCTCCTAGACAGGTGCAATGAGTGATCTGGGGCCAGCCTCTCTTAGCGAGCACTTTGCAGTTGTAACTTCCCATCTGCCATTCTATTATTCTGCGGCCATTCAGGACTAGGCTGAATATGTGAAAAATCCATAATCCTCTTTGAAGATCTTAGAATCTTTGCTAGCAAACTGAGGGCCAGTTCCAGTCCTTGTTCGTTTAGCAGTTCCACAGCTGGCAAAAGCAGCTTCATGCTTTCCTGTGGCCTCATGGTCTCCCTAAGTCAAGAACAATTCACAGCCTTTTCCTTACCAGTCTCAGGCCTCCTTCCCAGCAACTGGATTCTCTGTGGGGATACCTGTAGCCAGTTAGTTCATGCTATCAATGAGTTGTGTTGTGACCATGCTGTAACCTCCTATGTTATTTCTTGTGTGATATCAGTAGGATAGGACTGTCAGAGGGACAAGGATGTAGGAGGGATGAGTGTGCATTAGGTATATAAGTGAAGGACGATTGTAGTGCAAGGCCTACAGGCTGAGGCTTGTAAGATTTCTGCTTAGCCTCACCAGGTTTAAGGCAGCCTGACACAGGTAGATGACCAGTAGTGATCCTGTGCCAGTAAGGTAACCTGATTACGGTAATGGAGGTACCTGCCAGTGATGTTCTGGGAAAACAGACCGCCGTGAACCCATCTAGATGGCAAGGTTCCTGATAGTAACATCATGGACAGTTCTGCTTTGACCGCAGGCTCTCATGAGAAGAAGGTGAATTAGGAAAACACTGTATGAAAAGTGGGGCACCAGACAAAGTATGGGGTGTGGAAGTACAGACAAGGACAAAGTGTTAGAACCCTTATGCATATGCATTTGTGTGAGGTGTGGCCAAAACCACAAGATAAAAGGGGTCCCTGGCAGGGACAGTGTAGGAAGACCCTGAGGGAAGGCCCCAGCAGGAACCCCCCCGCTATTGATAACTGCCTGTTGAGAGGGCCATCAGAGCAGATGAGTTTGGATACAGCAGTAGCTCAGGTTGTGTGCACCCAAGTGTGATTGCAACCTTAGTCATTTGCTGAGTATAACTTAAACTCTTCACTTGTAACCATGCGTGGTCGCTGCATTCATTCTGTGCATCTCCTCAGTGTCTCCCACTGTAAGAGAATTGCCAAGGTAACATTCATCCTATTGATCTGAACAGTGGCGCCATGGGAGCCAAACTCACTCTGGAGGGATGATGTTATTTGTAATGAAGCTGCCTCTGGCGGGACACAACTGAGAATATCAGTTAAGGACAAATTGCTCAGAGCAGAGCAGTTACAGACCAAGGCTGGGTTTCCTTTACTTTTAAGGCAAACCAAACCAGCTGAACAGAGAGGACTTTGGTCTCACCCCACTGGCTAACCACAAGTCACACAAGCAATTCCCTCCAACACTCCAGTTTCCCACTATCACCACCAGTGCCACTCCTTATGGGGATGAATGGTTATGAAAACCAACACCCAAGTAAAAGATAAAAAGTTTTTCCCAGTCCCAAAAGACTAAGCCCCAGATCCGTATATCAGTCAGATTATACCCACAAATCACGCTGTTGCCAATTCTTTAGAATCTAAAATCTGAAGATTTATTCATAAAAAGAAAGAGAGATTAGTGTTAAAATTGGTTAAATGGAATTAAGCACATACAACAATTGCAAAGCTCTTAGTTGAGGCTTGTTTCAGGCTTGATGGGATTACTGCTGATTTAAGCCAATCAAGTCTCTGGGGTACAAACATCCCAGCTTGGATGAGTTGTACAGTCCTTTGTTCAGAGCTTCAGTTTCTCGCAAAGTTCCTGCAGAAGTTAGAAGCAAGACTGAAGACAAAATGGAGGAGTTTCCAGGGCGTTTTATATCCTCTGCCATATGGAAGGACCCCTTTGTTCTTACTGTGGAAAATCACAGCAGCCAGGTGGAATTTGGAGTCACATGGTTGTGATGAACTAGGAATGTTCTTAATGTTTTCTCTGAATACTGTGTTGGTGCCTCAGTGTCCCCATGGCAGTTCTTAAGTATCTGGCAGAGCAAAGGGCCAGTGCACCTAAATGCCTGACACTCTGTCTCCTAGCAACTGATGGCCTGGGCCCCCCCTCTGCAAAGGTGCCAACTGAAGGTGTTGGAGACAAAGGGATCAGGTGACCTCCTGGCCCAGGAAAGGGTCTGAGCAGAGAGGAGGGGGTGGGGGGGGTTGTTAGTCTGGAGCTGGCTAGGGACGAGGAGTGAAGTGCAGATGTGGGGGTCTGGCTCACTGCCCCCCAGAATGGACCCGGCTGAGGGGTCCGGTTCGCTGTATCTACAAGCTCTGTTTTAGACCCTGTTCCTGTCATCGAATAAACCTCTGTGTTACTGGCTGGCTGAGAGTCACATCTGACTGCAAAGTGGGGGTGCAGAACCCGGTGGCTTCCCCAGGACCCCGCTGGGGTGGACTCGCTGTGGGAAGCGCACGGAGGGGCAGAGGATGCTGAATGCTCCAAGGAGAGACCCAGGAGGTGAAGAGGTGTGAGCTTCTTGCCCTGAACAAGTCTGCTCCAAGGGAGAGGAGGCTCCCCAAAGTCCTGCCTGGTTTGGTGGGGAGCAGTTCCAGAGCATCGCCTGGTGACTCCGTGACAATGGTGAAGTCACATGTCCATGCATGACTCAGTTCTTTACAGGTAGACCGGCCATTGCTCACATGCTGCCTTGAAGATTCCCAGGGAGGCTTCTCATATGTGGATTGGAGTCTCCCAAGGTGCATGCGAAGAAGTGAGCTGTAGCCCACGAAAGCTTATGCTCAAATAAATGTGTTAGTCTCTAAGGTGCTACAAGTCCTCCTGTTCTTTTTGCAGATACAGACTAACACGGCTGCTACTCTGAAACCTGTCAGTTAAGCGTTTCTTGATTGGGCACTTAATCTGCAAATTCCTTTCTCAAGAAGCTGAGGAATGCTTCACTCAGGGCATGGCTACCCGTGCGGATGTAGAGAGCCGTGGGAAAGCGCTGCAGTGTGCCCACACTGACAGCTGCCAGGGCACTGGCCTGGCACATTGGCGGCCCTTGCAGCGGCATTGGGAGCAGTGCATTATGGGCAGCTATTGCAGCATGCTTTTCAAATGTGGGGGTGGGGTGGAGTGTGGCAGGGAGCGTGTTGTGTGTATGTGGGGGAGAGAGAGTGGGTTTTTGGGGGGCTGAGAGCAGGTCAGAGTGCTGTCTTGTAAGCTCAGACAGACCCCCCCTTCCCCACCCCCGCCTCTCTCCGTCACACACAGCATTCCACACTAATGGTTGGTTTGTCTCGGAGCAGATAAGCAGCCGGCTGTCAGAAAGAGAGCTTTCAAAGGGCATTTCCGTGTTCCTGCAGTGACTCAAAACAGTGACAAGAGTGACCACTGGACTTAAGGGGATTATGGGACCTTTGTGGAGGTTGACCAGAGCGCAGTAATGCAACACCTCATTCACACTGATGCCCGGGCGTTGTAGCCAGGCTCAGCAAGCGTTATCCCACTCGCCGAGGTGGAGAACCAGGAGCGCTCCAGCCAGGGAGTCCGGGCGCACTATGTGCCTTGCCAGTGTGGACAAGTCGGGAGTTAGGGCACCCAGGCCTGCTTTAATGTGCTGTAACTCGCAAGTGTAGCCAAACCCTATGGCTACTTTAGAATCAAACCCATTGAGATATC
The DNA here is from genome assembly GCF_007399415.2 of Gopherus evgoodei. Taxonomy (NCBI): domain Eukaryota; kingdom Metazoa; phylum Chordata; order Testudines; family Testudinidae; genus Gopherus; species Gopherus evgoodei. The sequence goes on along the minus strand of NC_044327.1, from coordinate 136,952,996 downwards.
AGAGGAGCCTTTTCAGAAGTGGATATGGACTTAGTGGGACCCCTCAGCAAGGCGACTGGGTCTGGGAAGAAATACATTCTGGTGGTGGTAGATTTCGCTGCCCACTACCCTGAGGCAGTGGCTCTGTCCTTTCTCGAGGCAGACACTGTGGCAGACACGCTTATGACCAGTTTCAGCAGAGTGGGGGTCCCCAGGGAGGTCTTTACAGAGCGGGGTCCAATTTCATGTCAACCCTGCTCCAATGTTTGGGTGGGGGCCGACACACCTGGGCCTCGGCATATCACCCTCAGTCCAACGGGCTGGTGGAGAGGTTCAATGGGACCCTAAAGATGATGCTGAAGAGCTTCATGAATCAGCATCCTCAGGACTGGAACAATTATTTACCCCGTCTGCTGTTCGCATACAGTGAAGTGCCCCAGGAATCAAACGGGTTCTCTCCTTTCGAGTTGCTGTGCAGGAGGAGAGTGAGGGGATCCCTGGACTTGGTGAGGGATGAATGGGAGGGGAAGGCCTCCCCCAATGGATAATCACTGGTGGAGCATGTACTGACTTTCTGGGAAAAGCTCGCTGAGCTCATGGGCTTGGCCAGGGAGAATCTAGTCAGGGCTCAAGGGAAGCAGAAGATCTGGTACAACTTCATGGCGCGTGCCTGCTCCTATGCCACTGGGAACCAGGTGATGGTTCTCATCCCTGAGAGAAAAAACAAAACACAAACCACTCTCCTGTAAGGTGTTCCCCATTCAGAGTCACGGGGAAAACTGTCCAAGACCTGGAGAGAGATTTTTAAGGTGAAGGGTGATCCAGCAGTCCTCTAGCCCTTGGGCCTCCCCGTGGTGCAGGTACCCAAAAAGGACAAGTTGATCTGGTTTTGTGTGGCCCATTGGGCACATGGGGCAGGAACGTAGGGATGGGTAATACAGAGCCCACAGGGTCATTTCAGTCCATGTTTATGCTTTTCTGGGGTGATGGGTAAAGCCCCTACCCAGAAAAAGACAAAAAGGAGGGGCAGAAGGCCTGGCTGGAGCCCTAGGCATGGCTAGCAGTGTGGACCAGAGGTTGGGAACCAAAGTAGGCCTGGCCTTGGCAGAAAAGCAGCCACCAGGAATTGGCCGACCAAGTCAGCGCATCCCCGACCGGAGTGGACGGAACAAGAACGCCAGGAGTTCTCAAGTAACTACGTAAGCACATTCCCAAGACCCCGTAGAGGAAGACGCCGACACTCGTAAGAGAAGGACGGGATGACGGGATAATGGAGGAGGATGTTTGGCTCGCACTATCAGGCACAAGGGTGGTGTCACGGGGTGCAGCTCTCATCACCAGACTGGCGCCTCCTGCTGGTTGGGCTGAGGATCAGCTCGAGGCTGATGCCCATGTCCGCAGTCTGCACACCGGCACTCTGTCTCTGTGCCTGCCTACGGCTCCTCTCTCAGCTCCCAGAACTGCCGTATCCTCTTCCTGACTCAGCCCTCTGGCTAGGTCAGCATCTAGGCTTCCCCCTTCCATGTGTGTGTCTGTCTGTCTGTCTAACAGTCCAGCCTGGGCCAGTGGCGGGGACCTGGGCCTGCCGACTACTCCGGGCCCCAGCCCAGAGACCCGTAAATAGCAGACTCCTGCTGCCTCCCTGCAACCTCAGTCAACGTTGCTTTATTTCCCTGGGCCACTTCCCCAGGGCCCCAGCATCTTCTTTGCCCTCACCTCAGGGCCTCAGCTGCTCAGTCCCAGGAGCCAGCCACTGCTCTGGCCAAGGGGCTGACAGCGCTCTCAGCCCCACAGGGACGCAGTCCTTACCCCCTGGGCTCCCAGCAGCAACTGCCCTACTCTGCTCCGCAGCTCCCTTTTGTATGGATGGGCTGGGTCCTGATTGGCTCTTCCTCACAGCCCTTCTCCTATTGGCTGCTCCCTGCAGCCTCGCCAGGGGTCTGTTAACCCCTTCTCTGCCAAGGGGGGCAGATGCCCCACCACAGGTGTTTACAAACAACATCTGGAGCGCAATGCTCAACTTGTTTGTATCAATGTATAAAAGGAGAAGTCATAGGAGGTACATCTTTGTAGAGGCTGAGGGGCCAGGATCTCAGAGCGCTGACTGAGCCTTTATCTAGGCACGGGCGTACCTGTGTTAGTGTCCCTGTGACCCACTGGACAGGGAGCTAGCATTGTGCTTTGCTGACAATAAACCTGGCCGAGTGCCTTCACCACGAAACCGAGCCTTTGGTCTTTCTCCACAGATAACGGGAAGTCAGCTGAAGCAGTGCGCGTACTCCATGCTAGTGCAGCTGACTGCGAGTCCAAGAACACTGCACTGAACAGCCGTGGCAACTCTTTGCAGCGCTAACAACAAAGGAAAATGCCTAGTGTTCCACTGAGGAAGGAACAATCAGTTGCACACACACCAAATAGGAAATGACTGCCTAGGAAGGAGCACTGCAGAAAGGGATCTGGGGGTCATAATGGATCACAAACTAAATATGAGTCAACAATGTAACATTATTGCAAAAAAAGCAAACATCATTCTGGGATGTATTAGCAGGAGTGTTGTAAGCAAGACACGAGAAGTCGTTCTTCTGCTCTGATTAGGCCTCAACTGGAGTATTGCGTTCAGTGCTGAGCACCACACTTGGGGGAAAACATGGACAAATTGGAGAAAGACCACGTTGTCCGGAGACTCTTCCTGACAACGCATCCCACCCCCCCACTCCCTCCTGCACCCCAACCCCTTGCACTGAGCCCCCCCCCTGTATCCCAACCCCCTGTCCCAGCCCTACATTCATGGCCCTGCATACAATTTCCCCACCCAGATGTGGCCCTCGGGCCAAAAAGTTTGCCCACCCCTGGTCTAGACAATATCTAGTCCAATCCCTGCACTGAGGCAGGACTAAGTGACTTCTCCGGGTTCCTTCCATTTCTACAATTCTGTGATACAGACAAACCAACAGGGAGTACAAGGAAACTACGAGACCATATTAGTCAGCATGATGGGGATTGAATTTCTGAGAGGGAGAGAGACGGGGAAATATATTCGCAACCCAGCACTCCCCACCAATGGAGTAGGACACTTGTACATTAAGCAGTTTCCCATCACACTCCTTGTCCCAGGTCACTGTGCAGTAGTAAGTAGCCTGCTGCAGATGGTGAACTAAGAACTATTTTCAAATAATAACAACACAGAATGACACAATATTTTTCCATTGGAACAAAGTTTATTTGGTACCTAGAGTCCAGCACTCACGAAGGGCTGAAATTTTCTAAGAGAAATGAAGCTTTGAGCTGGGAGCACTGACTAGCACGGAGCTAATGTGAAGGCCATTTGGAAGGGGAACACCATTTCCCTGGGACTTTAGTAAGGCTGGTGCAATCTCTGCCGTAGACTGATGGAGAGCGAGGAAAGGAGTGAATAAAGGGCAATAAAGCTGCCAGGAGAGTCCTGGAAAGACCCCAGCTAATGGGAGAGATTTCAGGATCCTCCAGGGAAGTAGGAGAGGGGCAGGTGGATGCCATGACTGAAAAAGCCAAGAGCAATAAGAACACAAGAGACTCCCTTGCCTCCAGCTCTAGAGCATTGCTGAGAAATGAACTAAACTGCATCACTAGGGGCGAGGGCAGTGACTCTGGGAGGGGTAACCAGCGAGCGAGGGAGCAGTGGAGACAGAGACGGGCGACTGCTGGGCAAGATGCAATTGAGATCGCCCAGGACAAGTCCAGACCAGGTGGGCACAGGAGCCGTGGAGCTGGAGGGTGTGTTCACTGTGCTGGCGGAGCTGGAGTATCACAGGGTGGAGAGTGCTGCTGAAGGATTTTTCCTGGCTCTAGATTTCGTTTCCGGGTGAAAACGTTTGTGCCGACTCTGCAGGGAAACAGAGAGCTGGTGTTACTGGCCTAGCACGGGCCTGCACTCGGGGCTGCTCAACACAAGGAGAGGCAGGAGCACCAAGGGATTCACAAATTCCAAGGCCAGAAGGGACCATCGTGATCATCTAGTTCAGAGGTCGGCAACCTTTCAGAAGTGCTGTGCCGAGTCTTCATTCATTCATTCTAATTTAAGGTTTCACATGTCAGTAATACATTTTAATGTTTTTAGAAGATCTCTTTCTACAAGTCTATAATATATAACTAAACAATTGTTGTATGTAAAGTAAATAAGATTTTTAAAATGTTTAAGAAGCTTCATTTAAAATTAAATTAAAATGCAGAGTTCCCCAGACCAGTGGCCAGGATCTGGCCAGTGTGAGTGCCACTGAAAATCAGCTCGTGTGCCGCCTTTGGCACCTGTGCCATAGGTTACCTACCCCTGATCTAGGCCGACCTCTGCACAGCTCAGGCCCTCGGACCGGTCCGACCCCTGCCTGGCACAGGGCCTGGGACTGGTCCCAGCCCCCCGCATGGCACAGGCCCTAGGATCGGTCTGACCCCTGCCCGGCACAGGCCCTAGGACCGGTCCGACCCTCCGCACAGCACAGGGCCTGGGACCGGTCTGACCCCTGCATGGCACAGGCCCTGGAACCGGTCCGATCCTCTGCAAGGGACAGGCCCTAGGATCGGTCCAACTCCCTGCACGGCACAGGCCCTGGGACCAGTCCGACCCTCTTCGCGGCACAGGCCCTGGGACCGGCCCTACCCCTGCACAGCACAGGCCCTGGAACCGGTCCAATCCTCTGCACGGCACAGGGCCTGGGACCAATCTGACCCCTGCACAGCAAAGAACAGAGACTTGCCCTGAATTCAATCCTGCGACAAGTCCAGAAGCAGGAACTGAAGGAGAACAAATCTTTTAGACAAACATCGCATTGATGACCTCTCGAGGTCCCTTCCAGTCCTAGAGTCTATGAATCTATGAATCTTGATTTAAAAGTTGCCTGCAATGGAGAATTCATCACGGCCCTTGCTAAGCTCTTCCAGTGATACCCTCACTGTTTTAAAATTGTGATTTATTTCTAATTTGAATTTGTCTAATTTCAACTTCCAGCCATGGGCTCTAGCTATAGCTTTGCCGTTACACTGAAGAGCCCTTTAAAAGTGCGTCAGCCTGAGGAGAGAAGCCCAGAGAGGGACATCCCGTCCCCAGGGCGCCTGGCCTGGGTGCTGAGCACCACTGTCTGGGGAACATCCCTCCTCCAGGCTCCACCTCACAGGGTAGCCAGCCGTCCAGCCCAGGGAGGCAGCGTGGCTGTGAGCACCCTGCACTGGCATGGCCTCAGAGCCACCCAGCAGCACCCAGGGGGGTGGGCACGGGCTCTGGGGGCTGCTCATCCAGCCACCCCCCCTGGGTGGGTCAGCAAGGCCACCCTTGGGCTCTTCCCTGGCACTGACTCGGTTCCCTGGGGATGCTGCCGCGGTGGGCTGCTCACCCATTAGCGAATTCTCGGAGAAGAGCTGTGGGAGGACATGGCCCTGGCCCTGGCCCTGGCCTGACCCGCCGGGGATCACACACAGCCCTGGGGTGTGACAGGGCCCAGGGAACTCAGCACATTTGGGGAATAAACCTTCATTCATATTCACACCACCTCCTTCTCCTCCAGCCAGATACGGGGGCGGGGGGGGCAAGGGTTTGTGATTTTGGGCTGAGAGCCCCACCCTGCCCTTCACCAGCTCATCCCGCACAGGCTCAGAGCCGGGTCGGGATCCCACAGTGCTGAGCAGAGACGGGGCCAGGCCCTGCAGTCCCAGCGCTGCAGGCGGCTCCTTTGCTCCTGGCCAGTCTGTGCCCAGTCACCCACCTGGTCGCTCTCCAGCCATCTCCAGGAGATCCGACCTCCTCACGCAGCAGCCACATGGTCCTCAGAGTTTCCTTCCCTTTATCACCAACGAAGCACTGGCCCACGAAGACGGTTGTTGAGTCTGTGAGGGAACCGGACAGGAGTCAGAGGGAGAGACAGTGCCACACGCTCTGTGTCCCGCAGATACCGAGCCCAGAGCTCAGGGTGGAGGGAGAGGGTGCACTCTGTGTTGATGACACGACTCCCGTGCCACAGGCATACAAAGAGCCCCTCTCTCTGCCTCCGCAGCATCTCACCGCGATGACGCGCTTTCCCAGGCACCTGCCCAGACGGCGGAGCAGCACAATGACTCCGTTTTCTGGGGCGGCTACATGAGACTGGGCAGGGTCAGGAAGGGGAGAGGCCTGCAGGCTGGGGGACACTTGGACTCCTCCGTCTCCCAGGCCCCACATGCCTAGGCCATTTCCGAAGTCTGCTGGCCACCAGATCTGCGCTTTTCTGTCCATGCGCCAGGGCCCTATCTCCTTCAGGGCTTGGTTCGACCCGCTCAGCTGTGCACAGGCTCCTCTGGCCTCCCCAACCCACCCGTGCCCACGGCAGGCCATGCAAAGTGCAGCTGATATCTTCCTCCCAGGGTCATCTGATCACGCCATTGTCCTCCCTGTGATCAGCCACAACCCTGGCCTCTCTTGTAACCCAGCCCCAGGACCTCCTCATGGTAGCCCAGCGTCCAGCCCGCCACAGCTGGTCAAGCCAGAGGCAGCTTTTGGAAACAGACTCCATCTTGACTTAAAGATTCCAGGCGATGGAGGATCCACCACATGCCCAGGTCAGTTGTCCCATTGGCTAATCACCTGCACTGGGAAAAAGTTCCACTTCATTTCTAATTTGGGTACATCTGGGTTCAGCTTCCAGACACTTTTGTCTGCTAGATTAAAGAGTCATCGGCTGTCAGGAAGCTCTCCACAGGCAGGTCCTTGCAGGTTTATTGTCACTGCGCTAGCTGAGGTGAGTACCGGTGTTACAGCACTAGCCGAGCTGTCGGGAGAGCGACCGCACTGGAGTTACACGAGCGGCTGGATTAGCAGAACGATGGAATTAGCTGTTGATGAGTTGTTGTAACTGGAGATGTTGCACCCCTCCCCCCAACCATGCCCCTGAATTACTAGCTAGAGCCTCGGCATCACCCAGGCTTCATCCCCCCCACTCCCCGCCACCAATGGGCCAGCTAGCTGGGATTTAGGGCACCCTTTTACGTAAGCTAGACACGTGGGTGGGTGGCCAGGAGTCGAGTCTGGGGTGACTGTCAAACTATAACTGCTGTACACACCCATAGGCCATGATTAGACACCCCCATAACCTTCTCTTGTATCACGTCAATAGACTGAGCTGCTCTAGTCTCTCCATGGGCGGCCGGTTTCCCAGAGCTCAAACCATCCTGGTAGCTGTTTTCTGACCCCTTTCCAGGACTGTAATATCTCTTGAGATGCAGACAGCAGAAACGGACACAGTAGCCAGTAATGGGCTTGCTGGTGCCATACACAATTCCTTTTAACCTCCCCAAATTGAACACAATTACTGCATTGAGTCACATATTTCCCCAAACCATTTCTGGCATGCCAGCAAACCAAAGTAATCCTCCCAGTGCCCCTGGTGCCCCTGATTCATGCTGACACTAACTCCCACCCCACCCAGCCCCAAAGCAGCACGTGGTACGTACTCGAGAACTTCTCCCAGTTGACAGTGAAGCCAAAGGTCGGCTGACTCCTCTGTGTCGTGTCATGCTGGGCTCCCTTCAGGGGCGAGCTCTGGATACAGTTGCTGGTGGCCGTCACAGCTGTGAGGTACTTGCCGGAAAATTCTCCTGCATCGTTAACTTTATCTATTTCCATCAGCGAGCCCAGCTCATTCCTCCACAGTCCGGACAGGTCACACTGAAAGGGGAGCAGACGTGGTCCCACGCACAATGCTGCACGGTCAGACACTTACCTGAGGCTGTGACCCCAGGAGCCCCGAATGCAAAAGAGAGACCCTGCAAACTAGAAAATAAAAAACCCAAAGTGCCTTGCCTGTGCTCTGGCTCCTGAGATCCCATGGAACCAGCTGGTCACAAGAAGAACCTCTGACCCTGTTCTTTGTGGGCGTGGAGGCTGCGTTTCTAGTGGCCCTAATTTCTGATGGAAGATTAATGAGCTCCTGGCTTTGTCCAGCAAAGAGCCCTCTGGGCAGGGTCCCAGTGCACCAGAGGGATGGCTTTGTAGATTCCCCTGTGTCTCGCCATGGTCAGCGTGTGCTTTTACTGAAATCCAAGCATTGCATTCCTCATGCTCGCTCCCACACCAGAGCAGCCTGCACTGCGGAGCTTCCTGCTCCCAGGTCAGGGACAGGCCCTGCTGAGCACAGACATGAAGAGCCAGAGTCCAACGTTACACAGCGTGAAGCAGAGAATGGCCAACACCAACAGTTCAGAATGTGAATCCGACCCCGTGAATGTGGGGCTGGACAGGACCTGGAGAAGCCATCTGGTTCAGCCCCGTGCTGCCACAGACTTATGTTATACCAAGACCATCTCTGAGAGGGGTTTATTTAACCTGCTCTTAAAAACCTTCAGTGCCGGGGATGGCACAGCCTCCCCTGGGAACCTGCTGTGCCGAAGTGGGAATGTTCGTGCTGTGTTCTGTGAATGCTGAGTGGGAAGTATTGACCTGGGAAGGTTGCAGGGGAGTTGTGCTGGGACGGGCTGCACTGGGGAAGGGAAGATACCTGAGCTTGTAACCTGAGAACCCAGGAGGGGGGTTGGAGGCCAGGTGACACCTCTGCCCGGGACACTGGACAAAGGTGGGGGGAGGAGCTGGGGGGAGGCTGAGTGAGAGGCTGAAGGGAGTTTCAGTTTGGGAGCTGGCTGGGAAATGGAGAGGGGAGCCCCGACGCGGCTTGGGCTTCCCAACGGGGCTGTGGCCTCCCTAGGGGCCCCAGATGGACCTAACTAAAGGGGGTCCTGTGGTCTGTACCGGCAAGACCTGTCTGGGACCATGTTCCTGTCGTCTAAATAAACCTTCTGTTTTACTGGCTGGCTGAGAGTCACGGTGAATCGCAGGAAGCCGGGGATGCAGGGCCTGGTCTCCCCCCACACTCCGTGACACCTGCCCCAGTGCTTAACACCCTGATGGCTGGAAAGTTTCTCTGACTATCTAACTTAAATCTCCTTTGGTGCAAACTGAGCTGAATCTCTCCCCCAGTGGACAGGGATAGCAGCTGGACACTGTCCTTTTCATGGCAGCCTGTTACAGACTGGACCCTGCTCAGCTGCCCAAGTTAGGCCTCAGAACAGAGAGGTTTAAAAAAGGTATTTTTGGTTTTTGTCCTGTCAAGTTCCTGCTTCCCCTGACCCTGACCCCAGCACGTGCACAGCCATCACCTGCTGCCATTTCACCAGATCGATGGAGCAAAGGGATTCTGGTCCCTGCTGCAGAAACTATCACTGGAAAACCCTCTCGGCCCCTCACCCTGCCCCGGCCTGAGACACCCCAGAGCCAGCGCCCAGCCCCCTCAGCCCCTCACCCTGCCCAGCCTGAGACACCCCAGAGCCAGCGCCCAGCCCCCTCGGCCCCTCACCCTGCCCGGCCTGAGACACCCCAGAGCCAGCGCCCAGCCCCCTCGGCCCCTCGCCCTGCCCCACCCTGAGACACCCCAGAGCCAGCACCCAGCCCCCTCGGCCCCTCACCCTGCCCGGCCTGAGACACCCCAGAGCCAGCGCCCAGCCCCCTCGGCCCCTCGCCCTGCCCCAGCCTGAGACACCCCAGAGCCAGCGCCCAGCCCCCTCGGCCCCACACCCTGCCCAGCCTGAGACACCCCAGAGCCAGCGCCCAGCCCCCTCGGCCCCACACCCTGCCCAGCCTGAGACACCCCAGAGCCAGCGCCCAGCCCCCTCGGCCCCTCACCCTGCCCAGCCTGAGACACCCCAGAGCCAGCGCCCAGCCCCCTCGGCCCCTCACCCTGCCCCGGCCTGAGACACCCCAGAGCCAGCGCCCCACCCCCTCGGCCCCTCGCCCTGTCCAGTCTGACCCATACCTTTCTCTCTGAAGAAGTGCTGAGGGTCACCAGAGCCAGAGTGAGGATCAGGGAGAAGCCGATTTTCCCCATCTCCACTTGGAGTAGAAGCCGCCTGCAGAAGCCAGTTGAGTCTCCCAGGCACTTAGTCTGGGGCCACCCGTCAAGCCCTGTCTTTATATCCCCTCGCAGCAGGCCGGGGCTGCAACCTGAGCTGTGCTGGTTCTCTCTTTGCTGGCAGTTCCCAGAAGTGAGCGGGCACTTCGGTTATTTTGTTCGTATCTCACTGAAATTCAATCTCCAGCCCAAGCCGCTGGCAGGGCCAGCAAGACAAAATGAAAAGAAGCCGTGTGACCTGGGCAGTGATATGAGGAGTGCGGTCAGTGCCCAGCTATAGATAGATCCCAGCACACGGCAGAGGCGGAGCGAGAGGACCACGTGAAGGCACCTTAGGCAGGGCATCATCAGGTGGGAGGGGTAAGCTGAAGTGCTGCTCATTGAGCCTTAAGGTGCTGATGGGCCAGGGGCCTCCCCGGGTTTGCTTGCATGCCAAGGCTGGGATAACTCCTACAGTGGCTCCTGGGATATAAGGTTTCTGTCACCAGCCCCACACAGTGTCAAACATGTCTGACCACGTGTCTCTTTCCACTGGCCGTCCAAAAAGTGAGGTCCCCTTGGTGCTTTTTGCTGGGAACCCGATTCCTGAGGGTGCTCCTGTGACCCAAGGAGCCTGGGGCAGCCCTCGCTGGCACTGCCAAAGTCAGGGCAGGCTGCAAAGCAGAGCCGATTCTCCCCAAATTGGTGGGTAACACTGAAGTTCGACTCACCAACCAGTGACAACTCTGCTCGTGATCCCCACTACACTCATTATCAGGAAGCCAAAACCAGAAATCACCCAGCCCCCTTTACTGCATCCCAGCCTCTGCCTCCCAATCAGCACCTAGGTCCAGTACAGTGAGAAGTTATTTAAAACTCTGCTCACTGTACAAAACATTCTTGTAATCCCCAAAGGGTTAGCCACATTTCCAGATCAACACTAGTGTGGATCTTACCCAAAATACCACGCTACCAGCCTATCCTTCGGTATCGAAAACTAAAGGTTTATTAGAAAAGGAAAGAAAAGAATGAGAAGAGAGTTGTTAAATGGTCAAAGCCATCAGATACATACATGTGACTTCAGGTAGAACAGGTTCTTGGCAGAATTGGTGAGTTTGCTGGCTTGTAGAGTCCCTCTGGAACACAACCAAAGCTTGGATGGGTCATTCAGACCTTTTTTCAAAGCTTAGTTTGTAGAGAAGTGACTCCGGAGGTAGGAAGCAGCACTGAAGACAAAACGGAGAAGCTGCAGCTGCCTTTTTAAATCCTTTGCCACATGGCTTGTACATCTTCTGTCCCAACACAAGCTCCCAGCACTTGGACATGGAAAAGCTCCTGGAGTCCCTGTCCATAAGCGCATCCCTACGTGTCCTGCTGATTCATAGGCTGTGAGGGTGCTGCCCGTGGAGCCAGCTGAAGTCACTCAATCGGGGTGAACTGCAAACAACGGGGCAGACATACTCCAAACCAGGGGTGGCTCCAGGCACCAGCACGCCAAGCACGTGCCTGGGGCAGCTAGCCACGGGGGGGGGGGCCTCTGCCGGTCACCACAAGGGCGGCAGGCAGGTTGCCTTTGGCGGCATGCCTGCGGAGGGTCCACTGGTCCTGCGGCTTCGGTGGACCTCCTGCTGGCAAGCTGCCAAAGACAGCCTGCCTGCTGTGCTTGGGGCTGCAAAAATACCTAAAGCCGCCCCTGCCCCAAACGCTGGTGGTTATTCCAATACTTAGATTTATCAACCAGCACAAAACAGCTTCTACAGTACCTCTCTGGTTACTCAGAAGTCCAAACAACACAATTCCCTTAAAGTGCCCAGCCTCAGGCCTCCGTCCAGACACACACGTCAGAGATATGATGATGATTCCTGAAAATCTTATCTCACCATACAAAAGAAAAGGTTCTTCCAACCCCAAAGGATCAGCCACACACCCAGGTCCAATTATAACTTAGATCTTACCCCAAAATACACGCTTATGGTCAATTCTTATTAACTAAACTAAAATTTATTAAAAAAGAAAAGAGAGAGAGAGTTGGTTACAAGATCAATATACAGACAGACTTGAATTCAATTCCTGAGGTTCAGATACATAGTAGAGATGAGCTTGTAGTTGCCAAAAGTCCTTTCAGAAATAGTCCAGAGGTTATAGTCCAGTGTCCATATTCAGGGTGGCTCCAGTCAGTGACAGGGGATCTCAGTCTTTGTGGCTTAAGGTTTCCCCCTCTTGAAACCCAAAGCAGATCTGAGATGAAGCAGGATCATGGCCTAAGTTTCTTATACATTCCCAGCAGCCTTTTGTCCTGAGAAAACAATAAGCTTAAGTCTCTGTGACAATGCGGTTCTGACGGGACCCAACTGAGAGTGCCAATTCAGGACCAATTGCTTAAACAAGGCAGTCACAGCCCTAGGCTGGGAGTTTTCCACCTCTAAGGCAAACCAAACCAGCCAGACAAAAAGGACTTCGGTTTTACCCCACTGGCTAACCACAAGTCACACAAGCAATTTCCTTAGACATTCCAGTCTCCCAGTGTCACCACCAGTGCCACCCGTCCTGGGGATGAATGGTTATGAAAACCAACACCCCAGTAAAAGAAAAAGGGTCTCTCGATCCCAAAGGACCAAGCCCCAGACCCAGGTCAATATACACATTAGATCTTACCCACAAATCACATTGTTGCCAATCCTTTAGAATCTAAAATCTAAAGGTTTATTCATAAAGGGAAAAAGGTAGAGATGAGAGCTAGAATTGGTTAAATGGAATCAATTACATACAGTAATTGCAAAGTTCTTAGTTCAGGCTTGTAGCAGTGATGAAGTAAACTGCAGGTTCAAATCAAGTCTCTGGAGTACATCCCCGTCTGGGATGGGTCATCAGTCCTTTGTGTAGAGCTTCAGTTGGTAGTAAAGTCCCTCCAAGGGTAGGAAGCAGGATTGAAGACAAGATGGAGATGAGGCATCAGCCTTATATAGGCTCTTCCAGGTGTAAGAACACTTCTTTGTTCTTACTGTGGAAAATTACAGCAAAATGGAGTTTGCAGTCACATGGGCCAGTTTCTGCACACCCTGCTGAGTTACAAGGTGTATCTGCCTCCTCTCAATGGGTCAATTGTGTAGCTGATGGTCCTTAATGGGCCTCTAAGTAGAGCTAACACCAACTTGTCTGGGGTGTCACCCAGAACTACAGCATCAATTTGAAATACAGACAGTATACAGCCAATACTTATAATTTCAACTACAATATGACACATGCACACAGACAGCATAATCATAACCAGTAACCCATAACCTGGTCTTAGACACCTTATATGACCCCCTTTACATAAGATTTGGCTCCACTACAGGACCTTGGTTGCAAACCATGTTCTATATAGTCCCAGATTATATCAATAATATCACACTCTCCTTCTCCCAAACATCCTGGCAATTAGCACAGGGTAATTTATCCATTAAACAGTTCAGACACAGGTTACCACAACCTTCAAAGAGACACACAGACAATAACACTATTTCCCTCAGGTGTCGTCATAAATGTTAATATTCCTTGTTTGATTTTTGAATCAAAGCTATAGCAATAGACAAGACTTGTTTGTTACATCCCAAGACCTGAGCAAACACCTCCCCTTCTACCTCTCCCAAGGCAGACTTGCATTTCAAAGCTCTGCTCATTTACAGATCTTCCGAACCAGTCTCCAAAGTTCGGTCCTGGGTCAGGTCAGTCTGTGAGGAAATTAACTCTTGCTGGCCCTGTCACCTTCCAAAAAAAACCCCGAGCACCACCCTGCCCCACGAAGATTGGCCGCTCCTTACTAGGTGCCGCCCCAAGCACTTGCTTGGTCGGCTGATGACTGGAGCCAGCCCTGGTCCCCACCCTGTCTCTTGATGCCCTCAAGCAGCACAGGCTAAGTAAAGTTCTACTGCCCTTTACTCATACAATAATAACATTTCATTACCTCCCTGCCCCCCCTTCAAGTGATTTGTAACCCAACCCCAGCCAAACTCTATCACTTGAGGAACACAGCTCTGTTTGCTGGATCCCTAGGTAGATTAGGTGTGAACGTAAATATAATCTGGGCCTGAAGCCTTTCCCTCAGCCCCAGCTCATCACTAGCTGCCAGGGAGAGCTCATTAGACTTTGCTTACAAATCATCATTTGAAATTATTAGGTTGGCCAACATCACCGCAATGAATGCACTGGCACTGTCATAAAAACACAGCTGTGTAAGGAAGCTAGTCTGTGTTCAGATACATGTCTTTTATCAGACACTGTACATGCTTTTGAAGTGTGTATTAATGTTTCAATTTTAATTCAAATCTCCAGACAGTCACTAAATTGGCAACACTGCGTGCAACCAGTTCACAAAACTGGCGGTGGGTGGGGGTAGTTGGGGAAATTCGGGAGGGAGGGAGTGTAGGGAAATCACTGCTTAGAATGCCAGATAAATAGCAAGTCAGCCTCTCCCTGCCCCCCTCTTGCCTTTTTCCTTGTAGCTAAAATCTCTCTGAAAGGCAGGATCCTGTGCCTGGTGTTTCACTGTTTGCCAGGGGAGGGCACCGCACAGCAGCACCATTGAAATCTTTGCCCTTCCTCCTGTGAGTTTGCTGAGCTATGGACCTAGCACCCCCCCAATGCTAGAATTCCCTGTAACCCTTTGAGCAGGGCGTTTTGGCCGGTTCTCACCAGCGCAGCAATGGCCCAGCCATGCCCTGTAGCATTGCTAGCAGCTCCTAGGGCCAGGTTCACTTTGCTAGGGGTTCCTTTTAAAGAGTTCAGAAAAACATCATCTTGAATCCTTCCAAGAAACTCCCTGCCTCCCGTGGGTGCCCTTGGCAGGCCCTACTTCCCACCCGCAAGCCCCACGTCCCAGGGCTGAAAGTGAAGAGAACTGTATCGGGGACAAACGTGTGTGTCGGGGGAGGGCGGGACCCACAGAATAAAGCTGGGAAAACCAGCAAATAATAAATGAACACTATTAGGTAAGACTCCCTCCTCTCCACTCACCTGGGTGCGATAGCTGCAGCCTCAGACCTCCTCTGCCAGACGGGAGTGGGTGGCAATTGTGTTCCCAGCATCGCCTCAGCCCAGCGCCACGCTCCCAGCTACCTGCGCTGGCTTGGGGGAGGCCAAAGATGCTGGCAGGCCAGTGCTCTCTGGGCTGCACTGGGGACTCTGCCTCTCAGCCCCGATGAGGGGATTTCGCTTTGCTTGCTCCAGAGACCAGCACTAGAATCCCTCTGCTCGGTGGCTGCTCTCTGCCGCTTCAGCCCAAGCTACCTCACCACCGTCACCTCAAAGCCAGCTCAGCTCTGCCTGAGGCCCTTCGGTGGCTCTGAAACAGTCCCAGGTCTACAAACGCTGTGATTTGGTTTTTACTGATTTTCAGCCGAATGTTTGGACCACTCGGGTACCTGAAAATACTGATTGTAGTAAGCAAGTGCTGCGCCTGACGTTAGGGAGATGTTGATGTTATTAATACATTAGTCTGTGTAAAGGCAAGGCTGCCTCTCAAAGTACAGCAATGTAGCAAACCACACACGCACACGCACACGCACGGCAGGGGCACTGTGACTCTGGCAGACCAGGTGCCATCTCCTGCCAAGGCCTCTAGGCCTCCCTGAGCTCTGACAAATACACAGCTGGACACCGGTCTGGCCCACCTATATGTGAGCAGTGTTAAAATAAGTATTGGATTTCTAGAGGTGTGTGTAGCAGACAGAGAGAGATCCGGACACATGAGGCCTGGTAGAAGAGGCTGGGTATGAGGCCTGAACTAAGATGGTAGTCAGGCCCTGCTAATGGAAAGCAAAGGTAGCAACAGTCAGGCTGTGGGCAGGAGTCAGGCGCACAGAACCTGGCAAGAGCAGGGCTGTCATTGCAAGCACACGTTCCTGAGAAGCGCTGGGCACAGGACGCTCCCGCAAACACATTCCAGAAGGTGATACCAGAACACCCTGATGCCCAGTGGGTGCAAACACCTTCCCCAGAGATACCAGGGACCCGCTGACCTCTCTTAAAGATGAGGGCAGGATGACAGAGGCGTGGATCGCGAGGTTTTGATTGAACCAAAAGGTACGAGGCAAAGGGTGGTAGCTAACCACGTCACAGGGGCAGTAGGTCTCTTGTTTGTATCGATGTATAAAGAGTGGTCTCAGAGTGGGTGTCTTTGGCCAGCCGAGGGGAATGGATAGTCCTGCCATTCACTGAGCTGGTGCATTGTCCCGGGCGTACATGTATTAAGTGAACCTGTAGATGCATAGGGCACTAATACCATGCTTTGTCGGCAATAAAACCAGCTGGATGCCTTCACTACGGTCTCATTGGGCAGCTCGATCGAGGTCTATGGTGTCAGCTCTGTGCACAGAGCAGGGACAGCACACAGAGAGACACCCATGCAGTCAGCGACTAACTACAGTCTGATTGCTGGTTGGCCTTTATGAACCACGTACGAGTTGCTGTTGGCCTTGATCTCACTGGTAATAGCTGCACCCCATGTTATCGGGAACAGGGAAGGGTTTGCTCTATAACTAGAGAAGCGTTTGCTCTGGCCCTGGAAACCCCCAGTCAGGAGAGGAGCATTTCCCAGTATGACATACCAGTGAACCACAAGGGATGTCACCCCCTGCCCAACAGAAGGAGGCCGTAGACACCAGATGAACCCCTGGAGAACAATGTTGGACAGGAGACTTTGTTATTGTCCCCCCAACCCCATGAAGAGGGGATGTGCGAAAACCCACGTCCCACCCCGGTGTGAGCTCTGGGGGAAAGGAATAAAAATCCTCGAGCAGAGAGACCAGCTCAGAGTGGAGAGGGGTAACTAGTGGTGCTCCCCAAGGGTCAGTCCTAGGACCAATCTGATTCAATTTATTCATAAATGATCTGGAGAAAGGGGTAAACAGTGAGGTGGCAAAAAGTTTGCAGATGATACTAAACTGCTCAAGATAGTTAAGATCAAAGCAGACTGTGATGAACTTCAAAAAGATCTCACAAAACTAGGTGATTGGGCAACAAAATGGCAAATGAAATTTAATGTGGATAAATGTAAAGTAATGCACATTGGAAAAAATAACCTCAACTACGCATACAATATGATCGGGGCTAATTTAGCTACGACTAATCAGGAAAAAGATCTTGGAGTCATCATGGATAGTTCTCTGAAGATGTCCACGCAGTGTGCAGAGGCGGTCAAAAAAGCAAACAGATTGTTAGGAATCATTAAAAAGGGGATAGAGAATAAGACTGAAAATATATTATTGCCCCTATATAAATCCATGATATACACACATCTTGAATACTGTGTACAGATGTGGTCTCCTCACCTCAAAAAAGATATACTGGCACTAGAAAAGGCTCAGAAAAGGGCAACTAAAATGATTAGGGGTTTGGAGAGGGTCCCATATGAGGAAAGATTAAAGAGGCTAGGACTCTTCAGCTTGGAAAAGAGGAGACTAAGGGAGGATATGATAGAGGTATATAAAATCATGAGTGATGTGGAGAAAGTGGATAAGGAAAAGTTATTTACTTATTCCCATAATATAAGAACTAGGGGTCACCAAATGAAATTAATAGGTAGCAGGTTTAAAACAAATAAGGAAGTTGTTCTTCACGCAGCGCACAGTCAACTTGTGGAACTCCTTGCCTGAGAAGGTTGTGATGGCTAGGACTATAACAGGGTTTAAAAGAAAACTGGATAAATTCACGGAGGTTAAGTCCATTAATTGCTATTAGCCAGGATGGTAAGGAATGGTGTCCCTAGCCTCTGTTTGTCAGAGGATGGAGATGGATGGCAGGAGAGAGATCACTTGATCATTAGCTGTTAGGTTCATTTGCTCGGGGGCACCTGGCATTGGCCACTGTCGGTAGACAGGATACTGGGCTAGATGGACCTTTGGTCTGACCCTGTACGGCCGTTCTTATGAGTGCTGCTGCTTGGAACCTGACTGTGACGTGCCTGCGTGTCTACATTTACTGGCTTGGACCTAGGACATTTAACTCTTATTTCTTTTGTGCAGTTAATTAACCTTTAGTGAATTGTGACAGGACTGACTGCCAGCGTTGGCTTTGGTATAGGATCTAGAGTGCATTTGGCCTGGGGTGAGTGACTGGCCTTTGGCTGGGGTGAGTGACTGGCAGAAACCTGAGCAGTGCTGTGATTTTTGATGTGAGGGACCGTCTGCCACAACGGCAGCTCTCCTGGGACTGTCTGTGACAGCAGGGTTAGGCTGTTACTGTGCCCGAGGAGTAAATCACACTTGCTGCTTGGCTGGTGAAATCTAAGAAACATAGAATCCTAGACTATCAGGGTTGGAAGGGACCTCAGGAGGTGTCTAGCCCAACCCCCTGCTCAAAGCAGGACCAACCCCAACTAAATCATCCCAGCCAGGGCTTTGTCAAGCCTGACCTTAAAAACCTCTATGGAAGGAGATTCCACCACCTCCCTGGGGAACCCATTCCAGTGCCACTGTCATAAACAGATAGCTAAGGGTTAATGTTCTTTTACCTGTTAAGGGTTAACAAAGGGAACCAAACACCTGACCAGAGGACCAATCAGAAAACAAGATTTTTCAAATGTCAAGGGAGGGAAGTTGTTGGGTGGATGTTCTTTGTCTCAGTTCGGTGACCCTCTCGGCCCTGAGAGTGATCTCTCTCTATCTCCAGGCTTTCTAATTTTCTGTTTCCAAGTTGTAAGTACAAGGATAGTAAGACAATAGGGTTATATTGTTTTCTTTTCTATTTACATGTGTGTAGTTGCTGGAATGTGTTAAATTGTATTCTGTTTGGATAAGGCTGTTTATTCATTTTTTTTCTTTTAAGCAATTGACCCTGTATATTGTCACCTTGATAAAGAGACCATTTTTATGTCTTTTTCTTTCTTTTTATATAAAGCTTTCTTTTTAGGACCTGTTGGAGTTTTTCTTTAGTGGGGACTCCAGGGAATTGAGTCTGCAGCTCACCAGGGAATTGGTGGGAGGAAGAAGTCAGGGGGAAAATCTCTTTGTGTTAGATTTACTAAGCCTGACTCTGCATACTCTCTGGGTGAGGGTGTCAAAACATTTCTTCCCAGAGCTGGACCGTAGCGTCCAAACTATGGGTGTTAGCATGAAAACCTCCAAGCTTAGTTACCAGCTTGGACCTGGTAACGCTGCCACCAGCTAAGAATTATACAGTGCCTAGCTCACTGTGGTCTCCCCAAAACCTTCCCTGGGGGACCCCAAGACTCAGATTCCTTGAGTCTCACAACAAAAGGAAATAACCATTTCCCTTCCCCCTCCTCCCCTCCAGGTGTTCCCTCCCTGGGTTCCCGGAGAGATATACAGAAGCAAGCTCAGTGAATCTAAACAAAGGGATTCTACCCTCCCTGTTTCCAGTCCTGGAAACACAAGTACCGAGAGAGCTAATCTCTCTTCCCCCCTCACCCAGAGGGTATGCAAAGTCAGGCTTAGTAAATCTAACACAAAGAGATTTTTCCCCCTGACTTCTTCCTCCCACCAATTCCCTGGTGAGCTGCAGACTCAATTCCCTGGAGTCCCCACTAAAGAAAAACTCCAACAGGTCTTAAAAAGAAAGCTTTATATAAAAAGAAAGAAAAAGGACATTAAAAATAGGCTCTGTATCAAGTTGACAATATACAGGGTCAGTTGCTTAAAAGAAAAATGAATAAACAGCCTTATTCAAAAAGAATACAATTTAATACATTCCAGCAACTACACACATGTAAATACAAAAAAAAAACCAATATAAACCTATTGTCTTACTATCCTTGTACTTACAACTTGGAAACAGAAGATTAGAAAGCCTGGAGATAGAGAGAGATCACTCTCAGAGCCGAGAGAAGAGAGCAGACAAAGACAAAGGACTCACACCCAAAACTTCCCTCCACCCAGATTTGAAAAAGTCTTGTTTCCTGATTGGTCCTGTGGTCAGGTGTTTGGTTCCCTGTGTTAACCCTTTACAGGTAAAAGAACATTAACCCGTAGCTATCTGTTTATGACTCGCCCCCAAATTGCAGACAGTGGGGAACCTCACTGGCGGAGATTTCTTCCTAGAACTTTAAAATAAACAGATTAATACAACACATGAACCTTTACATATACCACTAAGTATATAACTAACAGGCTTTTACATTTTAAGAACATTTTTTAGCAACTGGATTCTGGGAAACTTTCACGAGAGAGTGCATCAGCTACTTTGTTAGAAGCTCCTGAAATGTGCTGAATTTCAAAATCAAAATCTTGGAGAGCTAAACTCCAATGAAGAAGTTTCTTGTTGTTCCCCTTGGCAGTATGAAGCCACTTTAGTGCAGCATGGTCAGTTTGTAGCTGGAACCGCCGTCCCCAAACATATGGGCGTAGCTTTTCCAGGGCGTACACAATGGCATAGCATTCCTTTTCACTGACTGACCAGTGACTTTCCCTCTCAGACAGTTTCTTGCTGAGAAACACGACAGGATGGAAGTTGTGATCCGTTGCTTCCTGCATGAGAACTGCTCCTATACCATGCTCAGATGCATCTATGGTTACTAGGAATGGCTTGTCAAAGTCCGGGGCCCTGAGCACAGGGTCAGACATGAGCGTTGCCTTAAGCTGGGTAAGGGCCTTTTGACACTCATCAGTCCACTTAACTGCATTTGGCTGGGTCTTTTTGGTCAGGTCGGTCAGTGGGGCAGCGATTTGGCTGTAGTGTGGTACAAATCGCCTGTAGTACCCGGCCAAGCCTAAGAAGGGTTGGACCTGTTTCTTTGACTTTGGGACAGGCCATTTTTGGATAGTATCCACCTTGGCCTGTTGGGGGTTTATGGTTCCTCGACCCACCTGGTGTCCCAGGTAAGTCACTCTGTTTTGGCCTATTTGACACTTTTTGGCCTTAACAGTTAGTCCTGCCTGCCTGATGCGCTCAAAGACCTTTTCCAGGTGGAGTAGGTGTTCGGGCCAGGAGTCTGAAAAAATGGCCACATCATCGAGGTAGGCAACTGCATATTCACCCAGTCCTGCTAGTAGACCATCTACCAGCCTCTGGAAGGTGGCGGGTGCATTTCGAAGGCCGAAAGGAAGGACATTAAATTCATACAGCCCCGCATGGGTGACGAATGCTGACCTCTCCTTGGCAGGTTCATCCAGCGGTACTTGCCAGTACCCCTTGGTTAAGTCTATTGTAGAGATGAACTGGGCACCTCCCAACTTCTCCAATAGCTCATCGGTGTGTGGCATTGGATAGTTGTCCGGACGAGTTACAGCATTTAGCTTACGGTAGTCCACGCAAAAGCGTATTTCCCCATCTGGTTTGGGTACCAGAACCACTGGAGATGCCCATGCACTGGTAGATGAGCGGATTATACCCATCTGTAGCATGTTCTGGATCTTCCGTTCTATAGCAGCTTGGGCATGAGGAGACACCCGGTAGGGTGGGGTTCTAATTGGGCGAGCATTACCTGTGTCAATGGAGTGGTATGCCCGTTCAGTCCGTCCTGGGGTGGCTGAGAACAATGGGGCGAAGCTAGTGCACAGCTCCTTGATTTGTCGCCGCTGCAGACGTTCCAAGGTTGTGGAGAGGTTCACCTCTTCTATGCCACCGTCTTTTTTCCCGTCGTAGTAGACACCTCCAGGCAATTAGCATCATCTCCCTGGACTGTAAACTGACAAACCTGTAAGTCTCTGGAATAGAAAGGCTTGAGAGAATTAACATGATACACTCTGGGCTTTAGAGAGGAATTGGGAAATGCTATGAGGTAGTTAACAGCTCCCAGGCACTCTTGGACCGTGAATGGCCCTTCCCATGATGCTTCCATCTTATGGACCTGTTGCGCATTGAAGACCATAATCTGGTCTCCTACCATGAAGGAACGCTCTCTGGTATGTCTGTCACACCAGGTCTTTTGCTCTTTCTGAGCACCCTTTAGGTTTTCTCTAGCAAGGGCTAAAGAGTGTCGGAGGGTGCTTTGTATGTTGCTTACAAAGTCCAGAATGTTAGTCCCTGGAGAAGGGGTAGACCCCTCCTATTGCTGCTTCACCAACTGTAATGGCCCCTTAACCTCGTGGCCATACACAAGTTCAAATGGTGAAAACCCTAAACTGGGATGTGGTACAGCCCTGTAGGCAAACAGCAACTGCTGCAACACTAGGTCCCAATTATTGGAGTGTTCGTTGACGAATTTACGTTCCATGGCCCCCATAGTTCCATTAAACCTTTCCAGCAGGCCATTGGTTTGATGGTGGTACGGGGTGGCAACCAAGTGGTTCACCCCATGAGTTTCCGCATGGTCCCTGCCAGGAGATTAGATCCTGAATCAGTAAGGATGTTGGAGGGCCAACCTACCCTGGCAAAAATGTCTGTTAGGGCCTGACACACAGGGTTAGCCCTGGTGCTGCCTAGAGCTACAGCTTCCGGCCATCGGGTAGCAAAGTCCACGAAAGTCAGTACGTACTGCTTTCCTCTGGGTGTCTTTTTTGGGAAAGGACCCAGAATATCCACAGCTACTCGCTGAAATGGGACCTCAATTATGGGGAGTGGCTGGAGAGGGGCCTTGACCTGGTCTTGGGTTTTTCCCACTCTTTGGCATACCTCATAAGACCGGACATACTTGGCAATGTCCTTGCCCATCCCATCCCCTCCCAGTGGAAGGACTTCCCCAACCTGTCTTTGGTTCTGTTCACCCCAGCATGGCCACTGGGATGATCATGGGCAAAGCTTAAGAGCTTCCCCTGGTACTTAGTTGGAACCACCAACTGTTTTTGCGGCTGCCATTCTTCCCAGTGTCCACCAGAAAGAATCTTCTTGTATAAAAGTCCTTGTTCTATAACAAACTGGGATTGGTGAGAAGAGCTGAGAGGCGGTGGGGTACTCCGTGCCGCCGCCCAAGCTTTCTGAAGGCTGTCATCTGCTTCCTGCTCAGTCTGGAACTGTTCCCTTGAGGCTGGGGTCACCAGTTCTTCCTCAGACTGGAGACTTGGGTTTGGTCCCTCTGGAAGCGATGTAGGTGATGGGGTTGTTTCCGTTGCTGGTGAACTGCTCTCCGCTGGTGCACCTGAGGGTATTTTAGGCTCTGGCTGAGCCTTTTGGGTATGGCTGTCTGTTGCTTCTGCCAGTTGTGGCTCGCTGGCCCCCACTGGCGTTGAGTTTGAAGATGTGGTTGCACTTGCTGGTGCTGGTTGCTGTTCCAGTTCCGGGC
This sequence comes from Gopherus evgoodei, assembly GCF_007399415.2. Classification (NCBI taxonomy): domain Eukaryota; kingdom Metazoa; phylum Chordata; order Testudines; family Testudinidae; genus Gopherus; species Gopherus evgoodei. The sequence continues at coordinate 136,929,983 of NC_044327.1, read as the reverse complement.
CTGGGACTGGAGATTCTGTGTCTGTTTCAGTGGTTGGCATGGGATCCGGGTCCACTACCTCTGTCTGGGTCTCTGGTAACACAGACGGGGCGTCTGTGGACGGCTCAGGAACAGGAATGGGTCTGGAAGCTTGCCTGGTTTGGCTACGTGTAACCATTCCCACTCTCTTGGCCCGCCTCACCTGGTTGGCCAAGTCTTCCCCCAGTAGCATGGGGATAGGATAATTGTCATAGACTGCAAAAGTCCACATTCCTGACCAGCCTTTGTACTGGACAGGCAGTTGAGCTGTAGGCAAGTCTACAGCTTGTGACATGAGGGGGTAAATTGTCACTTGGGCCTTTGGGTTGATGAATTTGGGGTCAACGAAGGATTGGTGGATAGTTGACACTTGTGCCCCCGTGTCTCTCCACGCAACAACCTTCTTTCCGCCCATTCTCAAATTTTCCCTTCGCTCCAAGGGTATTTGAGAGGCATCTGGGCCTGGGGATCTTTGGTGTGATGGTGGTGTAATGAACTGCACTCGGTTGGGGTTCTTTGGGCAGTTGGCCTTTATATGTCCCAGTTCATTACATTTAAAGCATCTTCCAGCTGACTGGTCACTGGGTTGAGGGAGTTACTGGAGACTGGTGAGCTGGAAGAATAGAGTGTCTGTGGCTTTCCTTGGGTTGTAGGTGGGGTCTTTGGCTGCCCTCGGTTGTAGGGTTTATTGTCAGTGTGCCCTCGGGGGTATTCGTTCCCCTTGACAGTAGCTTTCTTGCTTTCTGCCACTTCCATCCATCTGGCTCCAATCTCCCCCGCCTCGGTGAGATTTTTGGGTTTTCCATCTTGTATGTACCGTGTTATGTCCTCAGGAACACCATCCAAGAACTGCTCCATTTGTATGAGGAGGTGCAGTTCGTCCAAGGACTTAACATTGGTTCCTGATATCCAGGCCTCATAATTCTTTCCAACGTAGTAGGCGTGTTTGGGAAATGACACATCTGGTTTCCACTTTTGGGTTCTGAAACACCGACGGGCATGATCCGGGGTGATCCCCATCCTGTATCTGGCCTTGGTTTGAAAAAGTTTATAGTCATTCATTTTCTCCTTAGACATTTCAGCTGCCACCTCTGCTAAAGGTCCACTGAGCTGTGACCTCAATTCTACCATGTACTGGTCTTCAGGGATGCTGTACCCAAGACAGGCTCTTTCAAAATTTTCCAAGAAGGCCTCGGTGTCATCACCTGCCTTGTAGGTGGGAAATTTCCTGTGCTGTGGAACAATCATTGGCGCAGGATTGTTAGGATTGGCTGTGTTTTGTTGCTTAGCCTTTTCTAATTCCATGGCCTGTCAGTGGGTCTCCCTCTGGAATTCTATCTGTCTTCTGTGGGCCACCTCTTCTTCTTCTAGTTTTCTTTTGTAGGCTGCCTCTTTGGCTGCTCGTTCTCTTTTGTAGGCTGCTAGTTTGATGTTTTCTTCCTTTTCTTTCAGCTCCACCTCTTTTCCTCTTTTTTCCAGTTGTCGCCTGTGTTCTGCTTCTTTGATTTGTTCTTCTGCCCCCCTTTTTTCCTTGGAAGTCATGGTTCTTGTTTTCTTGTGTTGGGGTGCCCTCCGGTGTTTATTGTCTGAACTGCAGGCTCTCTGTTGCCTCCTGGGGTCTGCCTAGCAACAGTGCCTTTTTTATCTCTCGCTAATCTTTTAAATGTAAAGTAAACCAGAAAAACCACTTTATTTGCATGTGTATTGTGCTGGGTACTTGACTCTCAATGGGAGTGCTATGTTTAACAAAAGACCCTTAAATGTTCCTTGCTTAATATGCAAGCCACTGCAAGGAGAGAACAGAAAAATTTTTTTCTCTCTGGTTCCTTTTAAAACCAAACCCTCTCTGCTTAAAAGCCCCTAGCAGAGAAAAGAAAAATATAGTATTCCTACTGGTTTCTGGATTCTATCTATCCCACAACCCTGCACACCATGTCATAACATTTCTTCCCAGACCTGGACCTTAGCGTCCAAACTATGGGTGTTAGCATGAAAACCTCCAAGCTTAATTACCAGCTTGGACCTGGTATCGCTGCCACCAGCTAAGAATTATACAGTGCCTAGCTCACTGTGGTCTCCCCAAAACCTTCCCTGGGGGACCCCAAGACTCAGATTCCTTGAGTCTCACAACAAAGGGAAATTAACCATTTCCCTTCCCCCTCCTCCCCTCCAGATGTTCCCGGAGAGATATACAGAAGCAAGCTCCGTGAATCTAAACAAAGGGATTCTACCCTCCCTGTTTCCAGTCCTGGAAACACAAGTACCGAGAGAGCTAATCTCTCTTCCCCCTCACCCAGAGGGTATGCAAAGTCAGGCTTAGTAAATCTAACACAAAGAGATTTTCCCCCTGACTTCTTCCTCCCACCAATTCCCTGGTGAGCTGCAGACTCAATTCCCTGGAGTCCCCACTAAAGAAAAACTCCAACAGGTCTTAAAAAGAAAGCTTTATATAAAAAGAAAGAAAAAGGACATTAAAAATAGGCTCTGTATCAAGTTGACAATATACAGGGTCAGTTGCTTAAAAGAAAAATGAATAAACAGCCTTATTCAAAAAGAATACAATTTAATACATTCCAGCAACTACACACATGTAAATACAAAATAAACAATATAAACCTATTGTCTTACTATCCTTGTACTTACAACTTGGAAACAGAAGATTAGAAAGCCTGGAGATAGAGAGAGATCACTCTCAGAGCCGAGGGAAGAGAGCAGACAAAGACAAAGGACTCACACCCAAAACTTCCCTCCATCCAGATTTGAAAAAGTCTTGTTTCCTGATTGGTCCTGTGGTCAGGTGTTTGGTTCCCTGTGTTAACCCTTTACAGGTAAAAGAACATTAACCCTTAGCTATCTGTTTATGACAGAGGGGAGGGAGAGATTTGATCTCTCGGTACTTATTTTTCAAAGACTTGAAACAGGGAATATCCTAGAGTATCCAGGGCGGGGAAATCTGGGAGGAGGTAAAGAGGGGAAAGGGAAGTGGGGTATTTCCCTTTGTGCTGAGACTCAGGGCATCTGAGTCTTGGGGTCCCCCAGGGAAGGTTTTGGGGAGACCAGAGTGAGCCAGACACTGGAATTTTCTGGCTGGTGGCAGCGATATCAGATCCAAGCTGGTAATTAAGTTTGGAGGTTTCATGCTAGCTTCTCATGTTCTGAACTCTAAGGTTCAGACCTGAGTAGGAAAGTTATGACAGCCACCACCCTTCTAGTGAAAAAGTTTTTCCTAATATCTAACCTAAACCTCCCCCACTACAACTTAAGACCATTGCTCCTTGTTCTGTCATCTGCTACCGCTGAGAACAGTCTAGATCCATCCTCTTTGGAACCCCCTTTCAGGAGTTGAAAGCAGCTACCAAGGACAGAACACACTGCGGTTTGGGGTTGGTGGGCATTGGTAACAGTCTGCCCCGAGACTGGCACCACCTTCGTCAGCCACTCCAGCCAGCCTGGTTGGCAGGGCGGGTAGGAGTCCAACACCCCCTTTGCAGGGACCTCTGCTACTGGCTCTCTGGGGCCAGGCTCCTTGCCAAGCAGCAGCGGTCACTACACAAGGTATGTGGGGAAGGAAGGAGCTGGGGGATCAGGGATGCCTTTCAAGGGAGAACCTCCTTTCTCTGCCTCTTGCCTACTTGTGCCCAGCTCCTGCTCCCTGCAGGGGCTCTGCTGTCCAAGCAGCCCTGATATCTGGCTCCCAACATTGCCCAGCTCTGGCTCCACCCCAAGGTCCCTGCTGTTCAGCCCCTACCTAGACCTGGCTGCAGCAACCTGGCTTCCTCCATGCTGCCCCCCGACCCCCATACTCCCCCCGCCTGATCCTGGCCCCCAATGCTCTGCCCAGGAAAAGGGGCCACCTGCCCAACCCTGGCTTCCTCCACCAAGTACTGGCACTGGGGACCCCACTTACCCCAGAGCCAGGACCCCTGGGCAGTGGTGGAGGGGTCACCCTGGTCCCATCTCTCCCTGGTCCCAGGGTCACCCTGCTCTGGGTTGTTGCCCCAGAGGGTTGGGAGGAAGCCAGGGGCACTGCGAGCTGCAGAGCCTGGGGCGCACACAGCCCAGGGTCAAGTCACAGTGACCTTAATTTTTTCCCTAATTAAATACCAAATAAAATTTCCTGGACACTTTAAAGAGGATACAAGCCAAACCAAAGGGTCTTGTATGTCTGTGTATCCCTTCTCCTAGGCAGAGTCAGCAGCTGCAGGTGCCAAGTTCAGTGTCTGGAGGTTTCTCTTACCAATACCCCCCCAGTGCCCTGGGCAGCATCCTGTGCCTCAATTCCCCAACGTGTGGTATGAAAGTCTGCTTGTGGTGTGATTGGTCCTGCTTTGAGCAGGGGGTGGAACTAGATGACTTCCAGAGTTCCCTTCCAACCCTGAGATTCTAGGATCCTACGACTGTTCCTTTCACACCCACTCACAGTGCTGGCCGTGGCCAGCGAAAGCCGAGTTCAGAGGTGCCTTCACGGGGTTCACCTCCCGGCGCTCACCCCTGGGGTGAGGTGTCAAGCAATGTCTCTGTTGCTGCAGCCTCTCTGCAAGGGCAGGCTCTGTGCTGTCTTTCTCTGCAGTACTGTCCCCACACCAGCGCTAACATTTAGCCCCCAGATCTGCTTTGCACCAGTGCCTCATTTGGGGTGAAAGAGGTGCCGAATTCCAACGTTTTTTTTATATTCATGACCAATGCGGCAAGACCAGAAGTGCCAGGTCTATGCGTTCCTCCACCCAGGGATCCCAGCTCAGCCCTGATATTAGCTCTAATAATCATGAAACAGGAACAAAAACTCTCCTTTGAAACAAGCCAGCCCCATCTTTAATCACAAGAAACAACACCCAAGAACAAACACTCACCCACTTGCATGACTTGGCTTTGGCCTCCCTCCCCCCTGCTTAGCAAGTGAGTTTCGGCTGAGGGTGACTCCTCAATCAGTGCATATAGGGCGCAGTTTGGCTATCCTTTACTCAGACAATGAGCAGAACCACATTTCGTTGCCTCTGCACTCAACCCTGAAGGGATCTGTAACCCAGCCCCAGCCAAAAGGGATCCTGGGGCCAAGCAGCTCTGTCTGCCGCACACCTAGGCTGAGTGAGTGTGTCTATGCAAACATGGTCTGCTCCTGGAATGTTTTCACCCAGCTTCCCCGGGTGTCAGGGGATGGCTCACTCACACCCTGCTTCCAGCTGTCACCTCTACAGCCCCCACGCTCTGCATCATTCCTTATTCTATAGCTGGCTCTGCTCAACTCAACAGACGTGTAATTAGGACACTCAGCAGCGTCCTCCCCAGGAGACAGGTACTCCCAGAAGACAGTAGAAGGCTCATGTGATACTAAACCTCGGGGGAGTGCCCTGTAACCCCCATAGTCTTCATTTTTATATAATTGTAATCTTAGATATAAAGCATGCTGTATGAGGAATCAGGGGAAAGGTTATGATCTGCTGAAAGTCATTTCTCTATCCATAGATGTGTATCATTAATGCATATGAAGTTGTGAGAATTGTGTTGTATGGTTGTCACTAAAACATGCTGTACACTGGGGAATCAGCCAGGCCTTAGCTCCCCAGAGGTAACAGCCAGGAAAGGAACCAACACCCGGGTGTGTGAAACAACCATCACCAGCCATTGTCCAGCAAGGGAGCTACATTGCAATGACTCCCCTGCATGAGGCCACTCCAGGGCAATTGCTCAACCTCACCTGGGGACTCAGCAGTGCCCCAGACATGCCTGGACTTGAGTTCTCCAAGCACATAGACTGAGGGTCTAAAACAGGACACGAGGCTTAACGATGATGCCTCTAGCGGGACACCACTGAGAGTATAAGTTCAGGACAAATTGCTCAGAGCAGGGCAGTTACAGCCCAAGGCCAGGAGTCCTGTATTACTAAGGCACCAAACCAGCCAGACAGAGAGGACTTTGGTCTCACCCCACTGGCCAACCACAAGTCACACAAGCAATTCCCTTAGACACTCCAATTTCCCACCAGTGCCACTGGTCCTGGGGATGAACAGTTATGAAAACCAACACCCTAGTAAAACAAAAAAAGGTTCTCCCAATCCCAAAGGACCAAGCCCCAGATCCAGGTCAATATGCAAATCAGATCTTACGCACAAATCACACTGTGGCCAATCTGAAATCTAAAGGTTTATTCATAAAAAGAAATAAATAGAGATGAGAGCTAGAACTGGTTAAACAGAATCAATCACCTACAGTGATGGGAAAGTTCTTGGTTCTCGTGCCTTTCTCTGGGTGATTCGTGAGCGGCTCTGGGAGCATTCATGCAATAGAGCTGCATGTGCGGCGCCACGTGCGGTTGTGCTGAGTGACCACATCACCTGGAGGGGTTTGCTGCTGGTCACTAGCAAGGCATTGTGAGAGACGGTCCAGGTGAGAGCGTGTTCAGGGGGCACAGTGGACCCACAGACCCTGTCACAGAGGCGCAGCAAGCAGGGTGAAACACACCGCTTGTTGTACTGAGCAAGATTTGCACTTCATACACTGGTGTAAAGATGTAAAGGACAGTCAGGAGGAGTTTGTTATTTTCGGATTGCTCATTTTAGGAAAGGGAGGTAGGGACAGAAAAGCAGGAAAATGATTGACAGCAGTGAAGCCATTGCAAAGTTAGGCTGCAGGTTGCAGAAAAGGAGAGAGAGCACCAGAGACTATTGGAACGGAAAGACCTGGCGATAAAGGAGAAACAGAAGAGAAGGGCGTGTCTCCCACGCTAGAACTTTACTGGGAAAGGAACTAAACTGCAGCCTGGGGGCCGCAGGCAGTGATTCTAGGTGGGGGGTAACCAGAGAGCGAGGGGAGATGGAGACGGAGACGGGTGACTCTGCAGCTCAGCAAACAGCCCTGACACCAGGCGAGACGCTCTCGAGAGAGAGCGCCCAGAACAATTCTGGGGGGTGCCAGGAGCTCTGGGGCTGCAGAGTGGGGTCACGGTGCTGCTGGGATCACTGGTTACAGGTCATTCCTCATGGATTCACTCACTTTCTGCCCCTTGATCCGGGTGAAAATGTTTGTGCCGACCCTGCAGGGAAGCACAGAGCTGAGGTTACTGGCCCAGCACGGGCCTGTGCTCGGGGCTGCCCCATACACTAGAGAGGGAAGGAGGCAGGGGCAAAATCTGCATCCCCCTGAGGAGAGAAGCCCAGAGAGGGACACCCCATCCCCAGGGCGCACGGCCTGGGTGCTGAGCACCGCAGTCTGGGGAACGCCCCTCCTCCAGGCTCCACCTCAGAGGCAGGGGCGGCTCCAGGCCCCAGCATGCCAAGCACATGCTTGGGGTGGCATGCTGCGGGGAGTGCTCTGCTGGTCGCTCTGGGGGTCCACCAAAGCTGCGGGACCAGTGGACCCTCCATAGGCACGCCTGCGGGAGGTCCACCGGAGCTGCCTGCCGCCCTCCCAGCGACCGGCAGAGCGCCCCCCGCAGCATGCCTCCCTGCTTGGGGCAGCGAAATGTCTAGAGCCGCCCCTGCTCACAGGGACACCCGGTCGCGCCGTGCAGGGGCAGATAGGGGGCTGGCAGGCAATTCCTCCAGGCTCCACCTCAGGGGGGCACCCAGCCGCCCAGCCCAGGGAGGCAGCGTGGCTGTGAGCACCCCGCACTGGCACAGCCTCAGAGCCACCGAGCAGCACCTGGGCGGGGGGGGGCAGGCAGGGGCTCCACAGGCTGCACATCCCCGTGGTGCTCAGCAGAGCCACTGGGGGCAGGGACCTGTCAGAAGCCTCCTACTCAAAGCTCCCCTTGGTGTCCCCGGGAGGTGCCCTGAGCCCCGCTGTAGCCCCCCCGCCTGGCTGCTCATGTGCTGGGTGCCAGCCTGTGCTCTGAGAAGGGCTGAGCACAAACAGGCTTCCCAGGCAGGAGATATCTTGCAGCAGAGAGGGGCACGAAGTAGCACCAGAGGCCTGGGCCCCCTCGCCAGGGGTCAGACCTGGGGCTGGTGCTAGTCAATGTTTTCATTAACGACTTGGACAATGGCATGGCAAGTGGGCTTATACAATGTGGGGGACACACAAGGCTGGAGGAGCTGGGAGCACTTGTGAGGCAGGATTAGAATCCAGAGCGACCTCGAGGAACTGGACAATTGGTCTGAGTTCACCTGGATGAAATTCAAAGACGACAAGTGCAAAGTGGGGATTATCTGGCTAGGAGACAGCACTGCTGAAAATGAACTGGGGGTTGTACTGGATCACAAACTGAACATAAGCCAACAGCGTGATGCAGCTGGGAAAAAAGGCTGATATAACTGAGGGCTGTGTTAACAGGAACGTCGTATTTACAACACAGGAGGTGACTGTCCCGCTCTCTTCAGTGCCGGGGAGGTCTCAGCTGGAGGACTGGGCCAGGTCTGGGTGCTGCACTTTAGGAAAGTTGAGGACAATTTGAAGAGAGTCCAGAGGAGAGCAACAAAAATGATCAAAGGTTTAGAAAACCTGACCTGGGAGGAAAAATAAAAAAACAAAAACTGGGCATGTTTAGTTTTGAGACAAGAGAACTTAGCGGGGAGCTGATCACAGAGGATGGGGATCAGTTGTTCTCTACGTCTGCTTAAGGTGGGACATGAAGCAATGGGCTCACTCTGCAGCAAGGGGGAGTTCGGTTAGATCTGAGGAAAAGCTTTCTACGGATCCGGGTAGGGCAATACTGCAGCAGGCTTCCAAGGAACATGTGCAGTGCCCATCCCAGGAAGTCTCTAGCAAACAGGTGGGACACACCCTGTCTGGGACGCTCTAGGTTTGTATGGTTGTCATAAACAGAAAGTTAAGGGTTAATTCCTCTTTTACCTGTTGTGACGAACTGGGAAAGTTCTTAATGTTTTCTCTGAATACTGTATTGGTGCCTCAGTGTCCCCATGGCAGTTCTTAAGTATCTGGCAGAGCAAAGGGCCAGTGCACCTAAATGCCTGACCCTCTGTCTCCTAGCAACTGATGGCCTGGGCCCCCCCCCTGCAAAGGTGCCAGCTGAAGGTGTTGGAGACAAAGGGATCAGGTGACCTCCTGGCCCAGGAAAGGGGCTGAGGAGAGAGGAGGGGCTGGGAGGGGTTGTTAGTCTGGAGCTGGCTGGGGTCGGGGTGGAGGGCAGACCTGGGGGTCTGGCTCACTGCCCCCCAGAATGGACCCAGCCGAGGGGTCCGGTTCGCTGTATCTACAAGCTCTGTTTTAGACCCTGTTCCTGTCATCGAATAAACCTCTGTGTTACTGGCTGGCTGAGAGTCATGTCTGACTGCGAAATGAGGGGGCAGGACCCTCTGGCTTCCCCAGGACCCCGCTGGGGCGGGCTCGCTGTGGGAAGCGCACGGAGGGGCAGAGGATGCTGAATGCTCCAAGGAGAGACCCAGGAGGTGAAGCTGTGTGAGCTTCTTGCCCTGAACAAGTCTGCTCCAAGGGAGAGGAGGCTCCCCAAAGTCCTGACTGGCTTGGTGGGGAGCAGTTCCAGAGCATCGCCCGGTGATTCCGTGACAACTGGTGGCAGCGGCGGGACGTACTGCACCCCGTGAATGGCGCTGCTTGCAGTAAGTGACTGGGGAGCAGTAAAACAAAGGAGGGATAATGAGGACCAGGCGTGCTGAAGGCTCAGAGAGGGACGGTTTCAGGGGGCGGTTAACCTCTGGGAGTGTGTGACCAGCGAGAAGGACTGTTGGAGTAACAGGGTCTCCCTGAGGATTGCAGTGAGCAGTCTTAGGGGCGGAGGAGCTTGCCGCTCAACCCTGGGAGAGAGAAGGATTTTGCAGTAGCAGGGTTCCCCTGGGGATTGCAGGAGCAGTCCCGGGGCGGAGGAGTCTGCAGCTCGACCCTGGCAAAGAGGTGGTGATCACGAGAAGGGCTGGCACACCAGGGGTTCTTCCTGGAAACGATGGGGGAGCCAAGAGCACACAGGCCTGTGAGTCCAGAGCCACTTGGGAACGGTGAAGTGATGGCCTATCACCATCTCCTTGAGAAGGACATTGTGATCCTGTGCACAAAGAGAGGGTTACGCATGGGGAAATTCACCAAGGCACAGTTAATCGTGCAGTTGAAGGAGAAGCACCGCTCTGAGGAGCAGATTCCTGGCCCAGATGGGGCTACAAGAGGATCTGAGAGCAGCTGGAGCATCAGCCAGGCATCCCCGGGAGTCTGGTCCCCAATCAGACGAGGGTCTTCACGATTGGGTTCCCCATCAGGAGATTGGAGACGGATGGGATGGGAGCAGAGCCCGAGAGAGCGAGAGGACTGTGAGAGAAAGCAAGAGCCCGAGGAAAAGCTGCAGGAGAAGCAGCAGCAGCGTGGACTGGTGATGGTGGAGCAGAGAGACATAGGGGGCTGCCCAGGGGTCAGTGGGGAAACACGCCTGCGAGGGCGAGACCCTGGGACAGAGAGAACTGTGGTGGTGCAGCCCCAGATGCTGAGGGACTGTGGGACCTGGGTGAAGTTCCCTGGGGTAAGGCCCCTTGCCCTGCCTATGGCCCAGATCCCTGTGCAGACCCAGGAGGCGTCGGGCTGGCTGGTAGTTGTGGTTCTCCAGGATATCGGCTGGGAGGCCCTGTTGGGGGGTGACTGTCTCCCCATGGGACAGGATCCAGGCCCCGCTCCTGTAACGGCCGAGGGTTTGAATTCAAATCCAGGGAACCAATTGGCTAGGATGGAAATGGTCAGTGAAAATGCAAATAACCTGGCTGGCAGGGGGGAGGTGCTGCTGGGCTCAGGATACCTGCCTACCTGTAACCAGCCCCCTGGGGCTGAGTGGGAGGGAGAGATGCTCCCTGCCCCCCTGCACACCGGAGAGGGGGCTCACGCTGGCTCTGATGCTGTGACCAGAGCAGAGAGCTCGCTGCCTGCCCCCACTGGGACAGCAAGGGCAGCGCTGAGCATGGGGGGAGCTGAGACCCCAGCTGAGTGGGGGGACACCCAGGCAGGGCAGGTCAGCTGCCAAACAGGTTTGCCTGGTCCAGACGTGCTGCTGGGAAGTGATTCCACAGCAGGGAGGGAGCTACCAGGGACAGGGCTCAGGGGGGCTGTGACCCCAGGCCCAGCCAGCGAGAGGGAGTAGGTCCCACTCCCTGCCCCAGCAGCTGGATCCCAGACCGAGCTGCAGAGGGATCCCTCCTTGGAGAAGCTGAGAGAACTTGCTGGCCACAGCGCTGCAAACCCCCTTGGGGAAGGCTGCAGGGACAGAGTCCTGCGGGAGAAGGGATTCCTGTACCGGAAATGGGCTCCCCAAGGGGAAGTAGAACTGGGGGGAATCGGGAGACGGCTGGTGGTGCCCCAGGAATCCACAGGGTTCTTCCCTTTCGAGCTGCTGGATGGGAGGAGAGTGAGGGGACCCCTGAACCTGAAGAGGGAGGATTGGATGAAGAAGGGGGAAGACCCCCGGGGGGATCTCTTCCCTGAGGTGGGAGACAATCTCCCCATCAGGTGTTCCCCATTCAGAGTCACTGGGAAAGCAGCCCAGAACCTGGAGAGAGACGTCAGGGACATGCTGGCTTTAGATGGGATCCAGCCATTTTACAGCCCATGGGCCTCACCCGTGGGGCTGATACCCAAGGGAGACAGGATGATCTGGTTTTATGGGGGCTATCAGAAGCTTAAAGCCATCACAGTGTCCAATGCCGACCCCATGCCTAGGCCTGGGGAGACTCTAGACAAGCTGAGAGGGATGGAGAACTTGGCCCTGGCAGACACTGATAACATGTGCATCTTTAGCCAGACCTGGGAGGAACAGGTGTCCCAGGTGAAGAGGGGGCTGGGCTGCCTCAAGGAGGTGGGACTGACGGTAAAAGCTGGAAAGTGCAAGGGGGGACGGCAGAGGTGTTGTGTCTGGGCCACAAAGTGGGAAGCGGCTGCCCAAGCCCAGAGCTGGCAAAGGCCAAGATGGGGGCTCTTAACCAAGGGAGCCCGAATCACAGACCAGAGTGCTGGGAAAAGACCTAATCCCAGCTTGAAGCCCAGGGGTACTGGGGTGGCAAAGGGTGTGGGCTGCATAAACCTTCCCACATGCGGCCTGCAAGTGCCATCAAGCACACCCGACCTAAGGGAGGGCGTAAGACTGGACTGTCCTGGTGTAACTCACACCAAGGGATGGGAGAGATGCTGGGGCATCCATGGGAACGTTGGTGGGTTCGAACTTCCCCAGGTCACTGGCTGAAGTGACCTCGCTCAGTTCGGTCTCGAAGGGGGGAGAGATGTGACAAACTGGGAAAGTTCTTAATGTTTTCTCTGAATACTGTATTGGTGCCTCAGTGTCCCCATGGCAGTTCTTAAGTATCTGGCAGAGCAAAGGGCCAGTGCACCTAAATGCCTGACACTCTGTCTCTTAGCAACTGATGGCCCGGGCCCCTCCTCTGCAAAGGTGCCAGCTGAAGGTGTTGGAGACAAAGGGATCAGGTGACCTCCTGGCCCGGGAAAGGGGCTGAGCAGAGAGGAGGGGCTGGGAGGGGTTGTTAGTCTGGAGCTGGCTGGGGTCAGGGGTGGAGGGCAGACCTGGGGGTCTGGCTCACTGCCCCCCAGAATGGACCCAGCCGAGGGGTCCGGTTCGCTGTATCTACAAGCTCTGTTTTAGACCCTGTTCCTGTCATCGAATAAACCTCTGTTTTACTGGCTGGCTGAGAGTCACGTCTGACTGCAAAGTGGGGGTGCAGGACCCTGTGGCTTCCCCAGGACCCCGCTGGGGCGGGCTCGCTGTGGGAAGCGCACGGAGGGGCAGAGGATGCTGAATGCTCCAAGGAGAGACCCAGGAGGTGAAGCTGTGTGAGCTTCTTGCCCTGAACAAGTCTGCTCCAAGGGAGAGGAGGCTCCCCAAAGTCCTGACTGGCTTGGTGGGGAGCAGTTCCAGAGCATCGCCTGGTGACTCCGTGACACCTGTAAAGGGTTAAGAAGTTCATATAACCTTGCTGACACCTGACCAGAGGAACCAATGGGGAGACAAGATGTTTTCAAAGAAAGTGTCACCCCAACTCTGAACTTTCGGGTACAGATGTGGGGACCTGCATGAGATAAACCCTAAGCTTATTTACCTGCTTAGATCTAGTTGCTGTCACCACCAAATGGTTTAAACAAACGTTTATGGGAGAATCTGCAGTTGCTTACCTCGATGATGTGGCCATTTTTTCTGATTCATGGGCAGAACACCTGGAGCACCTGGAAAAAGTCTTTGAGCGCATCAGGCAGGCAGGACTAACTGTTAAGGCTAAAAAGTGTCAAATAGGCCAAAACAGAGTGACCTACCTTGGACACGAGGTGAGTCAAGGAACTATAAACCCCCTACAGGTCAAGGTGGATGCTATCCAAAAGTGGCCTGTCCCAAAGTCAAAGAAAAAGGTCCAATCCTTCTTAGGCTTGGCCGGCTATTACAGGCGATTTGTACCACACTACAGCCAAATCGCGGCCCCACTGACAGACCTGACCAGAAAGACCCAGCCAAATGCAGTTAAGTGGACTGATGAGTGTCAGAAGGCCTTTACCCAGCTTAAGGCGACACCCATGTCTGACCCTGTGCTAAGGGCCCCAGACTTTGACAAACTATTCCTAATAACCTCAGATGCATCTGAGCATAGTGTGGAAACAGTTTTAATGCAGGAAGGACCGGATCAAGAATTCCATCCTGTTGTGTTTCTCAGCAAGAAACGGTCTGAGAGGGAAAGTCACTGGTCAGTCAGTAAAAAGGAATGCTACGCCATTGTGTACACTCTGGAAAAGCTACGCCCATACGTTTGGGGATGGCGTTTCCAGCTACAAACCGACCATGCTGTGCGAAAGTGGCTTCATACCACCAATGGAAATAACAAAAACTTCTTTGGTGGAGTTTAGCTCTCCAAGATTTTGATTTTGAAATACAACACATTTCAGGAGCTTCTAACAAAGTGGCTGATGCACTCTCGTGAAAGTTTCCCAGAATCAACTGGTTAAATCATCCTTGAAATATGAAAAATATGGTTAGTTTTATATAATTAGTAGTATATATAAAGGTGCATGTGTTTTAGTAGTCTGTTTCTCCTAAAGTTCTAGGAAAAAAATCACAGCCAGTGTGGTCTAGCACTGTCTATGATTTGGGGGGGGCGTGTCATAAACAGACAGTTAAGGGTTAATTCCTCTTTTACCTGTAAAGAGTTAAGATGTTCACATAACCTAGCTGACACCTGACCAGAGGAACCAATGGGGGGACAAGATGTTTTCAAAGAGGGAGGAGGGAAATCAGTCTGTGTCTGTTCAGAAAAGTTTGTGCCGGAGTGAAGGATCCAGGAATCAGCCATATAACATTTCTTAAAAGTAGTGTTTAGAGCAGGAATGTATTAGATTATGTTTATTTTCTTTTGTGACTTCATTTTGCATAAGAGGGAGAATCAAATTGGGCATCTTTGTGTAACTAAGCTTTTTGCCCAAAGGGACATCCTCTATGTTTTGAATCTGTTGTCTGTGCGAGTAGCTTGCATGCTAATCTCACAGAGGTATTCCTTTCACCCTTTTCCTTTAATTAAAGACTGGGGAAATATTTGGGGGGAAGACAGAGTTTTCAAATGACTCTTCCATAAATGTTTGTTTAAACCATTTGGTGGTGGCAGCAACTAGATCTAAGCTGGTAAATAAGCTTAGGGTTATCTCATGCAGGTTCCCACATCTGTACCCTAAAGTTCAGAGTGGAGGTGACACCTTGACAATGGTCCTGCTGTAGCCTGGCGGCAGGACGGAGTAGGTGGCCTCTCGAGGTCCCTTCCAGCCCTACATGTCCAGGATTCTGTGAGACTCACAGCCTGTTCAGGGGCCTGGCTTGGGGACAGTTTTGGTGCTGAAGCTGCTCTCCGTGCAGAGGCCTTGCTCCTGCATCCCAGTGCAGGCTGTGCTCCCGCGCTGACAGACACAGTTCACTGCCTCTTGCTCCAAATGCTTACAGGAGGCTTAGGACTTCTGGGGCTTTTCTGATGGTCCTGTCACTATGTTCTCTCTTTCTCCTCCCTGGCAGGGTGAAGCTCACAATGCTCAATGCAGGAGCATCTGGGGAAGATGCTCTGCTGCCCCACTGCAGACCAGTGCCTGTCTCCTCTGGCCACAGGACTGTTCCCCACCCCATCACATGAGTCTCCTCCACACAGGCTGGGATGGGGAGCCCTCTCTGCTCCCTGGGGAATGAGGATTCCCAGTCACTCACATGGTTGCATTCCAGTTATTCTCTGCAGATTTGGCCTTCTCTCGCAGCAGCCACGTGGTCTGCAGAGTTTCCTCCCCATGATCATCCACGAAGCACTGGCCCACAAAGACAGTCGTTGAGTCTGCCACGGAATCAAACAGGAGTTAGAGCGAATATCAGCGACACTCAGCCTGAGACCCTCAGAGCCCTGTTGTCCCCCAACAGTGCCCACAAGTATAGGGAAGGAGAGGGATTGCTTTGAGTGCCAGTCGTGTGATGATCTCACGCTCCTGCACCTCTCTCTCACAAGCATGTCCCAGGCACCACGGGAAGTGCGTCTGGACAGTGATCGCGTGCAGAAGAGAAGTGACCGGCCAAGGCTCCAGTGAGTCACTGGCAGTGCCCTGGATGGACCCCAGGAGCTCTGACCTCACAGGTCTTGGCTACACAAACCATTTCCAGGGAAGGGCCTGGTGCACACCAGCCCTGGGGTTTCACTGCTGCATGGGTCAGACTCACTTGGAGCAGGTTGGATGCAGCTGGCACTTGTGCTCCCTTTGCTGGAGCTGAGGTCGTGCTAGGGCGACAGTGGACACTTCCTGGAAAGAGTCCGCGTGGCTGCAGACCCAGCTAGACAGACCCGTCCGGGGGGCAGAGGATTTGGGGGCATGTGGGGGGAGATGCAACAGTGCATTTAATTGATTGTTGCAATATTGTCACCCTCAGTTTGGAGGTTGGGCCCCAGGGAGATAGCTGAGTGCCCCAGATCATGCAGCCACTCACTGTGCGTTCCTCATGTCTGGGCCCCCAGTGGGTCTCCAGGCCTGGTGTGCAGACATGCCAGCTGCTCACAGCTGCACGTGGTGAGTGGGAGTTGCAGGTGCTCAGGATGTCTGACCAACCAGGCCCTGTGTGTCCTACGCTGGGCACCCAGCCATTGAGGCACCCCAATTCCTGGAGAGTTCTGCAAATTTGGACTTTAATCTCTGTGCCTCAGTTCCCGACCTGTTGCGGGGGTAAGGCCATTGTCCTCCCGCTAGGTGCAGGACAATCCTGAACGTCTCTGACAGGCTTCGACACCGCGGCACCAAGCACCATGGAAATGCCTGTGTGGCAGTGAGTGTATATGCAGTGCCAGGCTCGGACAGTGAGCAGGGAATAAGGCAGGGCCGCGGATGGAAAGAGGAGAATTAGAACTGCCAACTTCTCACTTGCTCAAAACCGAACACCCTTGCCCTGCCCCTGCCCTGCCCCTCCTGGGAGGCCCTGCCCCCACTCGCTCCATCCCCCCTCCCTCTGCCTCTCACTCTCCCCACCCTCACTCACTTGCTCATTTCCACTGGGCTGGGCAGGGGGCTGGGGTGAGGGCTCCAGCTGGGGGTGCGGGATCTAGGGTGGTGCCAGGGATGAGGGATGAGGGATTTGGGGTGTAGGAGGGGGCTCCAGGCTGGGGGCTGGAGCTGAGGAATTCAGAGTATGGGAGGGGGCTTTGGGCTGAGGCAGGGGGTTGAGGTGTGGGAGGGAATACGGTCTCTGGGCTGGTGGTAGGGATTCCAGGGTGGGACCAGAAATTAGGGGTTTTGGGTGCATGAAGGGGCTCTGGGCTCAGGCAGGGAGTTGGAGGAGTGAGAGCTCTGTCTGGGGGTGCGGGTTCTAATGTAGGGCTGGGATGAAGGGTTTGGGGTACAGGAGGGTGCTCCAGGATGGGATTGAGGGGTTCGGAGGGTGGGAGGGGGATCAGGGCTGGGGAAGAGGGTTGGGACATGGGGGGAGTGAGGGCTCTGGCTGGGGGTGCAGGCTCTGATCTGGGGCCAGGGATGAGGGGTTTGGGGTACAGGAGGGTGTTCCAGGATGGGATCGAGGGGTTTGGAAGGTGGGAGGGGGATCAGAGCTGGGGCAAAGGTGCGGCCAGGCCGCTCTGAGCACTGCCCCATCCACAGGTGCTGCCCCTTTAGCTGCCCTTGGGTGCAGATCCTGGCCAGTGGGAGCTGTGGGGGTAGCACTTGAAGCAGGGGCAGTGTGCAGAGCACCCTGATTGCCCCTACACATAGGAGCCAGAGGGGAGGGACATGCCAGCTGCTTCCTGGGGGCCATGTGGTGTGGAGGCTAGCAAGGAACCTGCCAGCCCTGCCGCGCAGCACCGCCAACCGAACAGTAAACAGCTGCCAGGATCTCTTTTTGACCAGGTGTTCCGGTCGAAACGCGGACACCTGGTCACCCTACAGAGAATGAAAAGGGAAACTGATGAGCTGCCCCATTCTCTGAGCACGGAATGAACCACTGGGCTGTGCCCGGCCCCGTGTCATGCAGACGGGCCCAGGAGGCACATGCACGGGGCAGCTGTACTTCTGCCTCCTCCTCACTTTCCGGTGCTGGACTTGGCAGCCCCACCAAGTTCCTTTAACATTTGGATGGAGTTGCTTGCCCAGCACCTGGGCATGCTCAGATGGTGCAGCGAGTCCCAGAGCAGCGGGAGCAGGGAGGGAAACCACTGGCTGGACAGGACAAGGAGCCTGTGGCTGGCAGAGGACCACATAAAGCCTGCAGGAAATCTAGAGATTGGCAGAAATGCAGCAGAAAAATGGCAAAAGTGGGAGCAAGGATCTGAGTGCACAGGGTTGTGAGTGGTGCAGACAGTGCTGAGCCAGCCATGGCAGGCCCTAAGCAGGAATATCCCCCCACAACATATAATAATAATTAAAGGGGGGCCCCTTGAGGGCCTAAGCAATTGCTCAGTCTGCTTGTGCCTAGCGCCAGCTCTGGGTGCAGACACAGTAGAGGAATGGCTGCAGACAGCGTTATTTCTTCCTGTGGCAGGTGGAGGAACAAGAGGGGATTTAATACTTTTCAGTTTGATGATAATGCAGATAGAGAAAAAACACAGGTGTCAAAGAGCGAGTCTGAGGCATTCTGTGCACTGCAAAGCAACTTCATGTATGAGAAGCACAATTTTTCACCAGAAGTCAGACCGATGGGGATCAATATGTGACTGATTTAAAACTGGCAGCATGATCAGGTGAATACTGAGAACCGAGCGAATTGCTCAGTGAGACCGTCTTGTGTGAGATATTGCGTCAAATGTGGTGCGAGCAAGGCTGTCCAAACCCTTGAACGTGCTGTGGATGTATTAAATCCTGAAGATGGAATGATTGAAAAACAACTGGAAGGGCTGGGCAAACCGGACAGACAAGTGCCCCCATCGCACTGTGAATCTGCCTTTGGCAAGGCCTAGGCTGGAAGCCGTCCTGCTGCTAACCAAAACCCGGGATCCAGTGAAAAAAGAGCAGCCAGAGGCAATGAAGGGTTGTTCTAAATGTGGTCATGGCCGTAAGGAACCATCCTGCATATGGGCAAGAATGCTGAGGATGTGGCAAATGCAACCACTTTGCCAAAACGTGCCCCACCAGAACAGCAGTGTCCCAGGGCAAACAGCTGATTCCCCACCCAGAGAGGAGGTGTGAGGATGGCAGGGACTTTGGCACAGTTACTCACTGTTGCAGGGAGTATGTGGGGGGAATCAACACTTCGTGATGAGCCTTATCGGCCACAGCAGGTTGCTGGCCATTGGTTGGCAGTGCCAAGCCGAAGGGGTGGCCTGAGACAGGCAAGGTCACGAATGGGAGGAGGAGGAGGCTGCAGAAAGGGGCCTGGGGTGGCCTGGTGGGGAGCGCCAGGCACTGCCCCAGGTTGGAGCTGGGGGGATTTCAGCCTATCCATCAAGCACCGAATTCCTCTCCCCACAATCCCTCACGCCAGTCCCCAAAGCCTTTGGACCACGTACCTGAGAAGGTCCACTTGATGGTGAACCCGAAGGTCGGCTGCTCCAGGCTGTCGATGTGCTGGGATCCATTTATGGGCGACACAAGGATGGGCTTTTCTGCGGCTGACACCGCTGTGAGGTACAACCCAGAGAACTGCCCGGCCTTGTTCACAGCAAAGATGGTCATATTAGAACCCAGCTCATTCTGCCAGGCTCCAGACAGGATACACTGAAAGGTGGGGAGTGGTGGTCAGCAGGAGGGGCATGGTGGAGTCAGGCGGGTCAGACCTCAGCTGAGGCCGTGACCCTGAAAGCCCTAAATGCAGGACAGACCCCACAAAGCAGAAGATGACCACTGACAAAGGGGGTCTGTGCTCTGACTCCTGGCGATTGAGGGACCTCCCTGCCCCATTTCTATCTGTGATTGTCTCATGCTGCAACTTCAAAGTGAAAAGTGAAATAAAATCCTCCCAACTACAGCACCCAGCCTCCTTCTGCTGCTGGGCAGGGGCTTTGCGTTCTCTCTCCTCACCTGGGGTTGGGAGGAGGCGTCCCCCTTCCTCTCTCCACCCCACCTTCCCCTTCCCACACACAGGCAGGGGAGAGAGCAGCTATCTGTGCTCCCAGAGCAGCAGGGCCCTGGAGAGGTGGCAGGTTCCCTGCCGCTGGCGCCTCTCCCATTTCCCCGGAGCAGGTCTGCACTGGGGCTGCTGGGCACGAGGACAGGACAGGTGTAGCAGCGCATCATCTGGGATGTGCTCTCTCCGGCACCGCCCGGGGGAGCTCTGGGTGCCGTCTGGCCTATTGTACCCCCAAGGCCCGGGGATGGATCCGCAGTCGAGCTGCCCCTGCTAAGTCTGCTCAGAAAGACCAGCCTCCATAGTGACTCTGGCTTGGGACATTCCTGTTCCGAGAAGGCGAATCCCCAGGCAATGCAGCAGTGAAATCTGCCCACTTCTAGGCCCCGGTGGCTCAGGCAGACAGAGCAACGTGACCTGGTAGCTGAGACCCGGGAGCTCTCGAAGGACAAAAGGGCTTTCAGATTTTAGGGAATTGCTCAGTCTTGTTTTAACTCTGCTGGCTGGGATAACTCAGGGCTCTGAAAAGCTGAGCCTGGCGCTTCCCGCCCGTGTCCTCTTGGCCGCTGCATCAAGAGACGGTCCAGGGTGCCCGCGGCTTGCTACAACTTTGGGAGCTTGTGCCTCGGGCGCTGGTGGGGGTCCCTGTCACCGCCTCAGGGCGTTTCTTTTCTGGCACTGAGAATTCTCCTCACAAGGAAATAACCTGCCTGGGCTGAGTGGGGTGTGCAGGGCTCAGCCCCCATGTCACTGTGACAGACACACAGACAGACTTTCCCTTGAGAACGTAATCCTGGCGTGGGAAAAGGCCCCACCCTGCCCTCACCTCCCCATGGGTCATTGCAGTGCCTGACCCATCGCCCATCGCTCCCCTCAGGCTCTCACTGCTCCCTGCCCAGCCTGAGCCGGCTAAGAGCCAGCACCCAGCCCCCTCGGCCCCTCACCCTGCCCAGCCTAAGACACCCCAGAGCCAGCGCCCAGCCCCCTCGGCCCCTCACCCTGCCCAGCCTGAGACACCCCAGAGCCAGCGCCCAGCCCCCTCGGCCCCTCACCCGGCCCAGCCTGAGACACCCCAGAGCCAGCGCCCAGCCCCCTCGGCCCCTCACCCTGCCCCAGCCTGAGACACCCCAGAGCCAGCGCCCAGCCCCCTCGGCCCCTCGCCCTGCCCAGCCTGAGACACCCCAGAGCCAGCGCCCAGCCCCCTCGGCCCCTCACCCGGCCCAGCCTGAGACACCCCAGAGCCAGCGCCCAGCCCCCTCGGCCCCTCACCCTGCCCAGCCTGAGACACCCCAGAGCCAGCGCCCAGCCCCCTCGGCCCCTCGCCCTGCCCAGCCTGAGACACCCCAGAGCCAGCGCCCAGCCCCCTCGGCCCCTCACCCTGCCCCGGCCTGAGACACCCCAGAGCCAGCACCCAGCCCCCTCGGCCCCTCACCCTGCCCAGCCTGAGACACCCCAGAGCCAGCGCCCAGCCCCCTCGGCCCCTCACCCTGCCCCGGCCTGAGACACCCCAGAGCCAGCGCCCAGCCCCCTCGGCCCCTCACCTGCCCAGCCTGAGACACCCCAGAGCCAGCGCCCAGCCTCCTCGGCCCCTCACCCTGCCCAGCCTGAGACACCCCAGAGCCAGCGCCCAGCCCCCTCGGCCCCTCACCCTGCCCAGCCTGAGACACCCCAGAGCCAGCGCCCAGCCCCCTCGGCCCCTCACCCTGCCCCAGCCTGAGACACCCCAGAGCCAGCGCCCAGCCCCCTCGGCCCCTCACCCTGCCCCAGCCTGAGACACCCCAGAGCCAGCGCCCAGCCTCCTCGGCCCCTCACCCTGCCCAGCCTGAGACACCCCAGAGCCAGCGCCCAGCCCCCTCGGCCCCTCACCCTGCCCAGCCTGAGACACCCCAGAGCCAGCGCCCAGCCCCCTCGGCCCCTCACCCTGCCCAGCCTGAGACACCCCAGAGCCAACGCCCAGCCCCCTCGGCCCCTCGCCCTGCCCCAGCCTGAGACACCCCAGAGCCAGCGCCCAGCCCCCTCGGCCCCTCGCCCTGCCCAGCCTGAGACACCCCAGAGCCAGCGCCCAGCCCCCTCGGCCCCTCACCCTGCCCAGCCTGAGACACCCCAGAGCCAGCGCCCAGCCCCCTCGGCCCCTCGCCCTGCCCAGCCTGAGACACCCCAGAGCCAGCGCCCAGCCCCCTCGGCCCCTCACCCTGCCCAGCCTGAGACACCCCAGAGCCAGCGCCCAGCCCCCTCGGCCCCTCACCCTGCCCAGCCTGAGACACCCCAGAGCCAGCGCCCAGCCCCCTCGGCCCCTCACCCTGCCCAGCCTGAGACACCCCAGAGCCAGCGCCCAGCCCCCTCTGCCCCCCACCCTGCCCAGCCTGAGACACCCCAGAGCCAGCGCCCAGCCCCCTCGGCCCCTCATCCTGCCCAGCCTGAGACACCCCAGAGCCAGCGCCCAGCCCCCTCGGCCCCTCACCCTGCCCAGCCTGAGACACCCCAGAGCCAGCGCCCAGCCCCCTCGGCCCCTCACCCTGCCCAGCCTGAGACACCCCAGAGCCAGCGCCCAGCCCCCTCGGCCCCTCGCCCTGCCCAGCCTGAGACACCCCAGAGCCAGCGCCCAGCCCCCTCGGCCCCCCACCCTGCCCAGCCTGAGACACCCCAGAGCCAGCGCCCAGCCCCCTCGGCCCCTCGCCCTGCCCAGCCTGAGACACCCCAGAGCCAGCGCCCAGCCCCCTCGGCCCCTCACCCTGCCCAGCCTGAGACACCCCAGAGCCAGCACCCAGCCCCCTCGGCCCCTCACCCTGCCCAGCCTGAGACACCCCAGAGCCAGCACCCAGCCCCCTCGGCCCCTCACCCTGCCCAGTACCTTTTTCTCTGAAGAGGTACTGAGGGTCACAAGACCCATGGCGAGAATCAGAGAGAAGCCCGTTTTCCCCATTGCTACTGGGAGGGGAGGCTGCCCACAGGTGCCAGATGAATCTCCAAGTACTGGTATCTGGGGCTCACAGTCAGTCCCCTACTTATAGCCCTTGACACAGGCGGGGCTGGGATGGGTGCTGGTTGTTTAAGTGATTAGCAGTTCCAAGAAATTGAGACTTTGTTTGCTTAAGTTTGATTTCCCAGGAAGAGGAAGTGAAAAGGACCGTGTGACCTGGGCAGGGGTGTGCAACTTCAGCTGGAACGTGAGGCCAGGACTGTCGTGCTCTGGGTACCTCTGATAACGGGGCCAGTTGCTGGCAAAGCGGAGCCAGGATGTTATTTCACCATTAGCAGTTTGCAGGGAGGGATAGGAGGCTTCCTCTCTTGTTTGTTTCCTTATTGCTGTGTGATTTCTCAGAAGTGATCAGCTGCTGCACTGTGAAAGTGAAAAGGGAAGTGTGGCCGGGTGATGCTGTGACTAGGATGAGGGAAACTGCAGATCCGTAGCCAGATACCGGAGTCCCAGAGAACTGGACAGAGAGCGA
The DNA here is from genome assembly GCF_007399415.2 of Gopherus evgoodei. Lineage (NCBI taxonomy): Eukaryota > Metazoa > Chordata > Testudines > Testudinidae > Gopherus > Gopherus evgoodei. The sequence continues at coordinate 136,907,078 of NC_044327.1, read as the reverse complement.
CAGCCAGTGACTGATGGAAGGTGCCAGGCTCTGAGGCCTGGGCCCTGTAATGGCTCATGGGGCAATCGTTAGGGTAAGTTAGCGGGGGCTGAAGCAGAGGAACGTGAGCAGCGTGTCAGGAGGTAACATGAGATGGGGAACCTCCAGACTGCTCATAACAGGATGCTGGGAAGTGACAGCGCGAGGGAGCGAGAGAGAGTTGGTAAATCACATCTGGGCACCTGGAGACTGTCTGCAAGGCGAGAACATGACTGCAGGCTTGTCTGCTCCCCAGCTAGGCCTGGCACTTTAAAGTCAGATGGTTCCATCTAAGGCCATGTCTACACGGCCACTTAGGTTGGAAAAGCTTATGTCGCTCAGGAGTGTTAAAAAACCCACTGCCCTGAGCAGCATAAGTTCTGAAGGCGTAAGTGGCCGTGTGCCCAGTGCTTGGTCGGCAGGAGATGCTCTCCCCTGACACAGCTAAGGCCACTCGGGGGGGGGGGGGGGTTATTATGTCACTGGGAGAGCGGCTACACGAGCGACCTGACAGCGGCGCAGCTGCATCGGTACTGCTGTGCCACTCTCAGCTCACCAGAGTAGACGTGGCCTGAGTCACTTAGGGCCGTGAAAACGCTCACACACTGAGCACTGGAATGGTGTTGCCTTAGCCGCAGTGTAGACGTGCCTGAGTCACTGAGGGCTGTGAAAACTTCACGCGCTGAGCACTGGAATGGTGTCGCCCTAGCCCCAGTGTAGACGTGCCTGAGTCACTGAGGGCTGTGAAAACTTCACGCGCTGAGCACTGGAATGGTGTCGCCTTAGCCCCAGTGTAGACGTGCCTGAGTCACTGAGGGCTGTGAAAACTCTCACACGCTGAGCACTGGAATAATGTCGCCCTAGCCCCAGTGTAGACGGGCCTGAGTCACTGAGGGCCGTGAAAACTCTCACACGCTGAGCACTGGAATAATGTCGCCCTAGCCCAGTGTAGACGTGCCTGAGTCACTGAGGGCCGTGAAAACTCTCACGCGCTGAGCACTGGAATGGTGTCGCCCTAGCCCCAGTGTAGACGTGCCTGAGTCACTGAGTGCAGGGCCATGGGTGTGTCTAGGCTGGTATGTCAGTGGGGTGTGTCTTGGCTGGTGTCCGAGGACATGGTGTGCATAGTGGGTGGGTGTGCAAGGCCTGTATGTGTGTGCCTGAGTGGGTATGTGAAGGGTTGTGTGTGTGTATCTGGGTCGGTATGCAAGGGCAGGATTTGTATCAGTGAGATTGTGTCTAGGTGTGTGTGTGAGGGCTGGGGGTGCATAGTAGGCAGGTGTGCAAGGCCTGATTGAGAGTGTCAGGGGGTGGCTGTGCAAAGGCAGGGGCTGTGTCTGGGCAGGTGTGTTTAGGCAAGTGTGTGAGGGCAGGGTGTATGGAGTGAGTGTGTGTGAGAGGCCTAAGTGTGTGTCTCCGTGGGTAGGTGTGCTAGGGCAGGAGGTGTCAGCAGGTGTCTGTGTCAGTGGGTGGTGGGGTCTGGGAAGTGCATATTGGTCGGTGTGTCTGGGTGGGTACGTGAGGGCAGGGTGTGTGGGTGGGTGGGCAGGTGTGTGAGGAAAGGGTGTGTGTATGGGTGCATGTGCGAGGACAGGGGGTATCAGTGGGTGGTTGTGTGTGTCTGGGCAGGTGTGTCAGGGCAGCGTGCATGTCTGGGGAGGTGTGTGTGGGCAGGGGTGTGTCTGGGTGGGTGTTCAAGGGCAGGAGCTGTCAATGGGTGGTTGTGTGTATGTCTCGGTGTGTGTTTGAGGGCAGAGTGTGTGTGTGTGTGTGTGCGCAAGGATGGGGTGTGTCTGGGTGGGTGTGCAAAGACAGGGTATGTGTCTGGGCAGATGTGCAAGGGTAAGGGGTGCCAGGGTGTGTGTGTGTGAGGGCAGAGGGTGTCAATGTGTGGTTGTGTGTGTCTAGGCAGGTGTGCAGGGGTAGAGGGGGTGCCTAAATGTGCACACAAGGGAAGGGTGTGAGTGTGAGCGGGTGTGTGTAAGAGCAGAGGGTGTCAATGGGTGGTTGTATGTGTCTGGGTGGTTGTGTGTGTCTAGGCAGATGTGCAGGGGAAGAGGGGGTGCCGAACTGTGTGCGCAAGGGAAGGGTGTGAGTGTGAGCGGGTATGTGAGACAGTGTGTGTGAGAGCGGGTATGTGAGGGCAGAGGGTGTCAATGGGTGAGTGGGTGTGTCTGGATGGGTGTGCGAGGGCAGATGTGTGTGTGAGTGGGTGTGTAAGGGCAGGGGGGGTCTGTGACGCCATGTTCTCTGCACCACTTTGTGCCGCTCACCCGCTCGTTCCCTTGTGCCCCGTGCTGGTGCTGCCCCCTGCAGACTGGTTCTTTGCACCCCCGATCACAGCAGGGCGCAGGGCTGTGCTGGGGACCTTGCTCTGCTCATGGCTGGAGTGAGACTAAATCCCCCCTCATCCCCCCCAGCGGACTCGTGGGGCCAGGCGGTCGGTCGGTCTGGGCTGGGCTGACCTGGCCCGGTGGCACCCCAGAGTGTGTGCCAGGGATGGTGCTATGGGGGGCTGGGCTGGGCCTCTCCCTGGGCAGTCAGGCCGAGCTCCCGTGTCTAACCTGCTTCCTTCGCCCAGGGAGCCAGCAGCCCCGGCGGGCCCCACCCAGGATGCACCTTGCACAGGTAGGAGCCGGGCATGGCCCTGGGCCAGCTGCATGGGGCTGGGGTGGGGGAGGGCACTCAGGGTAGGTGCAGCACAGGCAGTGTGCCAGGCCAATGGCACCTCGCCACACCTCTCGTGTGTGGGCATGTGGGGGGCTGGAAGCATGTGGGGGGCTGGGGAGGGCGCATGGGACATTGGGGGTGTGGGGCAGGGGCATACCAAGTATCTGCCAATTCCCCTCCCTTCACAGAAGTACCAAAAATTAGTAACTTTAAAAAACAAAATATTTTGGCATCAAAACTTGCTGCCTCCCTGTGACAGTGCTGCCTGTGGGAGCCAGCTGAGGTCACTCAATCAGGGTGAACTGCAAACAAAACGGGGCAGACAAACCCCAAACGCTGGTGGTTATTCCAATACTTAGATTTACCAGCCAGCACAGAACAGCTTCTACAGTACCTCTCTGGTTACTCAGAAGTCCAAACCATGCAGTTCCCTTAGAGTGCCCAGCCTCAGGCCTCCGTCCAGACACACACGTCGGATATGATGATGATTCCTGAAAATCTTATCTCATCATATAAAAGAAAAGTTTCTTCCAATCCCAAAGGATTAGCCACACACCCAGGTCCAATTGTAACTTAGATCTTACCCAAAACACACGCTACAGCCAATTCTTATTAACTGAGCTAAAACTTATTAAAAAAGAAAAGAGAGAGAGTTGGTTAAAAGATCAATATACAGACAGACTTGAATTCAATTCTTGAGGTTCAGATATATAGTAGAGATGAGCTTGTAGTTGCCAAAAGTCCTTTTAGAAATAGTCCAGAGGTTACAGTCCAATGTCCATATTCAGGGTGGCTCCAGTCAGTGACTGGGGATCTCAATCCTTGTGGCTTAAGGTTTCCCCCTCTTGAAACCCAAAGCAGATCTGAGATGAAGCAGGATCATGTCCCAGGGTTCTTATACATTTCCAGCAGCCTTTCGGCCTAAGAAAACAACAGGCTTAATTCTCCTTCCAAACATCCTGGGAATTAGCACAGGGTAATTTATCCATTAAATAGTTCAGACACAGGTTACCACAACCTTCAAAGAGACACATAGACAATAACACTATTTCACTCAAGTATTATCATAAATGTTAATATTCCTTGTTTGATCTTTGAATTAAAGCTATAGCAATAGACAAGACTTGTTTGTTACATCCCAAGACCTGAGCAAACACCTCCCCTTCTACCTCTCCCAATGCAGACTTGCATTTCAAAGCTCTGCTCATTTACAGATCTTCCTAACCAGACCTTAAGCTTCACTCATGGGTCAGGTCAGTGGGTGAGGTGAGTTAATTAAGTCTTTCTGGCCCTGTCACCTTTCAATGAGATATTATATTATACTCATAACGTCACACTCCCCTCGACCAATCTGAATGAGCCAGGCAGGCCCAGCCCCATGCACAGCGCCCGACCCCCAGCGCAAGTTGACAGGGCCTTCACCAAACCCAGTAGGTTTGACCAGCTGCCCCATTGCCATGTGTGTGTCGTGCCTCCCTGGGGAGCTGCATGGAACCAGGTGTCACCTCCCTCCCTCCACAGGGTGCAAAGGGCTGCCCAGACCTGCCCCCCCAGCCTCCCTCCCAATTCAGCCATTCCCTGTCTGTACATAAAAGTGGCCACAATGGGTCAGACCAAAGGTCCATCTAGCCCCATATCCTGTCTGCCGACAGCAGCCAATGCCAGGTGCCCCAGAGGGAATGAACAGAACAGGGAATCAGCACGAGAGCCAGCCCCTGTCGCTCATTCCCAATTTCACAGCAGTCAGAGGTTTTAGGGACACCCGGAGCAGGGGGATGCATTCGTGACCGCCTTGCCTAGTAGCCATTGATGGATCTGTCCTCCAGGAACTTTGTCTGTTATGAACCCAGTTATACTTTCAGCCTTCACAACATCCCCTGGCAAGGAGTTCCACTGGTTGACCATGTGAAATATTTCCTTATGTTTGTTCTAAACTGGCTGCCTATTAATTTCATTTGGTGGCCCTTGGTTCTTGTGTTATGAGAAGGAGTAAATAACACTTCCCTACTCACTTTCTCCACACCAGTCATGATTTTATAGACCTCAATCGTATCCCCCCTTAGTCGTCTCTTTTCCAAGCTGAAAAGTCCCAGCCTTATTAATCTCTCCTCATATGGCTGCTGCTCCACACCACTAATGATTTTTGTTGCCCTTTTCTGAACCTTTTCCAATTCCAATAGATCTTTTTTGAGATGGGGCGACCACATCTGCATGCAGTATTCAAGGTGTGCACATACCAGGGATTTATATAGAGACAATATGATATTTTCTGTCTTATTATCTCTCCCTTTCTTAATGATGCCCAACATTCCGTTCACTTTTTTGACTGCAGCTTCACATTGCGTGGATGTTTTCAGAGAACTCTCCACAGTGACTCCAAGATCTTTCTTGAGTGGGAACAGCTAATTTAGACCTCATCATTTTATATGTAGAGTTGGGATTATGTTTGCCAATGTGCATTTCTTTGCATTTATCAACATGGAATTTCATCTGCCATTTTGTTGCCCAGTCACCCAGTTTTGTGAGATCCTTTTGTAGCTCTTCACAGTCTGCCTGGGACTTAACTATCTTGAGTAATTTTGTATCATCTGCAAATTTTGCCACCTCACTGTTTACCCCTTTCTCCAGATCATTTATGAATTGTTGAACAGCAGGGGTCCTAGTACAGATCCCTAGGGCCCCCTGCTATTATCTCTCTCTGCTGTGAAAACTGTCCCTTTTTCCTACCCGTTGTGTCCTGTCTTTTAACCAGTTACTCATCCCCGTGGGGTCCCTTTTCCCCTGCAGGTGCAGCCGGCCGTGCCCCAGCACAGAAAGAGCTGCTGTTCCCCCACTCACTGCAGCAGGCTGAAGGAGGCGGCTCAGGAACAGGAGCTCTGCTCTGGTGCACAAGGGCAGCTCTGAGCTGTTCGGTAACTCAGGGTACGTGGGCACTGCAATCTGGGAGGTGACTGCAGCTCACATGGTCATGCCCGAGTGAGCTTTTCTCTTGCTGGCTGGGGTAACACGGGGTGAAGCTGGACTAGTGCACGCTTCGGCCTGGGCTTTCCAGGGGTAGTTCTCAGCAGGGGGCTTCCACACGGCTCGCCCCCTGGACGCAGCTTCCTGGCCTGGAGGTTACAGCTGGCTGAGGCACAGCTGTGTGAGCGGCCGTCGCACCCTGTGAGCGCTTATAAGAAGCACACAGGATCCTTTCCAGGGGAAAAGGCAACACCTCGTGTTTACTGAAGATACAACAATTAGCATATGCATTCAGTCACACAACACACACACACTATCCCGCCAGCCGATGTTATAGTTACCAGTCCAGAATCCGGATCAACCTAGTGGCCAGCAAGGTTGATCATGGGTAGGGAGGGGTCGGGTTCTGTCAGTCACGACATGATGCTCCGGGGAAGTCTGGGCAGGACGAACCCAACCTTCTATGGCAAGGCCCCTGTTTATATTGTGATCTGCCTTCACTGGGACCCGTGACTTTCGCACCGTCATGCTGACGAGGGCTTGTTTTCTTAAACTGTCTTTCTCATCCTTTATCTTGTTCTTTCATCAGGTCTCTCAGGGAGTTACTCCAGGCTGGGTTTGATCACAGCTGTCTTGTCCCCACTGATAGGTACCTGCCCCATCTTTAGAGTCGTCAATCTGCCCTCCTCTGACATTCCAATAGGGGCATGTTGCAGCCTCCTGGTGCCCTTGCGTCTGTCTCCGGTTCCTCCCTCGTACATCTGGCTCAGCGATGGCCTTCACATTTACCTCTTAACCCCCATCCTTCATTCACTCACAACACAGAATTGATTTACACACAACATTTTGAACAGGAACATCAAGTTGCAATGCCAGAGAAAACAAATCCCGTGTTCTTTTACTGATTTAAAAATGCAACAAATTGGTGACCCCCAAAGGTCTGTCACTGCCTTGAAATCAGCATAGACACAGATTCTGGCTGATGTCTCTCTACCAATGGCCCACTAGGCCATTCCTTTCTGCTATTCTGGCAGGATATGATCAAATCATACATCAGTACATTTAATACATGCTACATTATTATTCTTTAGCCTTCATTCTAAATTATATAAAATACAAACATGAAATCCTACTACTGCTGATATGCCCATACGCTATGTCTACACTGTGAACTGGGGGTGATTCCCCACTCGTGTACACACACCTCATCGCGCTAGTATGCTAAAAACAGCAGTGTAGCCATGGTAACTTGGGCAGCCATGGCCCAGGCTAGTCGCCCTGAGTACATCCAGGGGTCCAGGCAGGTTTGTACTGGGTGGGCTGGCCCATGTCAGCATTCCCGCTGCCTGGGCTACCTCGGCTACGCTGCTACTGGTAACGCGCTAGCTCGCTGAGCTGGGCATCACCCCCTAGACACAGCCTGCAGGGAAGTTCAGGTGCTGCCTGCTGGTGGGGGTCTGTGATGGGGGGACCCCTGTCACCTGCTGGACAAGGAAGAAAGAGAGTCATGGGCCATACCTATGGGGTGATTAATTGATGGCCTCCCGGCTGGAGAGAGCAGAGCTAACTAGACCTTGGGCCTTGCAAGGAACTGAGGGATCTCCACTGAAGGGAGCAGACCCAGGAGAGGGGAGACAGGGAATGGCCTGGGGCAGGCAAAGAGGGGAAAGCCCTGGGGATAGAACTAATCTCTGTGGTGGGCTCTGGGAGAGGGGATGATCCAAGGAGGCTGTCCTGGGGCCACTGTTCCAGAAAGGGAACAGGGACCTGGAAAGTCACAGGGAGCAGGGAAGGCTCCAGTGAGGGGCCCTGAGCCAGGGCCTACAGGAGCAGGGAACCAAAGAGGAAGCCTGGCGGGGTGGATGATCAGCATTTGGACTCTGAGTGGGAAAAGCCTGGGGAGCCAGTGCGCTGATAAGAGTAAGAAGAAATGTGGGTAGAGCCCAGGAGGGAGCAAAGGACCTTTTGTTAGGCTAATTTGGGACGGTTGTTCAAAGTGGCGTTCATTTGGGGTTCTGAGCACCCCGGACGGGGCTTGGACTTTAGGTGGAGGGCTGAGCCACGCAACACCTGAGGAGAGGCAGATGGGCTGCAGAGGCGCAAGGGTTGAAGACCCCTTGAAATGCCACCTCCAGGCACCCGGGGGCGCTATGACAGGAAACCCAAGTTATTACAGGTCAAGTTAGGCTTGTCCACACAGAAGCATTTTACCCGTGTAATTACACCACTATCGTTAAACCGATGCACCTGTTATATCAGTGTAACTCCCCGTGTGGACACTCTGATTCCGGACTAAGAGCGACTGTTTTCACTTAATCTTAAACCTCTTTCAAAACAAACCAAACAGAACTGAAGAATGGCGTGCCTGTCCAAATCCGAGTGTCCGTGCGGGCATTACAGCCATACAGACTAGGGCGGTTTGAATCCACACCTTAGTGCAGACCACTGTCACTTTCCCACGTAGACAAGTCTCCAGAAGGGAGTGTGTCGCTCTTCACACTTTGGTCCTCCCTTTCCTGTCATGCAGGGAAATAGTTCACAACGTTGACATGTACATCATCATCGGCCGCCTGAGTTAACACCTCACTGAGATACATGAGCTGTCCATACCTCTCAGGGCTGTTGTGTCAGGCTGCCTGCAGACTCAGGCAAGCACTGCTGCATTGCTTTGCACTCTGCTCAAGTTTGGAAGGTTTTCTCTGCAACCTGCAATTCTGTGAGTGCATTTAAGGTTGAATTTTGAACTGGGATGATCACACAGTGTGGACAGCAGCTGGCAGCTTCCCCTAATGGCTCTATAACTGGAGGGCAGTTTTAACAACACGGTGTTATGTTTAGAAACCCCATGATTTTTGTCAGTCATGATTTGGGGGGTTTGACTCCTGAGGCCGAAGGCTGGGGGCTGGCCGTGTTGTGGACACTATGGGCCCTCATGATGGAAAATGGAGTACAGCTCCTGGCCAGCCTATGGAGTGAGGTTTGGCAGAGACTCACACGTGCTCTGCAGCCTCTTGACCAAAGAGCCTCTGCGTGCCTGTGCTGGATGTTCAGCCAGGATGCTGAAGTGCTCCCAGTTCAGGGTGGGTTATGTCATAACCTAGTCCCAAGATTTGGACCTTAGCGTCAAAAATATGGGGGTTAGCATGAAAACCTCCAAGCTTAGTTACCAGCTTGGACCTGGTAAAGCTGCCACCATCCAAAAAATTAGAGTGTTTTGGGGCATTCTGGTCCCCCCAACAGCCTTCCCTGGGGACCCCAAGACCCAAATTCCTTGAGTCTTATAACAAAGGGAAATAAACTTTTTCCCTTCCCCCCTCCAGGTGTTCCTGGAGAGATACACAGAAGCAAGCTCCGTGAATCTAAACAGAGGGACTCCACCCTCCCCGTTCCCAGTCTTGGAAAACAGAATTACTTCCCTCTTCACCCAGAGGGTATGCAAAGTCAGGCTAGTAAATCTAACACACAGAGATTTCCCCCTGACTTCTTCCTCCCACCAATTCCCTGGTGAGCACAGACTCAATTCCCTGGAGTTCCCCACTAAAGAAAACTCCAACAGGTCTTAAAGAGAAAGCTTTATGGAAAAAGAAAAAAAATACATAAAAATGGTCTCTCTGTATTAAGGTGACAAATACAGGGTCATTTGCTTAAAAGAAATATGAATAAACAGCCTTATTCAAAAAGAATACAATTCAAAACATTCCAGCAACTACACACATATAAATACAAAAGAATACAATTCAAAACATTTCAGCAACTACACACATGTAAATACAAAAGGAAAACAATAGAAACCTTACTGCCTTACTATATTTGTACTTACAACTTGGAAACAGAAGATTAGAAAGCAAGAGACAGAAATCCTCCCATAGCCGAGAGAGAGACAGGCAGAAGACAAAGAACTCAGACACAAACTTCCCTCCACCCAGACCTGAAAAAATCTGGTTTCCTGATTGGTCCTCTGGTCAGGTGCTTCAGGTTACCTCTTTCCAGGTATAAGAGACATTAACCCTTAGCTATCTGTTTATGACAGGTTATGACTGGGGTGCCCCAGTCTCCTGGGTGTTTGTCGGTGCTGCATGACCCCTTTCTGACCTGGCCACTCAGGCAGGTCTAGATGTTCCCTCAGTTTCTGCCTCAGAGTTGGAAATTTCAGTAGCAAAATTGGTGAGAGTTGGGGTAACAGGGACGCCTGGGGGCTCCCAGATCAGAGCACCAGGGAAGTCGAGGCTGAACTGAGTCCAGGCTGATAGCAGGTGCCTCTGGGCAGAGTGATGGTCAGTGAGCAAAGGGGTATCGGGGGGTAGCTGTGTTAGTCTGTATCCACAAAAACAACGAGGAGTCCATGGCACCTTAACGACTAACAGATTTATTTGGGCATAAGCTTTCATGGGTAAAACCCCCACTTCTTCAGATACATGGAGTGAAAATGACAGATACGGGCATAAATACACTGACACGTGAAGAGAAGGGAGTTACCTTACCAGTGGAGAACCAATGCTGAAGGCCAATTCAGTCAGGGTGGATGTGGTCCACTCCCAATAACTGATGAGGAGGTGTCAGCACCAAGAGAGGGAAAATTGCTTTTGTAGTGAGCCAGCCACTCCCAGTCCTATTCAAGCCCAAATTGATGGTGTTAAGTTTGCCAATGAATTGTGCCTCTGCAGTTTCTCTTTGAAGTCTGTTTCTGAAGTTTTTTTTGGTGAAAAATGGCTACTTCTAAATCTGTTATTGAGTGTCCAGTGAGCAAAGGAGCGAACCAGGGGGATGAACCTACCAAGGGGCGTCCCAGGAAGGGCCTGGCTCATGGGAGAGAATCCAGCACCTCCCAGGGAATCCAGGGAGGGGCAGGTGGGAATCACGGCTCAGCAACAGCTTCAGCTCAAGAGCCAAGAGCGATAAAAACACCTGCTGACGATAGCTCATCTCAGTTGATTAGACTCTTCCAGTTGGTATGCATACTTCCACCTTTTCATGTTCCCTGTATGTATAAATATCTCCTGTCTGTGTGTTCCATTCTGTGCATCCGAAGAAGTGAGCTGTAGCTCACGAAAGCTCATGCTGAAATGAATTTGTTAGTCTCTAAGGTGCCACAAGCACTTCTGTTCTTTTTGCAGATACAGACTAACACGGCTGCTACTCAAAAACACCAGAGACTCATTTGGCTCCCGCGCTAGAACTTTACTGGGAAAGGAACTTAACTGCAGCGTGGGGGCCACAGGCAGCGACTCTGGGGTGGGGGGTAACCGGAGAGCGAGGGGAGACGGAGATGGAGACAGAGACGTCGCCTCTGCAGCCCAGCAAACAGCCCTGACACCGGCGAGATGCTCTCGAGAGAGCCCAGAACAATTCCAGATGGGGGGGACCAGGAGCCCTGGGGCTGCAGAGTGGGGTAACGGTGCTGCTGAGTCACCGGGCACCATCGCCCCTCAGAGATTCATCCACGTTCTGCCCCTTGATCCGGCTGAAAACGTTTGTGCCGACCCTGCAGGGAAGCGGAGCTGAGGTTACTGGCCCAGCACGGGCCTGCGCTCGGGGCTGCCCCATACACAGGGGGTGGGGAGGGGGCAGGGCACAAGGTGCATTAATCTGAGACGGAGAGAAGCCCAAAGAGGCACCTCCTCCAGGCGCCACCTCACAGGGGCACCCGGCCGCACAATGCAGGGGCAGGTCGGGGGCTGGCAGGCAATTCCTCCAGGCTCCACCCCGGGGGGCACCCGGCCACCCAGCCCAGGGAGGCAGCGTGGCTGTGGGCATCCCGCATTGGTGTGTCCTCAGAGCCACCGAGCAGCACCCAGGGGCTCCGCAGGGCCATTGGGGGCAGGGACCCGCCAGCAGCCACCTGCTCAAAGCTCCCGTTGGTGCCCCCCAGGGCAGGCAGCGCCCCCCCTGCACCCCCCAACCCCCGTGTTCACACTAAGAGGAGCCAGGCAGCACGGAGTGAGAAAGACAAGGCACCTGCAGGCTCTGCAGCCACCCCAGCATATGTGCGGGGAGGGGCATGGAGCAGCCCCGTGCAAGAAAGGCAGCTCCCCTGTCACTGCCAGCCCACCACAATAAATGGCTTCGCTTCACGGGGGCTCGGAGCAGGGACGGGGCCAGGCCCTGCAGTTCCGGCTCTGCAGACGGCACCTTCACTCCTGGGCAGCCTGTGTCCCGTCACCCACCTGGTCGCCTCCCAGCCATTTGGGGCTTTGGCCTTCTCTCGCAGCAGCCACATGGTTTCCAGAATTTCCTTCCCATTCTCGTCCACAAAGCACTGGCCCGTGAAGACGGTGGTTGAGTCTGCCAGGGAATGAAGCAGGAGTTGAAGTGAAAGTCAGAGCTGCCCTCTGCATCCCCACAGCGTGTGTGTGCAGCCCCCAGACGGAGCCCAAGACAGCTTAGGGTCTACATGAGAGATGACTCCGAGGCCCTGTCAGTACAGAGCAGCCCGTAACCAGGCCAGTCAGAGAGTCCCGGTGCCAGAAGGGTAGGCTAGTGTCTGAGTCCCCATAGTGCACCGAGCCGCGTGACTACTCACCTGTCCTCTCACCCCCTCCCCAGGGGGAGACGCGAGGAGGGGCTCGTTCTAGGGGCTGGGGTTTAAAGCACTGTGACCTTGTAAGTGTGATATAAGATCTCATTGAAAGGTGACAGGGCCAGAAAGAGTTAATTACCTCACAGACTGACCTGACCTAGGACCAAACTTTAGAGACTGGTTGGGAAGATCTGTAAAAGAGCAGAGCTTTGAAATGCAAGTCTGCATTGGGAGAGGTAGAAGGGGGTGGTGTCTGCTCAAGTCTTGGGATGTAACAAACAAGTCTTGTCTATTGCTATAGCTTTAATTCAAAGATCAAACAAGGAATATTAACATTTAAGAAGATACTTGAGTGAAATAGTGTTATTGTCTATGTGTCTCTTTCAAGGTTGTGGTAACCTGTGTCTGAACTGTTTAATAGATAAATTACCCTGTGCGAATTGCCAGGATGTTTGGGAGAAGGAGAGTTAAGCCTGTTGTTTTCTCAGGCCAAAAGGCTGCAGGAAATGTATAAGAACCCTGGGACATGATCCTGCTTCATCTCAGATCTGCTTTGTGTTTCAAGAGGAGGAAACCTTAAGCCATAAGGATTGAGATCCCCAGTCATTGACTGGAGTCACCCTGAATATGGACACTGGATTATAACCTATAGACTATTTCTAAAAGGACTTCTGGCAACTACAAGCTCATCTCTACTATGTTTCTGAACCTCAGGAATTGAATTCAAGTCTGTCTGTATATTGATCTTTTAACCAACTCTCTCTCTCTTTTCTTTTTTAATAAATTTTAGCTCAGTTAATAGGAATTGGCTCTAAGCGTGTATTTTGGGTAAAATCTAAGTTATAATTGGACCTGGGTGTGTGGCTGATCCTTTGGGATTGGAAGAACCTTTTCTTTTATATGATGAGAAAAGATTTTCAGGAATCATCATCATATCCGACGTGTGTGTCTGGACGAAGGCCTGAGGCTGGGCACTTTAAGGGAACTGCATGGTTTGAACTTCTGAGTAACCAGAGAGGTGCTGTAGAAGCTGTTCTGTGCTGGCTGGTAAATCTAAGTATTGGAATAACCACCAGCTTCTGGGGTTTGTCTGCCCTGTTCTGTTTGCTGTTCACCCTAATTGAGTGACCTCAGCTGGCTCCCATGGGCAGCAGCGTCACAAGTATACATGTTGCTCTGTATTTACACTAGAGAAGGCGGGTAACACGCCTGGCCTGGCAGCAGAAGATGGGAAGGTTTGTGCTGGTCTCTAGTACCAGGGAAAGTTCTTCGTTCTTCCCGCAGTCTCAGCTGGCTCTGGAGAACGGGCCATGTCCCGCACAGAGTGTTACCGGAGTACAGCTCTGCACCACTTCCCAGTAGCAGAGCTGGGGGGAGTAGGGGGAGCGGCCGTTCCCCTGAGCACTCATTCAGGGACGATTCCAGCACCTCTGGGTCTTTGGCAGCACTCAGGCACTTGCTTCAGCGGCGGGTTTCTTCAGTCGCTCCGGGTCCTCGGCGGCAACTCGGTGTGGGTAATTCGGCGGCGGGTTCTTCAGTCTTCGGCGGCAAAACTTGGGTTTTTCTTTTTTTCCTTCGCTGCTTTGCAGTGCGTGGCGCTTTTTTTTATGTGTTCGCTCCCCTGCTCTTAGAACCTGGCTACGCCACCCCCACTTCCCCAAGCAAAACACACTGCGCTGGCAAAGGGACTTTTGGCGGGGCCAGCTGCGTCTCCACTGGGGGATTTGCCGGCCCAGCTGGGTCGGTCGGGGTGTTGCTTTCACACACTTACCGACACTGCAATGTGTGCAGAGCAGGCCCCAGCACTGGGAGCCAGTGGGGGCAGGTGGCTTTTTTCTGTCCCAGCATCCTCGCCATTACTGCTAAGGCCAGGCCAAGGGTTGGTGCCAAGCCCCCCAAAAGGAGGGAGAGGGGAGGCAGGGAGGGAGGCTGCTGGATGCACAGGAGCAGGAGGTGATGCCAGGCAAAGGGCAGCATGAGAAACCGGCCGAGTCAGGAGAGGGAAGAAGAGGTTGAGGGAGCAACTAGTGGGGAGGGGCTATGGACCAACCCAGAGGGAATGGGGAGGGAGCCAAGATCCCCTCCCTGCCCCCCACCGGGTGCTGCAGCCCCTGGGGCCTCCTACCTGAGAAGCTTTTCCAGTTGACAGTAAAGCCAAATGTCGGCTGCCCCGCCTCGTCGAAGTGCTGGGACCCATTGAGGGACGCGGGTTGGATGGGTCTCCGAGCGAGCGACACGGCCGTCTTATACTCACCAGAGAAGGTGCCATCCCCTTTCACTTCCTGTATCTGCATCTTGGAACCCAGCTCGTTCCTCCACAAGCCAGTCAGGATGCACTGAAAGGGGAGGGACACGCTCAACAGGCAGCAGGCAGGCGGGATCGGTGCCCTGCACGCAGCACTGTGGGTCAGATGCTCAGCCGGAGCCGTGCCCTCGAGAGCCCCGAACGCAGGACAGAGATGGCGGAACTTCTGATTTATAAACATCTTGTGATTTTAATGCCAATCTCACTATTTCTGGGGGCTCATGGTGGCTGAACACTTGGTGTGGGTGAAACCGCAAGCCCCAGTAACAGGTCTGGTCTATACTTAAATAACTCCTTATTATCCTCAGTCTTGCCAGGCACGGATTAGCCCCCGATGTCTTTAGCTTCCCTTATGAATTTTCTTCCCGTCATAACTTCTAATGAATAGTGATTGCTATCTCCTTCCCCTTTCCCCATTGTTATATGCACACAGTATATTCATTTCTAGTTGCTGCCTTCATTTCACCACAGCAGCAGGCTGAGCTCTTAGCAGGAGCTGCCTCTTCCGCAGCTGTGAAATCATTATTTATTGCCCAGCTAGGAAACTCTTCTTTACCAACTCTGAACTTTCATTCACATTTTTCTGTCTAACTTTTGCTTTCCAATAAATTTCATTGATAATTTCCATCAGCTGTGGGATCTTAGCCCTTTTGTAGCACCACGTCTGTCTATGACTGGTTGGGTCTGTGCTCAGGGCCGAGCATGCTGTGAGCTGGGCTATAACGTATGAACCGAGTCAACTGCAAACGTACGGCACGACAGACCCCTGCTCCCAGAGCTGGCAGGAGGCGGGTGATGAATGAAAATGAACACAGGAAGACAGGCCAGCAAGGAGCCCAAGAAGGAGGGGAACAGGGTCTCCCCGTGAGCATTAGACTTATTCCCCAGGCCGCATGGTGGCCCTGTGAGCAGGCACACATGGGGCATCTTCTGAGTCAATGATGCTGCTCACTGGTGCCCCTGCCCCGGCTCACCGCCCGTCCTGGGGGAGGTCTCATCCCCCCACCACAGCTTTCAGCCTCAGCCCTGCAAACCAATGTCCCGCCTGTGTGACCCTCCCTCCCTGGCCATTCCCCAGAGCAGGGCTGCACAGGGGACCCCGAGCTGCCAGCGGCTCTGTGCACCGTGCAGGAGCCTGGCCTCAGGCGTCTATCCAGCGTACCAGCCCAGCACCGCTCTGTGCAGAGAGCAGAGGCGCCTGCACAGACAGCACTATGCACACAGCGCTGAGCGGCTTCTGCCCTGCCACCCGGCTGGGGAAGGGGGAGGGACCCAGCTGCAGTTCCAGCTCAGTTCCCTCTGGCCCCGGGCTGTGACTGGCCTGCGCAAGGGCCCAGTTGCTTTCCTTCCACATGCAGGGTAACGTCACTCCACCACGTAAGCAAGGCTGGGCTGCCACCTGGTCGCCAAGGTCAGTCGCGCTCTGGACCTGCAGCCTGTGTCCTGAAACCAGCTCTCTCCTCTGCACCGTGGTCCTTATGGCCCTTCCCGTAGCGTATTGGCCACCAGGCTGGTGCACCCTCGCTACCAGCCCCAGCCTCCCTCTGTCCCACACACTGTCCCCATCTGAAATTGAGCTTGGTCGTGGGCAGGGGTAGGATCTCAGCCTTCACAGTTCCTGCAAAGCCCCAAGCTACCCAGACAGCTGGGCATCCTGGGATGCAGCCAGGTACCAGCTGGGGCCTGGGCAGCATGGGTGCAGAGGCTGAGGTTACCTTGCTGCTTGCTGCTTGCCTTTGCTGCCCAGGGGACGGTCCAGGCCTGGGATTTGTTTTCTTTGTGGCTCTCTCCTCCTCTGAGCGTTTCTTTCCCTCTGTGACATTTCCATCTTCCTGGCAAAGCAGCTGTTAAAGAGAGCAGACAAAAGCAGCTGCTTTCCTGGGCAGACACTCAGCGAACCAGCCAGTGCCCCAGTGCTGCTGCTCCTGGAAATGCCAGTTGGTGCCCAGACCCTGGACACGCCCCCGGGGCCAATATTTTGCCCACGGAGACACAGCGTTTAAGGCCAGAAGGGTCCTGCCGGGTGTCACTGGCCACCAACCCACTGAGCACCACCCACTAAACCCAACAACGGAAATGAGAGGAAAGTCTGGCAGCCCCAGGAGACGAGGCTGTTCCTTGCCGCAGGCAGAGGCCAGGAGACGACGAGAAGCACCAGCCCAAGGTCAGAGGAAAGAGAAACCCCCCAGGGTCCCTACAAGCTGATCTGGGAGAAATGCCTTCCCAACCCCACATGTGGTGTTCAGTCAGGCCCTGAGCGTGGGAGCAGGAACCAGCCAGCCAAGCCCCTGCAAGAGAGGATGCTCCTACCACCTCCAAGCCCTGGCCCACCCGCCCACTGTCCCATCTCCAGCCAGGGCCATCCCTGAGGCTTCAGTGGCAGGATATAAAAAGAAACAAACCCAGACTACACAGAGCCAGAGACTCTCAGGCTGGAGGCTGAGACCCAGGGTGCTGCTGAAGGACAGAACAGGGATTTCAGATTGGAAGGAATTGCTCAACCTTGCTTTTAACACTGATGACTTGAGTAACACGGGGGTTAAGAACATCAGAACAGCCAGACTGGGTCACACCAAGGTCCATCTAGCTCAGTATCCTATTGACCAACAGTGGCCACTGCCACGTGCCCCAGAGGGAATGAACAGAGCAGGGAATCAAGTGATCCCTCCCCTGTCGCCCATTCCCAGCTCCTGGCAAATAGAGGCCAGGGACACCATCCCTGCCCATCCTGGCTAATAGCCACTGATGGACCCATCCTCCATGAATTTATCTAGTTCTTTTTTGAACCCTGTTATAGTCTTGGCCTTCATGACATCGTCTAGCAAGGAGTTCCATGGGTTGACTGTGAGTCGTGTGAAGAACTAAGCCTGCTGCTTCTAGCCCATTGTACTGAACATCCTGCTTGGTTGAGGGACCCCACATACTGCTAAAGATTTTAAAGCTTGTACATAAGCTATTCATGGGGTGAAATCTCTGTATGGGGTGGTGGGGAGGGAAGGGGACACACCCCATTCTTACCTTCCTCAAGTGTCAGTCCAGTGCCCGTCCCCATCACCTCTCACTCCACAGCCTCGAACTCTTACTGCCTGCCCCAGAGAGGGGAAGAACCCAGCAAATCTCCCTCCACCACTGGGGCCTCCTTCTCCAGAAACAGCGTCTGAAGCCTCCCCCACCCAAGGCCATTGATCTCCCGGGGGTGTCCCCCAACCCAGATAAAACCCCAACTGAAAGAGCCTGATATGAGCCAGAGCCAGCGCCCAGCCCCCTTGGCCCCTCGCCCTGCCCAGCCTGAGACACCCCAGAGCCAGCACCCAGCCCCCTCGGCCCCTCGCCCTGCCCAGCCTGAGACACCCCAGAGCCAGCGCCCAGCCCCCTCGGCCCCTCACCCTGCCCAGCCTGACACACCCCAGAGCCAGCGCCCAGCCCCCTCGGCCCCTCACCCTGCCCAGCCTGAGACACCCCAGAGCCAGCGCCCAGCCCCCTCGGCCCCTCACCCTGCCCACCCTGAGACACCCCAGAGCCAGCGCCCAGCCCCCTCGGCCCCTCACCCTGCCCAGCCTGAGACACCCCAGAGCCAGCGCCCAGCCCCCTCGGCCCCTCACCCTGCCCAGCCTGAGACACCCCAGAGCCAGCGCCCAGCCCCCTCAGCCCCTCGCCCTGCCCAGCCTGAGACACCCCAGAGCCAGCGCCCAGCCCCCTCGGCCCCTCACCCTGCCCCACCCTGAGACACCCCAGAGCCAGCGCCCAGCCCCCTCGGCCCCTCACCCTGCCCAGCCTGAGACACCCCAGAGCCAGCGCCCAGCCCCCTCGGCCCCTCACCCTGCCCAGCCTGAGACACCCCAGAGCCAGCGCCCAGCCCCCTCGGCCCCTCGCCCTGCCCAGCCTGAGACACCCCAGAGCCAGCGCCCAGCCCCCTCGGCCCCTCACCCTGCCCAGCCTGAGACACCCCAGAGCCAGCGCCCAGCCCCCTCGGCCCCTCACCCTGCCCAGCCTGAGACACCCCAGAGCCAGCGCCCAGCCCCCTCGGCCCCCCACCCTGCCCCAGCCTGAGACACCCCAGAGCCAGCACCCAGCCCCCTCTGCCCCCCACCCTGCCCCAGCCTGAGACACCCCAGAGCCAGCACCCAGCCCCCTCGGCCCCTCGCCCTGCCCAGCCTGAGACACCCCAGAGCCAGCGCCCAGCCCCCTCGGCCCCTCACCCTGCCCAGCCTGAGACACCCCAGAGCCAGCGCCCAGCCCCCTCGGCCCCTCACCCTGCCCAGCCTGAGACACCCCAGAGCCAGCGCCCAGCCCCCTCGGCCCCTCACCCTGCCCACCCTGAGACACCCCAGAGCCAGCGCCCAGCCCCCTCGGCCCCTCACCCTGCCCAGCCTGAGACACCCCAGAGCCAGCGCCCAGCCCCCTCGGCCCCTCACCCTGCCCAGCCTGAGACACCCCAGAGCCAGCGCCCAGCCCCCTCGGCCCCTCACCCTGCCCAGCCTGAGACACCCCAGAGCCAGCGCCCAGCCCCCTCAGCCCCTCGCCCTGCCCAGCCTGAGACACCCCAGAGCCAGCGCCCAGCCCCCTCGGCCCTCGCCCTGCCCAGCCTGAGACACCCCAGAGCCAGCACCCAGCCCCCTCGGCCCCTCGCCCTGCCCAGTCTGAGACACCCCAGAGCCAGCACCCAGCCCCCCTCGACCCCTCGCCCTACCCAGCCTGAGACACCCCAGAGCCAGCGCCCAGCCCCCTCGGCCCCTCACCCTGCCCAGCCTGAGACACCCCAGAGCCAGCGCCCAGCCCCCTCGGCCCCTCACCCTGCCCAGCCTGAGACACCCCAGAGCCAGCGCCCAGCCCCCTCAGCCCCTCACCCTGCCCAGCCTGAGACACCCCAGAGCCAGCGCCCAGCCCCCTCGGCCCCTCACCCTGCCCAGCCTGAGACACCCCAGAGCCAGCGCCCAGCCCCCTCTGCCCCCCACCCTGCCCCAGCCTGAGACACCCCAGAGCCAGCGCCCAGCCCCCTCGGCCCCTCACCCTGCCCAGCCTGAGACACCCCAGAGCCAGCGCCCAGCCCCCTCGGCCCCTCACCCTGCCCCAGCCTGAGACACCCCAGAGCCAGCGCCCAGCCCCCTCGGCCCCTCACCCTGCCCGGCCTGAGACACCCCAGAGCCAGCCCCCAGCCCCCTCGGCCCCTCACCCTGCCCAGCCTGAGACACCCCAGAGCCAGCGCCCAGCCCCCTCGGCCCCTCGCCCTGCCCAGCCTGAGACACCCCAGAGCCAGCGCCCAGCCCCCTCGGCCCCTCGCCCTGCCCAGCCTGAGACACCCCAGAGCCAGCGCCCAGCCCCCTCGGCCCCTCACCCTGCCCAGCCTGAGACACCCCAGAGCCAGCCCCCAGCCCCCTCGGCCCCTCACCCTGCCCCAGCTTGAGACAAACCTTCTGCCCTGATAAAGCCCCCAGGGATGCCAGCCCCAGAGCCACCGTGAAGCTGATCTTCTTTATCATCTCTGGAGTGGAGGGTGACCGCAGGTGTCAGCTGTGCCCCTCTCTGGTGAGCTTCGTTTATAGCTTGGGGCCCCACAGCTGACAGGGAGCCCTCTGAGCTTTGTACTCCCAGCTCCCAGCTCATCAGCGGGACCATCATTTCCATCTGGTGTTTGTTTCGTTTCCTCTAAGTAGCTGAATTCCGAGAAGGAGGCACAGGCTTTGGGGGAGGCTGAAAGTGAAAGTGAGAGAGACGTGTGGCCAGCAATGCTGGGACCCATGCCAGGTGTAAACGTCCAGAGCAATGATTTCCCTACCCCCCCACCCCGAATTTCCCCAACATTCCCCGCCCCCCTCCCCACACAGTTTTGTGAACTGGTTACATGCAGCATTGCCAATTTAGTGACTGTCTGGAGATTTGAATTAAAATTGAAACATTAATACACACTTCAAAAGCATGTACAGTGTCTGATAAAAGACATGTATCTGAACACAGACTAGCTTCCTTACACAGCTGTGTTTTTATGACAGTGCCAGGGCATTCATTGCGGTGATGTTGGCCAACCTAATAATTTCAAATGATGATTTGTAAGCAAAGTCTAATGAGCTCTCCCT
This sequence comes from Gopherus evgoodei, assembly GCF_007399415.2. NCBI lineage: Eukaryota > Metazoa > Chordata > Testudines > Testudinidae > Gopherus > Gopherus evgoodei. Next base: position 136,886,533 of record NC_044327.1, on the reverse strand, counting down.
GGCAGCTAGTGATGAGCTGGGGCTGAGGGAAAGGCTTCAGGTCCAGATTATATTTACGTTCACACCTAATCTACCTAGGGATCCAGCAAACAGAGCTGTGTTCCTCAAGTGATAGAGTTTGGCTGGGGTTGGGTTACAAATCACTGGAATGCAGGAGGGTGGAGGGGATGAAATGTTGTTCTTACTGTATGAGTAAAGGGCAGTAGAACTGTTGTCAAAGTTCCTTCCCCACTCTGAACTCTGGGGTACAGATGTGGGGACCTGCGTGAGAACCTCTAAGCTGAACTTCCAGCTTAGATGTGGTTTTGCTGCCACCACCTAAATTATTTATGAATCATTTGGGAAACTCTGTCTACCTCCCCCCCTCCACCCCCAATTGCTCCATCCCAAGTACTACAACCCTTCCCTGGGCAGCCCTGAGAGACTTCTCCACCAAGTACCTGGGGAACACTGATTCAAACCCTTGGATCTTAACACAAGGAGAAATTAACCATTCCTCCTGCTTTCCCCCCACCAATTTCTGGTGAGTCCAGATCCACTCCCCCTTGGATCTTAAAACAAAGAAAAATCAATCAGGTTCTTAAAAAGAAGGCTTTTAAATAAAGAAAGAAAGGGAAAAATCATCTCTGTAAAATCAGGAGGGAAAATACTTTACAAGGTAATCAGATTCATATAGCCCCAGAGGAACCCCCTCTAGCCTGAGATTCACAGTTACAGCAAACAGAGGTAAATCCTCTTAGCAAAAATGAACATTTGCAGGTTGAGAAAACAAAAATAAACCTAACAGGCCTTGCCTGGCTGTTACTGACAAGCTTGAAATATGAGAGTTGGTTCAGAAAGGTTTGGAGAGCCTGGATTGATGTCTGGTCCCTCTTAGCCCCAAGAGCGAACAACCTCCAAAACAAAGAGCACAAACAAAAGACTTCCCTCCACCAAGATTTGAAAGTATCTTGTCCCTTTATTGGTCCTCTGGGTCAGGTGTCAACCACGTTTCCTGAGCTTCTTAACCCGTTACAGGTAAAAGGATTTAGGTGTTATAGTATTGTACACAGGAGGGCTGTTCCCTTCCTGTATAGTTATGACACCTGTACTTAGCCTGTGCTGACTGAGGGCATCGAGAGAGGGTGGGGACCTGTCTCTCTCCACTGATTAAAGACAGAGCTGATTAGGTTCCATAGAGAGTCTTCTGTTCTGTTAAGTGACCAGTGCAGCTGGAATCACAGATATTCAGGTCTAACGTAGTCCGGCCGTGGGACAGTGTTTCTGTGGAAGAGATGGCCCAGACTGCACTGGCAGCAAGCGAGGTTCCCCCACTGAGAGTTCAGGAGAAATGACTGAGAGCTGGTGGAACCTCACGAGACCAACTCGCAGAGGTCACAGTGGCAGGTGGCAGCAGAAGGTGACTGTGCAGGTGTGACGAAGTGGGGCTGTTCTTAATGTTCCCTCTGAATACTGTGGGGGAGCCTCAGTTCCCGGCTGACCCTCTGTTGCCTGGCAATTAATGGCCAGGCCCTTCCCCCACTGCAAGGGGATGCTAAAGGTGTGGGAGACAAAGATGTCGGGTGACCTCCTGGCCCGGGAAAGAGACAAAGCCCAGAGAGGAGGGGCTGGAGGGGTTGTTAGTCTGGAGCTGGCTGGGGACGAGGAGTGAAGTGCAGACGTGGGGGTCTGGCTCACTGCCCCCCAGGATGGACCCGGCCTAGGGGTCCGGTTCTCTGTACCTACAAGCTCTGTTTTAGACCCTGTTCCTGTCATCGAATAAACCTCTGTTTTACTGGCTGGCTAAGTGTCACATCTGACTGCGAAGTGGGGGTGCAGGACCCTGTGGCTTCCCCAGGACCCCACTGAGGCAGGCTCACTGTGGGAAGCGCACAGAGGGGCAGAGGATGCTGAATGCTCCAAGGAGAGACCCAGGAGGTGAAGCCGTGTGAGCTTCTTGCCCTGCAGACAGTCTGCTCCAAGGGAAAGGAGGCTCCCCAAAGTCCGGCCTGGCTTTGTGGGGAGCAGTTCCAGAGCATTGCCCGGGGACTCCGTGACAGCAGGGCCATTGGCAACAGAGTGGTGGACTGAACAGTGGCACAACGAACAGCCATGGCCAGAGCGAGGGGTGAGCAGCTGGAGGAACGAGCAAGGTGCCTTCTTGCCCCCAACCTAGGAGGTGAACTCATGTGAAAGCACCTCTGAACTCTGAGTCTCCACTGACCAAGGACAACACCGGTGAGTGGGGTGCGGTGGAGGGAAAAGTAAGGGGCATGTTAAATAAACATTTGTTTGTTGGACTATATTTTAGTGATTTTGCTCCAGAATGCTAGATTTGTGACTGGGAATGGAAACTTACATAAATAAGTTTCCTAGTAGGCCAAGATTTTTAAAATGCAGTATTTGCCAAGGTTGTTATCTCACATCATTGCTATCTTGAGTGGTCATTGTGTTGAGGAGTTTCTGTACTAAATCTTTTTATTATTATAATTAATTTTTACATAAGAATGGTCATACTGGGTGTCACGGAGTCACCGGGCGATGCTCTGGAACTGCTCCCCACCAAGCTAGTCAGGACTTTGGGGAGCCTCCTCTCCCTTGGAGCAGACTTGTTCAGGGCAAGAAGCTCACACAGCTTCATCTCCTGGGTCTCTCCTTGGAGCATTCAGCATCCTCTGCCCCTCCGTGCGCTTCCCACAGCGAGCCTGCCCCAGCAGGGTCCTGGGGAACCCACAGGGTCCTGCACCCCCACTTTGCAGTCAGACGCGACTCAGCCAGCCAGTAAAACAGAGGTTTATTAGATGACAGGAACAGGGTCTAAAACAGAGCTTGTAGGTACAGCGAACCGGACCCCTCAGCCGGGTCCATTCTGGGGGGCAGTGAGCCAGACCCCCCACATCTGCCCTCCACTCCCTGACCCCAGCCAGGTCCAGACTAACAACCCCCTCCAGCCCCTCCTCTCTGCTCAGCCCCTTTCCCGGGCCAGGAGGTCACCTGATCTCTTTGTCTCCAACACCTTCAGTTGGCACCTTTGCAGGGGAGGGGCCCAGGCCATCAGTTGCTAGGAGACAGAGTGCCAGGCATTTAGGTGCACTGGCCCTTTGCTCTTCAGCAATCACATGCCCTTATCCCACCACCTAGATACTTAAGAACTGCATAGGGGACACTGAGGCACCAACACAGTATTCAGAGGAAACATCAAGAACATTCCCAGTTCGTCACACTGGGTCAGGCCAATGGTCATATAGCCCAGTATCCTGTCAAGGCCAGGTGCCCCAGAGGGAATGAACAGAACAGGGAATCATCAAGTGATCCATCTCCTCCTGTTACCCATACCCAGCTTCTGGCAAACAGGCTAGGGACACTCAGAGCATGGTGTTGCATCCCTGGCCATCCTGGCTAATAGCCACTGATAGACCTATTTTCCAGGAATTTATCTAGTTCTTTTTTTAATCCTGTTATAGTTTTGGTATTCACAGCATCCCCTGGCAAAGAGCTCCACGGTTGACTTTATGTTGTGTGAAGAAGTACTTCCTTTTGTTTTTTTAAAACCTGCTGCTTATTAATTTCATTGGGTGACGGCTAGTTCTTGTGTTATGTGAGGTACTAAATAACATTTCCTTATTCACTTTCTTCACACCAGTCAAGATTTTATAAACCTCTATCATATCCCCCCCTAGTCTCCTCTTTTCTAAGATGAAAATTCCCAGTCATTTTAATCTCTCCTCCTATTTCATATCCCTAATCATTTTAGTTGCCTATCTCTGTACTTTTTCCAATTCCCATGTATCTTTTTTGGGATGGGGTGACCAGATCTGCACATGGTATTCAAGGTGTGCATGTAGCATGGATTTATATAGTGGCAACACAGTATTTTCTGTCTTATTATCTATCCCTTTCTTAATGATTCCCAGCATTCTATTAGCTTTTTTGACTGCCGCTGCACATTGAGTGGATGTTTTCAGAGAACTCTCCAGAGTGACTCCAAGATCTTTCTTGAGTGTTAACAGCTAATTCAGACTTCATCATTTTATATGTATAGTTGGGATTATGTTTTCCAATGTGCATTACTCTGCATTTTTTCAACATGGAATTTCATCTGCCATTCTGTTGCCTAGTCACCCAGTTTTGTGAGATCCTTTTGTAGCTCTTCGCAGTCTGCCTGGGACTTGAGTAGTTTTGTATCACCTGCAAATTTTGCCACCTAGCTGTTTACCCTTTTTCCCAATTTATGAATATGTTGAACAGTACTGGTCCCAGTACAGACCCCTCAGAGATACCACTATTTATCTCTCTCCATTCTGAGGTAACCCTTCTGCCAGGCCGAACTGATAGCAGCAAGGGCCGGGTTCAGTACATAGGGGTCCCTTCCTTACAACGTAATGCAAAACTAGCTCGAGCCCCCACCCAGTAACCTGGGAAAAACTTACACACACCCCTGGGCACCTCAAAGAGGCAATACTTCCCCTCTTGCAAGCACAGAGTCTCGGTGTAGCAGAAAATGTTTAATAACATGAGATAAATAACATAGCATTAAATTGGGAAAACACCTCAGCTAGAGTTTTTAGACCAAATCATGAGCAAAGACCCACCCCAGGAAGTTGGGCCATGTCCTTTTTCCTGGGCTCTTGAGTCCAGCAACCCCAAAATCACCCCAAGACTCCAAAGTCCAATACCCCAAATGTCCCTAGAGTCCAGCAACCCAAAGATCACCCACAGTCCCAAAAGTCCTGAAACCCAAAAGTCTCTGTCCCAGGTCAGTGCAGCCCCGGAGTTCAAGAGTCTATCTGCAGGATTTCCCCCTCCCCCCCAGCCTGGGTAGAAAGGTGCACCTTATGTGGTCTGGGGCCGACTGCCCTGCCTCTCCGTGGGGTTCTGCTTCCGCCTTCACCACGAACTGTTCCACTCTACCAGCCACTCCGCTCTGCTCTGCTCCACCAGCCATCCCCGCAAACTGCTCAGCTCCACTCCACTCTGCTCCGCCAGCTGCTCTGCTCCACCAGCTGTCCAATGATCCACTCCAGCCATCTCCACTGCAAACCACTCAGCTCCGCAGGCCGCTCCAACCATCCCACAAAGTGCTCCACTCTGCTTCACCAGCCACCCCCACAAACTGCTCTGCTCCGCAGTGTAGCTTCAGGCTCCCCCACTGGTTAGCACAGTGCTCAGTGCTCTCAGCTCAGTAATCTCAGCTCTTTAGTGATCTCAGCTCTTAGTAGGGGAGCCCCAGTGCTAGTGCACCATTAGCCCAAAGTGAGTTCAGCTCAGTCACCTGTAATTAGATTCTTAATGGAATAAAAAATCAGCTCTGACATTCAACAGCGGAGAGAGAAGAAGGTGTAATTGGTGCTTCTGGCTCATACAAAGGGCCCACACCACCAGATTCAGATACCTGTCCCCAGCCTCTCTCAGTTCACTCAGTTTTGGAATCCATGTCCCTTGTCTAGCAAGTGCTACTTAGTTGATGGTGAGACCCTCTGTCATAAAACAGTTTCATGGTTCCTCATACACATAATCAGGGTGACAACATTTTATTCCTCCTGCCCCAATAACAGAGAAATTGGGGATCCCACAGCTGTCAAAGTGACCATTTTCGGCTGCCGTGGGCTATGCTAGGCAGGGTGGGTGTGCCTATGCAAACAAAATCAGCCTCTGAAATAATTTTCCACACTCTCCATAAATCACCACTGGATATCAAGGTAGAGCTCATCCTGACTCTGCTTACACTGAAAACTGATAATTTATTCCTACCCTTTGTTTCCCATCTTTTAACCAGTTACTGATCCATGACAGGACTTCCCATGATGGCTTACTTTTCAAAAGTCAGTTTAAAATTAAATATATTTTTCTTAAAAAATTATTTATTTTTTTAGAAATCTAGACTTGTTATGTGTTTTGGTGTAATTTGCATTATCCTTATGTTAAATTTGCATTATCCTAACAAAACATTTACTTTATTCATATCTCTTTTATATGTTGCAGGTCAAAGTGAAAATGAAAAGACAAAAAACAATACAACAATTTTTCCACTCAAAAGCATCAAAAACTAACCAAGGTGAAGAACACATCAAGAACTAAGAATATATCAACATGTCATCTGAAGGTTCAAGTGGTGTAGCTACATCCGACCATCCCGAAGCACAAACACAGCTAGCTACTGAAGAAACAGTGTCTCCAAAACCTAAAGGCGGTTCCCGATGTTTGTCGGTCCAAGTGTCCCCATTTACTGGGGTTAGAAAAGATGGCTACTGGTGCACCTCTTGCAAAAAAAAAAAACTTACAAAGAAGGAAAGCTTCTCAATGCTATAAATGGTAAAAGTGGAGGAGCTTGGTTTGTCAAACCGGTCAGCAAAGCCAGTGCTGACAAACTACATGAAAAGGCTGCAAAACACCAGGCCTCTGGCGTGCACCAACAAGCAGAAAGCCTTATAAGCCCATTTTCAAAGCCAATTTTAGAAGTACTCAATAAGGCTGTTAAGAATGCTGGAGACACAACACAGTTCATGTGAACAAACATGGCTGCGGCATCCTGCTTTCTATTTAAGCAAGAGACACCACACACTACAGACTGGAGACCAATGTTAAGGGCATTGTCACTTGTTCATCCTGAAGTTGAACGCTGCTTCCAAACAAGACAGCAAATGCCCCCTATCTTTCTGCAAGAAACTCAAGTGACTGGCTAGAAGCATGCGCTGCAACAGTGAAAGACTCAGCAGCTGAAGCTCTCTCTATGATGAAGTCTCTCAGCACATTCAAAAAGTTTGCATACATGGCTGATGAATGCACTGATGCAAATGGGCAACAAGAATAAAGTCATTGTGTACGCAAGCTTGATGTTAAGGGTAGACCAGTAGATGTATTTCCAGATGTTCAAGTTATAGAAAACACATCAGCTGCATCTGTGACAACTCCCATCTTAGAAGAGTTAAACGCTTGTCAATAGGACCCCAAATAGATGGCTGCTTGTGGATTTGATGGAGCTACAAACTCCTCTGGAAGACATGGTGGAGTACAAGCTTTGCTCGGAGAAAAGTGTAACCCTAATCTCTCCTATACACACTGCAGAGGCCATCTACTCCAACCAGCTCTAGTACGAGCTGCAGACTCTTCAAAAGACATTTTAAAAGCTATTAATTTAATGTCTTCATTATATTCTTTTTTCAGCAAGAGTCCAAAAAGACTGAATATCTTGGAAAATATAGAAGTTACACTAGGACTGAAGTTCAAATTAGTCAAACCTGGGAAAACCCGCTGGCTTTCTCATGGGCAATCCTTGGCTGTTGTCTTTGTCATAAACAGATAGCTAAGGGTTAATGTCTCTTTCACCTGAAGCACCTGACCAGAGGACCAATCAGAAAACTGGATTTTTTCAACTCTGGGTGGAGGGAAGTTTGTGTCTGAGTCTTTGTTTTCTGGCTGCCTGCTTTTCTCTGAGCTTTGGAGAAGTATTTCTGCTTTCTAATCTTCTGTTTCCAAGTTGTGAGTACCAAAGAGTTTGTTTCTTTTGTATTTACATGAATATAAGTGCTGGAGTGCTTTGATTTGTATTCTTTTTGAATAAGGCTGTTTATTCAATATTCTTTTAAGCAATTGACCCTGTATTTGTCACCTTAATGCAGAGACACTATTTGTATGTATTTTTCTCTTTCTTTCTTATATAAAGCTTTCTTTTAAGACGTGTTGAAGTTTTCTTTACTGGAAAACTTCAGGGAAGTTGAGTCAGTACTCACCAGGGAATTGGTGGGAGAAAGGAGTCAGAGGGAGATCTGTGTGTGTTGGATTTGTTCGCCTGACTTTGCATACCCTCTGGGTTGGGGGGGGAAGGGAGATTGACTCGGTGATTCTGGTTTCCAGGACTGGGAACGGAGAGGGGGAGTCACTCTGTTTGGATTCGCAGAGCTTGTGTCTGTGTATCTCTCCAGGAGCACCTGGAGGGGGGAAGGGGAAAAGGATTATTTCCCTTTGTTGTGAGACTCAAGGGATTTGGGTCTTGGGGTCCCCAGGGAAGGTTTTTCAGGGGGACCAGAGTGCCCCAAAACACTCTAAATTTTTGGGTGGTGGCAGCAAGTACCAGGTCCAAGCTGGTAACTAAGCTTGGAGGTTTTCATGCTAACCCCCATATTTTGGACGCTAAGGTCCAAATCTGGGACTAGAGTTATGACAGACTTAAAATTACTCCAGCTGTTATTACTGGCTTTGGAAAGTATCTACCAAGATGGGATGGATCTAAATAGTGAGGCTGGTAGATTACTTTTGCTACTACAGTCAGAGAAAACTACTCTATCGTAAGTCTACTGTTGAAACCACTTGGGTCATTACACAATGCCATCCAGGCATCTGCTACAACAGTAAGAAATCATTGTCCAGCCATAGAAGGTACATTTGGATCAATCAGAGAGTTATCCATTGAAAAAGTACTGGAAGAAGCAAAGACTTCAGCCCAGAAGTTGACTAACGAAGGCATTTATACTGAATCCTTAAGTGAAGAGGACAAGAAATGTTTGTTCACACAAATAAAAAAGTACTCAGACTTGATTCTTAAAAATTTACAACAGCAACTTCTAAATTCTACTCAACTGCTACGCAGCTTTTATAGACCCCTGTCCTAGAAAGCCCCAACAGCTGAGTGGAGTGAGGCACTACCAGCAATAGGGCTGCCATGTGATCAGGACAGAATAGAGAATTTGAATGCAGAGTGGAATATCACACGATGAATGAATGAAGATTCGACTTCAACTTCTTTTTTATCATCCCTAGGGGCTCGACCCGATCTTTGTGTTCTGTTTCCTGGGATGAAAGAAGTAGGAATTCATCTCTTGCCACTCCCAGTCACAACAGCTACAGTTCAGTGTCTTTTTCCTCATTGAATAGAATTTTGGGTTCTGAAAGAAGTCACCTTCTGCCTGATCATGTGAATGAACTAATGAGCAGATCAATTGAAGGAAGGGAAGTACCGGACACACGAGAAACCACCAAAAGATGAACACACTGCATTCAAGAAGTTCATTAACAGAGTTGTGCAAAATTATAACAAGAAACCAAGAAGGATGTAGACATAGTGCTTCATAGAAGGCTTGAGTAGCCAACTTTAATTTGTGTGAGGATTTTAAAACATGAGTCAACCTGTGGAACTCCTTGCCTGAGGAAGTTGTGACGGCTAGGACTATAACAGCATTTAAAAGAAAACTGGATAAATTCATGATGGTTAAGTCCATAAATGGCTATTAGCCAAGATGGGTAAGGAATGGTGTCCCTAGCCTCTGTCTGTCAGAGGGTGGAGATGGATGGCAGGAGAGAGATCACTTGATCATTACCTGTTAGGTTCACTCCCTCTGAGGCACCTGGCATTGGCCACTGTCGGTAGACAGATACTGAGCTGGATAGACCTTTGGTCTGACCCAGTACAGCCGTTCTTATGTTCTTATGCACTTGCCCAGGCCCAAGGATGTGTTCTGTTTAGCTTGAGCACTGATTACTGGACCAACCTTTTTTGGTGAAAGGTAAGGTGATTCCCTTCCCCACCTGGACTTCCTCATCCCCTGGGACCAGCACGACTACAAGAACCCTGCACACAACGGGGTCAGCAGACATTGTAGGCATCCACGTTACACAGAGAGCGACAGTCCTGGATGCTCCTTCTAGAGACAGCTGCACACCACTGCCCTGCTCCCACGGCCCTTTTCACTTTCTCTTCCTGGCCCTGCCAGCTGCTTGCTGGGCAATTAAACTTAAGCAAACAAAATAGCTAAAATGCCTCACCATGCAGGGAGCTGCTAGTCAGTAAAAAAACAGGACAGGTCCCAGCCCTGCCTGTGCCCAGGGTTACAAGCAGGACACTGACCGGGGCCCAGACACAAGTCCCGGGAAGGAGTCTCACTTGGCATCCACTCCCAAGCTTGGAGACCTACTGACTCAGTACTCAGAAATTCAACACTACAAACATGCCTGTAACCCCCAAGGAGATGACCTAGATTCCTGGGGCTCTGTCTGCTGGCAGCTCAGGGAGAGGCAACCAATAGGGAGTGAGATGCCCCTTCCCAGGGAGTTCAGAAAAGGGGAGAAGCCATTTTGGAGTCAATCTGGAGCCAGCCAGGGCAGGACTTAGGTGAGAGGAAAGTGATCAGAAACAGTCACCATGGATTCACCAAGGGCAAGTCATGCCTGACTAACTTAATTGCCTTCTATGAGGAGATAACTGGCTCTGTGGATGAGGGGAAAGCAGTAGACGTGTTATTCCTTGACTTTAGCAAAGCTTTTGATACGGTCTCTCACAGTATTCTTGCCGGCAAGTTAAAGAAGTATGGGCTGGATGAACAGACTATAAGGTGGATGGAAAACTGGCTAGATCGTCATGCTCAACAGGTAGTGACCAACGGCTCCATGTCCAGTTGGCAGCTGGTTTCAAGCGGAGTGCCCCAAGGGTCGGTCCTGGGGCCAGTTTTGTTCAATATCTTCATTAATGATCTGGAGGATGGCGTGGACTGCACCTCTTAGCAAGTTTGCAGATGACACTAATCTTGGAGGAGTGGTAGATACACTGGAGGGTAGGGATAGGATACAGAGAGACCTAGACAAATTAGAGGACTGGGCCAAAAGAAACCTGATGAGGTTCAACAAGGACAAGTGCAGAGTCTTGCATTTAGGATGGAAGAATCCCATTCACTGCTACAGACTAGGGACTGAGTGGCTAAGCAGCAATTCTGCAGAAAAGGGCCTAGGGGTTACAGTGGACGGGAAGCTGGATATGAGTCGACAGTGTGCCCTTGTTGCCAAGAAGGCTAACAGCATTTTGGGCTGTATAAGTAGGGGCATTGCCAGCAGATTGAGGATGTGATCATTCCCCTCTATTTGACATTGGTGACGTCTCATCCGGAGTATTGTGTCCAGTTTTAGTCCCCCCCCACTACAGAAGGGATGTGGACAAATTGGAGAGAGTCCAGCTGAGGGCAACAAAAATGATTAGGGGGCTGAGCACATGACTTATGAGGAGAGGCGGAGGGAACTGGGATTGTTTAGTCTGCAGAAGAGAAGAATGAGGGGGGATTTGATAGCTGCTTTCAACTACCTGAAATTGGGTTCCAAAGAGGATGGATCTAGACTGTTCTCTGTGGTAGCAGATGACAGAACAAGGAGCAATGGTCTCAAGTTGCAGTGGGGGAGGTTTAGGTTGGATATTAGGGAAAACGTTTTCACTAGGAGGGTGGTGAAGCACTGGAATGGGTTCCCTACGGAGGTGGTGGAATCTCCTTCCTTAGAGATTTTTAAGGTCAGGCTTGACAAAGCCCTGGCTGGGATGATTTAGCTGGGGTTGGTCCTGCTTTGAGCAGGGAGTTGGACTAGATACCTCCTGAGGTCCCTTCCAACCCTGATATTCTATGATTCTAGAGCCTCCAACCACTTTACTCCCAGATGCCCCATTCAGTCGCAGCAGGCCTTCAACATGCCTCGCTGGTATTTCTGCAGTAGCACCAGGGTGGCTCTAGACATTTTGCCGCCCCAAGCACAGCGTCATGCCACAGGGGTTGTTCTGCCGCTCGCCGGTCCCGGGGCTCCGGTGGACCTCCCGCAGGTGTGCCTGCGGAAGGTCCACTGGTCCTGCGGCTTCGGTGCAGCCACGGGACCAGCGGACCCTCTGCAGGCACGCTTGCAGGAGGTTTGGTGGAGCCATGGGACCAGTGGACCCTCTGCAGGCATGCCTGCGGGACGTCCACCGGAGCCGCAGGATCAGCGGACCCTCCGCAGGCATGCCGTCGAAGGCACCCTGTCTGCCGCCCTCCCGGCAACCGGCAGAGCGCCCCCCGCAGCATGCCTCCCCAAGCACGCGCTTGGCAGGCTGGGGTGTGGAGCCGCCCCTGAGTAGCACCAACTGCTTTGAGTGAGGCATCTGGGGATGCTTCTGCCCTCGATAAAGTCGTCCATCCCGTACCAATAGATGGTCCCATTTATTTAGCAAAAGAGCCTCATCTGGGTGACATGGTTGGATAGGCATGGGGTCCTTTCCCCTTTCAAATGTGTAAAGGACGTCCTTCATCTGTGGATCAGCTCGCTGGGCATGCTTCACCTCTTGATCGTTTAGTCTGGGCAGCTGCAGATCCTGTACTCTAGTAAAACTTGAGTAGACTATGGGTTTGGCTTCTGGTGGTGCTCCCAGAGAGTAAATCACTTGATTTTCATTGGCTGTAGATTTTTTCTTCACAATGGATACCCATTGGCAGAAAATTCTTAATTCAGGGGTCCTCACATTCATCCAATCATTGGATGATAAGTTCTTAGAGTGAGGCCCCTGAGACAAGTCATCCGCATCCAAGTTTGTTTGACCAGCTGAGTACTGCAGGGTGAAATCATACGCAGGGAGTGCTAACTACTGCTATCTGGCTACAGATAATGTCACTATTGTCTTGACATACGTTAAAGGGTTATTATTAGTGTTCAGGGTGAACTTGACCCCATAGAGGTAGTCATGGAACCTCCCTATCATGGCCCACTGAAATGCCAGGCACTCCTCTTGCGGAGCAATGTCGTTTCTCTCAGGGGGTGCGAGAGTTAGGGTTGTGAACTCATTGTTTCATTTCCTCTAGTTCTCTATATTCATATTTAAACAGTGTGACAGGGTAAATGTTTAGTTTTGCTCTGTGTATGTGTGTTCTCACAGCAAAATGACTGACCAAATATTATTCTTTTATCAGCTAGAATTGGTGAATGACATAGTAGAAGCATCCAGATTGGTTAGTGGGGTTAATAATTACATCACATAGTGTTTTAATATCATGTGCTGCAAAGAGCACACAAAGACACATTAAAGAGTAACTTATGGCACCCCAGCCTCAGTCTGAGTATCACCGGTCTAAGCAAATAGGTAATATACCACCCTTGTAGCTCTGCAGTTTCATATCAGAGTGTCTTCAGACGGCTTGGGTGAATACCAGCTGGTCCTAGTGACTTATTACTCTTTAATTTGTCAATTTGTTTCCAAAACTCTGTGACACTCTATGCCTCAGGGGAACTCTCTGCACCCCTATGTTCAGCCTTATAATATGATTGTGTGGTGTCCAATGCAAAGTTTGTCCTGTCGGGTGTCTTCGGAAGGCTCACGATGCACCGAGCATTGTTGTTACAGGAATGTTATAGTGATGTTATAGGTCATAATTCCACGTATATCGTTAGGAGGCTGAAAATGTCTCCTCATGACTTAAAACAAGCACAGGCAAAATGCTCCAGGGACAGAGGGGCAGTTCACACCTCATCAGGGCAGGTGTGGGACAAACCCAGCCCAGCCTCACAGGAACAAAGGACGCTGGCCTAGGCAGCAACAACGGATCTGTTGGACTCTCCAGTGAGTCACCCCCCTTCCCTTGGTCAGTTTGGGAATGCAGTGAGGTAATGCTCACCTGACTCTGAAGGGTGGGGGGGGGCAAAGCCAAGAGGGAAGAAAGAACATGATAAAAGAGATGTTTGCCATGCTCTTCCTCTCTCTTCCACCTTCATCTACAGACACCACCACCAAATGACTGAAGTGCTGATCAAACGGGAGAGCCTGGCTGAAGGGTGACGTCTAAGTTTGTAAGGGCATTGAAAGTGTTAAGATCAGCTTAGAATGAGTTTTGCTTTTATTTCATTTGACCAAATATGACTTCTTGTGTTTTGACTTACAATCACTTAAAATCTATCTTTATAGTTAATAAATCTATTTGTTTATTCTACTTGAAGCAGTATGTTTGGTTTGAAGCATGTCAGAGACTCCCCTTGGCATAACAGCTTTGGTATTGATGAACTCATATAAGCTTACAGCATCCAGCAAGCATAACTGGACAGTGCAAGACAGAGGTTCCTAGGGTTGTGTCTGGGACTGGAAATATTCGTTAGTGTCATTCAGTTGCAAAATCCAAAGAGCAGTTTACATGCCAGTGGCTGTGTGTGAACAACCCAGAAGTGGGGCTCTCACAGCAGAGCAGGGTAAGTACATAAGAACATAAGAACGGCCATACCAGGTCAGACCAAAAGTCCATCTAGCTCAGTATCTGTTTACCGACAGTGGCCAATGCCAGGTGCCCCAGAGGTAGTGAACCTAACAGGCAATGATCAAGTGATCTCTCTTCTGCCATCCATCTCCACCCTCTGACAGAGGCTAGGGACACCATTCCTTACCCAGCCTGGCTAATAGCCATTAATGGACTTATCCTCCATGAATTTATCTAGGTCTCTTTTAAACCCTTTTATAGTCCCAGCCTTCACAACCTCCTCAGGTAAGGAGTTCCACAAGTTGACTGTGCACTGTGTGAAGAAGAACTTCCTTTGATTTGTTTTAAACCTGTTGCCTATTAATTCCATTTGGTGACCCCTAGTTCTTGAATTATGAGAATAAGTAAATAACTTTTCCTTATCCACTTTCTTCACATCACTCATGATTTTATATACCTCTATCATATCCCCCCTTAGTCTCCTCTTTTCCAAGCTGAAGAGTCCTAGCCTCTTTAATCTTTCCTCATATAGGACCCTCTCCAAACCCCTAATCATTTTAGTTGCCCTTTTCTGAGCCTTTTCTAGTGCTAGAATATCTTTTTTGAGGTGAGGAGACTACATCTGTACTCAGTATTCGAGATATGGGCATACCATGGATTTATATAAGGGCAATAATATAGTCTCAGTCTTATTCTCTATCCCCTTTTTAATGATTCCTAACATCCTGTTTGCTTTTTTGATCGCCTCTGCGCACTGCGTGGACATCTTCAGAGAACTATCCACAATGATGCCAAGATCTTTTTCCTGACTCGTTGTGGCTAAATTAGCCCCCATCATATTGCATTGATAGTTGGGATTATTTTTTCCAATGTGCATTACTTTACATTTATCCATGTTAAATTTCATTTGCCATTTTGTTGCCCACTCGCTTAGTTTTGTGAGATCTTTTTGAAGTTCGTCACAGACTGCTTTGGTCTTAACTATCTTGAGTAGTTTAGTATCATCTGCAAATTTTGCCACCTCACTGTTTACCTCTTTCTCCAGATCATTTATGAATAAATTGAATAGAATTGGTCCTAGGACTGACCCTTGAGGAACACCACTAGTTACCTCTTCCCATTCTGAGAATTTACCATTAATTCCTGCCCTTTGTTCCCTGTCTTTTAACCAGTTCTCAATCCATGAAAGGACCTTCTCTTTTATCCCATGACAGCTTAATTTACGTAAGAGTCTTTGGTGAGGGATCTTGTCAAAGGCTTTCTGGAAATCTAAGTACACTATGTCCACTGGATCCCCCTTGTCCACATGTTTGCAGATCCCTTCAAAGAACTCTAATAGATTAGTAAGACACGATTTCCCTTTACAGAAACCATGTTGACTATTGCTCAACAGTTTATGTTATTCTATGTGTCTGACAATTTTATTTTTAACTATTGTTTCGACTAGTTTGCCCGGTACCGACGTTAGACTTACCGGTCTATAATTGCCAGGATCACCTCTAGAGCCCTTTTTAAATATTGGCGTTACATTAGCTAACTTCTAGTCATTGGGTACCGAAGCCGATTTAAAGGACAGGTTACAAATCTTAGTTAATAGTTCCACAACTTCCCTTTTGAGTTCTTTCAGAACTCTTGGGTGAATGCCATCGGGTCCCGGTGACTTGTTAATGTTGAGTTTATCAATTAATTCCAAAACCTCCTCTACTAACACTTCAATCTGTGACAGTTCCTCAGATTTGTCGCCTGCAAAAGCCGGCTCAGGTTTGGGAATCTCCCTAACATCCTCAGCCGTGAAGACTGAAGCAAAGAATCCATTTAGCTTCTCCGCAATGACTTTATCGTCTTTAAGCACTTCTTTTGTATTTTGATCGTCAAGGGGCCCCACTGGTTGTTTAGCAGGCTTCCTGCTTCTGATGTACTTAAAAAACATTTTGTTATTACCTTTGGAGTTTTTGGCTAGCCGTTCTTCAGACTCCTCTTTGGCTTTTCTTATTATACTCTTGCACTTAATTTGGCAGTGTTTGTGCGCCTTTCTATTTGCCTCACTAGGATTTGACTTCCACTTTTTAAAGGAAGTCTTTGTCTCTCTCACTGCTTCTTTTACATGGTGGTTAAGCCACGGTGGCTCTTTTTTAGTTCTTTTACTGTGTTTCTTAATTTGGGGTATGCACTGAAGTTGGGCCTCTATTATGGTGTCTTTAAAAAGCACCCATGCAGCTTGCAGAGATTTCACTTTAGTCACTGTACCTTTTAACTTCTGTTTAACTAACCCCCTCATTTTTGTATAATTCCCCCTTTTGAAATTAAATGCCAGTGTTGGGCTGTTGAGATGTTCTTCCCTCCACAGGGATGTTGAATGCTATTGTATTATGGTCACTATTTCCAAGCAGTCCTATTATAGTTACCTCTTGGACCAGCTCACAGGGGTGGGGGGGAGATAGCTCAGTGGTTTGGGCATTGGCCTGCTAAACCCCGGGTTGTGAATTCAATCCTTAAGGGGGCCATTTGGGGGAACTGGGGTAAAAATCTGGGGATTGGTCCTGCTTTGAGCAAGGGGTTGGACTAGATGACCTCCTGAGGTCCCTTCCAACCCTAATATTCTATGATTCCACTCAGGATTAAGTCTAGAGCTGCCTCTCCCCTTGTGAGTTCCCATACCAGCTGCTCCATGAAGCAGTCATTTAAAGTATCAAGAAATTTTATCTCTGCATTTCATCCTGAAGTGAAATGTTCCCAGTCAATATGGGGATAATTGAAATCCCTCACTATCATTGGGTTCTTAATTTTGATAGCCTCTCTAATTTCCCTTAGCATTTCATGATCACTATAACTGTCCTGGTCAGGTGGTCGATAATAGATCCCTAATGTTATATCTTTATTAGAGTATGAAATTTCTATCCATAGCGATTCTATGGAACAAGTGGATTCGCTTAAGATTTTTACTTCATTTGAATCTACATTTTCTTTCATATATAGTGCCACTCCCCCACCAGCACAACCTGTTCTATCCTTCCAATATATTTTGTGCCCCAGAATGATTGTGTCCCATGGATTGCTCTCAGTCCACCAGGTTTCTATGATGCCTGTTATATCAATATCCTCCTTTATCACAAGGCACTCTAGTTCACCCAGCTTATTATTTAGACTTCTAGCATTTGTGTACAAGCACTTTAAAAACTTGTCCCTCTTTATTTGTCTGCTCTTTTCTGATGAGTCAGATTCTTTTTTATGTGAATGTTTATCATCTGATCTGGGCCTTACATTATCCTCTTCCGTCCTCTGTTCCTGACTATAACCTGGAGATTCCCTATCATCAGACTCTCCCGTAAGAGAAGTCTGTGTCCGATCCACATGCTCCTCTGCAGCAGTCGGCTTTCCCCCATCTCCTAGTTGAAAAACTGCTCTACAACCTTTTAAATGTTTAGTGCCAGCAGCCTGGTTCCACTTTGGTTTAGGTGGAGCCCATCTCTCCTGTATAGGCTCCCCCTATCCCAACAGTTTCCCCAGTTCCTAATGAACGTAAACCCCTCCTCTCTATACCATTGTCTCATCCGCGCATTGAGACCCTGAAGCTCTGCCTGCCTACTTGGCCCTTCGCTTGGAACTGGGAGCATTTCTGAGAATGCCACCATAGAGGTCCTGGATTTCAGTCTCTTCCCTAGCAGCCTAAATTTAGCTTCTAGGACGTCTCTCCTACCCTCCCCTATGTCATTGGTACCTACATGTACCACGACCACCGGCTCCTCCCCAGCACTACACATAAGTCTGTCTAGATGCCTCGAGAGATCCGCAACCTTCGCACCAGGCAGGCAGTCACCATACGGTTCTCCTGGTCATCACAAACCCAGCTATCTATGTTTCTAATGATCGAATCTCCCATTACTAACACCTGCCTTTTCCTAGCAACTGGAGTTCCCTCCCCCGGAGAGGTAACCTCAGTGCGAGAGGCAACCTCAGCACCATCTGGAAGGAGGGTCCCAACTATGGGAAGGTTTTCCTCTGCTCCCATTGACTGCTCTGCTTCCCTGGGCCTTTCGTCCTCCTCAACAGCGCAGGGGCTGTCTGAGCGGAGGTGGGACAATTCTACAGTGTCCCTGAAAGCCTCATCAACATACCTCTCTGCCTCTCTTAGCTCCTCCAGTTCCGCCACCCTGGCCTCCAAAGTCCGTACGTGGCCAGGAGCTCCTTGCACCAACAGCACACATACGCCACCCGCCCACAGGGCAGGTAATCATACATGCTACACTCAGCGCAATAAACTGGATAGCCCCCACTCTGCTGCTGGGCTTCTGCCTGCATTGTCTCCTAGTTAATGGAAGGGTGGTTTAAAGCAAGAAGTTTTGAATATTGTTTGGATTACAGGTTTTAAGGGGACTAAAGGGGCACAGATGGAACTGACAGGGGACCCTCGCTCCCTTCCAAACTCCCTTGCGAAACTCCCTGTTAGCAGCCCCTGGTCTCTTGTGAGCAGCTTTATAAAGCCCTGGCCTGTGTGAATGCCCCGCCCACTGATTAAGGCTCAGCCAATTATCAGAGGCTTCTAGCTTTCAAACCTCCCTTTGAAGCTCACGGCCTCCAACTGCCAGCTACAGTACATGGTCCTTCAACCAACCAACCAACCAACCAGACTGACACACACAAGCTCCCCCCAAACACAAACACACACACACTACAGAGAGTCACTTACCCCACAGATGCTGTCTGTGCTCCTCCTTCACCTGGAGAACTCCCTTGCGAAACTCCCTGTTAGCAGCCCCTGTTTGCAAAAGTCTGGCTCACAGAGTCAAGGACTGGAGTGACTTAGCAGGTCACCGATCCAGATAACACCGGGGGAATGTCACCACCCCTACTGACACCTCAATCTGGGACAGTTCCTCAGATTTGTCCCCTGAAAAGAATGGCCCAGGTGTGGGAATCTCCTTCCCATCTGCTGCAGTGAAGACTGATGCAAAAAATTCATTTAGCATTTCTGCAATGGCCTTGTCTTTCTGGCTGAAGGTAGTTGTTGTGATCAAGTTTTGGCCCTTGTAATGCACATGGAGGCCAGATTCCAGAGGAAATCTGAGACCAGTGCAGCTTTGTAGACCCATCATCTGCCTACGACATGGATTAAAGGCTTGATGCTGAAGCTCGCAAGGATCATCCACTGCCACAAAACATGATGCTGAGCAGTAGGCTCCATGTGTCCACTTGGGCAACAAAGTCAGTTTGCCCCAGTTCCTCAACAACGGGCTGCCACAAAGCTCAGTGCTCGCACCGACACTTTTCATTGTCTACACGAGCAACATGCCTCCAACGAAGTCACGCAAATTTGCATATGCAGATGATCTTGCCCTGGCAATGCTAGCAGCCACTTTCAAGGACCTCAAGTCCACTTTGAACGGGGACCTAAACACCATGGAGGAATATTTCCAGAAAGGGAGGATCAAGGCAAATCCGCACAAAACCACAGCACTGCATTCCATATTGATAACAGGAACTCTGCGTGCACCCTGAAAGTGACCTTCTGCGGCAACATTGTGCAACATGACCCCACTCTCACCTGTCCCGGAGGGAAGCTGGATCACACACTAACCTTCCATGACCACCTGAAGAAGGTCACTGCCAAGATGAAGACAAGGGTCAACTTGGTCCAGAAACTGGCAGGCACAAGCTGGGGACCAGTGGCATCAGTGTTACAGATGTCAGCAAGGGCCCTTGTCTACCCCGTAGCCAAGTGCTGTGCACCGGTATGGACCAGAAGTATCCACACTTGACTTATTGGTGTCCAGCTGAACACTGCCATGTGGTGCATCACTGGAACCCTCAAGTCGACCCCAGCACCATCGCTGCCGGTGCAGTCGTGCATTGTGCCCCCACCCATTGGCCACGATGCTGCAACCCTTCAAGAATTCCAGAGGATTGTGGAAAACAAATGTTTTTCCATCCACCAGGACCTTAGCAACGTCCCTCACCATCACTTGAAGTCATGTGAGCCCTTTTGCACCCTCGCATTTAGCCCTCAACAATACAAATGTGACGGGTTGGATCACAGAAACCCCCCTGGGAGCTGTCACTTGATGTGCCAAGACTACTTCTGCCCCTGCTTTCCCTGCCAGCTCAGGATACCAGCACCCTGTCTTGCTGAGCCAGACACACCCGTCTGCTCCAACACAGACCCAGGGTCTGAACCACATGCCGCAAAGCTGCAGATTTGACTGAAAGCAGTTCACAGAAGTGTTCCTGTCTTTAACACTTAGATGCCCAACTCCCAATGGGGTCTAAACCCAAATAAATCCATTTTACCCTGTATAAAGCCTTTAAAGGGTAAATTATAATTGTTCATCCTCTATAACAGTGGTCTCCAAACTTTTTTGATCACACACCCCTATCAATAAAATTTTTTTGAGCATGCACCCCCTCCTACATCGAAGCAAAAAAAAAAAAAAACGCTCAGAATCACACCCGAACTGCCAAAGTGAAAAACAAAACAAGAAAACCAAAATGCTCCTCCTGCTGTGCATCCCCAAGGAGCCTCTTGTGCATCCCACTTTGGAGACTACTGCTCTATAACACTGATAGAGAGGGATGCAAAGCTGTTTTCTCCTCCAAGTATTAATACATACTCTGGGTTAATTAATAAGTAAAAAGTGATTTTATTAACTACAGAAAGTAGGATTTAAGTTGTTCCAAGTAGTAACAGATAGAACAAAGTGAATTACCAAGCAAAATAAAATAAAACATGCACGTCTAAGCCTAATACAGTAATACAATTGAGTACAGATAAAATCTCACCCTCAGAGATGTTTCAGTAAGTTTCTTTCACAGACTGGACGCCTTCCTAATCTGAGCACAATCCTTTCCCCTGGTACTGCCCTTGTTCCAGCTCAGGTGGTAGCTAGGGGATTCCTCATGATGGCTCCTTCTTTTCTTGGTTCCAGCCATTTATATATCTTTTGCATAAGGCGGGAATCCTTTGTCCATCTGGGTTCCCACCCCCTTCTCAATGGAAAGGCCTGGTCTACACTGGGGGGGCAGGGGCAGGGAGATCAATCTAAGATACGCAACTCAGCTATGAGAATAGCGTAGCTGAAGTCAACATATCTTAGACTGAACTAAAATGACTTACTTCACATCCTCAAGGCGCTGGATCGACGGCCGCGGCTCCCCCGTCGATTTTGCTTCCGCCTCTCACCAAGCTGGAGTTCAGCAATCGACGGGAGAGTGATTGGGGATCGATTTATCGCATCTACACTACACGTGATAAATCGATCCCCAATAGATCGATCACTATCCACTGATCCTGCAGGTAGTGTAGACGTACCCTTAGACACCAGGTTAAAGATGGATTCCAGTTCAGGTGATGTGATCACATGTTGCTGCAAGACTTCAATGCCCACTTGCCAGCACACACGTATACAGGAGGACTCACAGGTAAAACAGAGCCATCTACAGTCAATTGTCCTGGTTAATGGGAGCCATCGAGATTCCAAACCACCATTAATGGCCCACACTTTGCATAATTACAATCGGCCTCAGAGTTATATTTCATATTTCTAGTCCCAGATACAAGAGTGGTACATTTATACAAATAGGATGCTCACACGCAGTAAATTATAAGCTTTGTAATGATACCTTACAAGAGACCTTTTGCATGAAGCATATTCCAGTTACATTAGCATATTTTCATAAAATCATACCGAGTGCAACGTCACAACAACTTCAACCCTGATGAAGCTTGGAAAGCCGAATGGAGTTCACAAGAAGTCACAAATAAACACCTCGTAAAAAACCTGATGCAGAAGATCCCTGGCTTCACTCTCCCACGAAGCTCATTGGAACCCTAACCCGTAGCCGCACAAACCAGGGCAGATGCAGCTACTTGCTGCACAAATGGAAAATTAAAGACTCTCCAGTGGGCAACTGGTCACCCAGAACAGACCATGGATCATATGATGACTCAGTGCCCAATTCAGAAATACGAATGAGGCACCACAGTGATACACGCCACTGCTCCTGACGCAGTTATCTCACTTAACCGTGTGAATGTAAAATTACAGGTCTTGCTCTACATTTCCATCAGCCATACGAGGACGTGGTGGTGCTCCTTTAGCATTCCCAGTGTCCAGCCCCCCCCCCCCCCCCCCACTGTCTGGCAGCTTCCTGCTTCTAATGTAATTAACAAGTTTTTTATGTTAGTTTTTGAGTCTTTGGCCAGTTGCTCTTCGTATTGTTTATAGGCCTACTTGAGTTGATGCTCCTTTCTATTGTTTTCACTAGGATTTGACTTCCAATTTTTAAAGGTACCTTTTGCCTCCAACCACCTCTTTTTCTCCGTTAGCCACGGTGGCTTTTTTTTTGGTCTCTTTACTACTTTTTTATTTTGGGTTTACATTTAATTTGAGCCTCTATTATGGTGTTTAAATAGTTTCCAGGCAGTTTGCAGGCATTTCCCTCTTGTGACTGTTCCTTTTCATTTCTGTTTTAACTAGCCTTCTCCTTTCTGCGTAGTTCCCCTTTCTGAAGTTAAATGCTACAGTGCTGAGCTCCTGCTCCCCAGAGGCTCCCTCCCCCTTTGGATTATTGCTCCAGTGTGTTAATGTGGGCCTGCCCCAGGGACTGACCCCTCCACCCTCTGCACCAGGGCCAGCCACCCCCATGCTCCGTGGGCTGTTCAAATCCCAGGAGATGAGGTCAGGTCCCACTTCAAGGCCTCTCCCTTCCTGCTCTATCACGGGGGGCAGGGTTTCCAACTCCTCCAATCCCATCCAAGCAGCAGTGGGATTTTAGTCGGGGTGGATGAGAACATGTGACTTTGAATCTCCAGAGTTTTAATCCATAGGTTTGCCCATCCCTTTCCCCATGCCGGGTTCCTCTGGAGCGTTACGCCTCCAGTGGAGGGGTTCAAGGGAGAACCACACAGAACTGAGCCCTGTTTTTCCAATGGAAAATGTTCCAAGGTGGGCGGCGCCAGATGCCCAAGAGAAACGAAACCTCGGGCTGAGAGCGCTGGACAGGAACCTCCTGAGCGAAGGGCCATTTAGCAGGAAGGGCGTCTCCTCGGGGCTGTACAACGGCTGTTGCACTCTCTGTCCCAGGCAATGGGCAGTCAGCAAAGGAGCAAACCAGGGGGATGAACCTGCCAAGGGGCATCCCAGGAAGGGCCTGGCTCATGGGAGAGAATCCAGCACCTGGCAGGGAATCCAGGGAGGGGCAGGTGGGAATCACGGCTCAGCAACAGCTTCAGCCCAAGAGCAATAAAAACACCAGAGACTCATTTGGCTCCCGCGCTAGAACTTTACTGGGAAAGGAACTTAACTGCAGCGTCAGGGGCGCAGGCAGTGACTCTGGGGTGGGGTGTAACCGGAGAGCGAGGGGAGATGGAGATGGAGACAGAGACGTCGCCTCTGCAGTCCAGCAAACAGCCCTGACACCGGGCAAGATGTTCTCAAGAGATCCCAGAACGATTCCAGACGGTGGGAACCAGGAGCCCTGGGATTGCAGAGTGGGGTAACGGTGCTGCTGAGTCACCGGGCACCATTGCTCCTCACAGATTCACCCACGTTCAGTCACTTGATCCGGGTGAAAACGTTTGTGCCGACCCTGCAGGGAAGCGCAGAATTCATAGATTCACAGAACGACAGTCAGAGTAAGGCTACAATTCTGACACGGAGGTCATGGATTCTGTGACTTTCTGTGACCTCTAGGACTTCTTCTGGGGCAATGGAGCAGCTGTCAGCACCAGGGTGTCTGGAGCTGTGGCCGGGGTCGGGGGAGGCACCAGAACTGGCAGCCAACCTTGGGGCTGCTGGAACAGAGGTCCCCAGCCTGCTGGGCAGCGGGCCCCAGCCTGCTGGAGCAGCGGCCGCAGTTGGGTCAGCTCCTGTGGGGCTGCAGGAGCAGTGATCAGCCCTTGCTGCAGGAGCAGCTGCAATCCCCGGCAGGCTCTGTTTGTTTCTCTGTTTGTTGCAGGCTTCCATTAATTTTTGTTCATTGCCCGTGACCGGTCCCTGATTTTCCCTAAAAATACCTGGGACAAAACTCTTACTCTTAGTCAGAAGGGATCATCAGCTTATCCAGTCTGATCTGTGCAGCACAGGCCAGCCACACTGCCCCCCGCCCTGAGCCCAGTAACTCGGGAATGGCTGAAGCATCTTCCAGAAAAGCAGCCGGGTTTGATCTGAAGCCCGTGAGGAGCTGGAGAACCCAGCGCTGCCCTGGGCCCTTTGCTCCAAGGGTTAAACATTTGGGCCTTATTTCTGATGGGAATTTGTCCGGCTTCAGCTTCCATCCTTTGGTTCTTGTCTTGCCTTTCCCTGCGAGACTGAGCAGCCCGCCAGCACCTGGCATTTCCCTCTGTGGTTTGTTCTCACCTGTTATTTGCCCAGCACAGACTATGTGCTCGGTGCTGCCCCAGACAGGGTGGGGGAGGGCGAAGGAGGGCAAAGGGGCAGAAAGTGTGTCAGCCTCAGAAGGAGAAAAGACCAAAGAAGGACACTCCCTCCCAGGCCACCTGCCTGAGCACCATGGCCTAGGGAAATGCTTCCTCCAGGCTGCGCCTCAAGGGGGGCATCCAGCCGCCCAGCCCAGGGAGGCAGTGTGGCTGTGGGCACCCCACA
The DNA here is from genome assembly GCF_007399415.2 of Gopherus evgoodei. NCBI lineage: Eukaryota > Metazoa > Chordata > Testudines > Testudinidae > Gopherus > Gopherus evgoodei. The sequence goes on along the minus strand of NC_044327.1, from coordinate 136,861,998 downwards.
CTGGCACGGCCTCAGAGCCACCCAGCAGCACCCAGGAGATGGGCAGGGACTCTGGGGGCTGCTCATCCCCGTGGTGCTCTGCAAGGCCACTGAGAGTAGGGACCCGCCAGCAGCCACCCACTCAAAGCTCCCCTTGGTGCCCTGGGAGGTGCCCCCAGGGCAGGCAACTCCCTTCCCCCATCCTCCTCCATATGGGCCTCTCCAGAAGGCGGACAGGGCCAAGGGGCACTAGCAGCCCCATGACGGGGAAGGGTTAAGCAGTGTGTGCTGCGCCATGGGGCAACTCAGCCTTTGCTGGGGCCTGGTCCAGGGTAACAGCAGGAAACGGCTTTGCCAAGGTTAGGGTTAGGGTTAAGGTTAAGACACTGGAGGGCAAAGAGTCTCCATGGGTCTGTGACTCTGAGCTGAGAGCCCTGCCCTGTCCCTGCAGGCTAGTTTTCCTACATCTCCAGTGCTAGGAGCCCTTTGACTAGAGCCAGGATCCCAGCCCTGCCCTTGGCACAGAGACGGGGCTAGGCCCTGCAGTCCCAGTTCCGCAGGCGGCTCCTTTGCTCCTGGGCAGCCTGTGCCCAGTCACCCACCTGGTCGCTTTCCAGTCGGCAAAGGGGGATCCGACCTCCTGGCGCAGCAGCCACATGGTCTTCAGACTCTCCTCCCCATTATCATCCATGAAGCACTGGCCCACGAAGACGGTCACTGAGTCTGCGGGGGAACCGGACAGGCGTGAAAATCAGTGAGGCCCCTGAGAGACAGACCCAGACCCCAGGGAAGGAGGAGGAGTTGCTTAAAGCGCGACTGGAGTGGAAGGAACCGCTACAGAATAGAACAGAAAGTCACGTTGTAGGTGGAGCTGGCAGCAGCACCTAGAGTTAAGAACGCCTGACGTTTTCCATTATAAGACCCTGTTCTCAATTGATTATAATTTGCTGCATTTCACAAGAACATAAGAACGGCCGCACTGGCTCAGACCAAAGGTCCATCTAGCCCAGTATCCTGTTTTCCAACAGTGGCCAATGCCAGGTGTCCCAGAGGGAATGAACAGAACAGGGAATCATCAAGTGACCCATCCCCTGTCGCTCATTCCCAGCTTCCGGCAGAGTTCGGCTGAAGTTTCCCATTTCAGGCACCTGCCTCAGGCTGGTGGGGTTTTGGTTCTTTTACTTTTTATCATAATATGGTTCAGCCATTTCCAAGAACAAAGTTGAGGGAAAAATACGTTAATTTTGCCATGTTAAAAATTGCGTATCACCATCTCAGTGGGAAGTTTGAGTGCCCCACGCTCGAGCTGGTGCTTGACACTTGGCAGCGGGGGAGACTGGCCTTTTACCACCCCATATTTGGGCAGGTTATGAAAAATCGCCCTCACACATGCTCAGTTGACACTTGTTAGAGTGTGGTAGCTAAGTGTCCCCAGGAGTCCCTGAGCGTGGTGCTGAACAGGACTTTCCCTGCAATTGCCTCTTTGGCCCGGAGTGGAAAACTTGCCTTTCCTGTGCGCTCACTGGCCCCCTGCTTTCCCCAGGCCGGGTGGAGGGACAGGGGGCACAGCCTGTCTGCAGTGCAGAGGGGTGAAGAGATGCAGGACAGGTCAGAGTTGGGTGGAGGAGGCAGAGGAATAGGGAGGGCAGATAAGGATGGGGCAGGCCAGGGAAAGGGGGGGGGAAGAAGCGGGGGGATAGGGATGGGGGAGGGGCAGAAGGGAATGGGGAAGACTAATGGGATGGGGCTGAAGGCAGGGGCTGAATGGAAGTTTCTGCCTCAGGTTCCCCTGCTTCCTCCTCCGTCCCCACCCCTCAGTCTGCTCTGGTTTGTACTCCCTCCTTCAGGCTCCTCCTCCACCCCTGTGTCTCACAGCCCCCGCGGCTGCAGGGGGACATGCTCCTGCTTCCCACAGCCCCTGACCGCTGCTGCGGAGCCCCCCAGTAATGGTCCCCAGCGCGTCCTGCTGAGTGAGGCCTCACAGCCAGCCTGGGGAGGCCGACAAGTGCCCTGTGCACACGGGATGGCTGAGCGCTGAGCCAGAGCTGGGTCTGTCCAGCGCCTAGCGCCACAGAGTCCTTGGCACTACCTACTACAGACAGTGACTAACAGTTCACAGCAACACTGGGGCTGAAAAGCGCAGGGCTCTCCAGTGCCTCCAATAGGCTGCCACGGACAAGCCAAGGTGGAGCTCGCGGTGCCCCCCAGCGCCTCTCGTCCCCAGAGCACTTGCTAAGCTGGCGAGGTGGGCAGGTGGAGAGGTGATGGGTGAGCTGCCCGAGAGCCCTCGGTGAGTCCCAGGCAGAGCCCAGGATGGACCCCAGGGCTTCGGAGACAGCTCAGGGTGAGCAATGGGCCGGGCGGGGGGCGAGGCTGGGCCCCAGCCTTTTGGTTTGAGGTTGTTACATTTGTATCTCGTTTCCGTTCTGTTCAGTTCTGACTCAGAGCACCGGCACCGGCCAGCGTTGAGCATTAAGGGGCCAGAAGAGCAGAGGTTGGTGCAGAGCCTGGGCGGGGAGTGTTTCAGCCTGGTTAGCACTGAATTCCCCTCTGTTCCCCTCCACCCCGGGCACCGAACCCTCGGGCCACATACTTGAGAAAGTCCAGCTCACGGTGAAGCCAAAGGTCGGCTGCTTCCTCTGGCTCTTGCTGTTCTGGGACCCCTTCAGGGGTGACACCAGGATGCGTTTGTTGGTGGCCGTCACTGCCGTGAAGTATGAACCAGTGAATCCCCCTTCGGCGTTCACGGCAGAGATGGTCATGTTAGAGCCCAGCTCATTCCTCCACGATCCAGACAGGACGCACTGAAAGAGGGACACAGTCAGCAGGATGGGTCCCCCCGCAGTGCTGCAGGGTCAGAGACTCCCCCAGGCCAGGAACGCGGGAGCCAGACCCACAAACCAGGAGAGGAACAGAGCAGGGTCTGTGATCAAATTCCCATGACCCAGAGGGAAGCCTCTTTCTCTGCCCCAAACCTGCAGAGAATGGCTGGCTCAGGGGTTCGATCCCTCCTGTGCTGTGTTTTTCTCTTCGTGCACTGACTCCAGCTGTCCCCATTCCCCACAGGAACACTCGGCCCCTTTCCAAACCCTGCTCAGCTGTTGGCCTCAGCGAGATCTTATGGCATGAGGTCCATGTCTTAATCACATGCTATTGTCCCACAGGCCCCATCTCATTCAGTGCTCAGTACAGACCGGCTCTGGGGCTGTGCAGGGAATGAGCTGTAGGACCTCTGCCTCCTTTGTTGCAGAAGCTGGAAGATGCGGAGTGACTGAGGCAGGGGACTGCAGGAAGAGAGAGGACAGTCTCATGGTGAAGACAGCTGAATGCTGCCCCGGGGCTGAGATTCTGTCCCTGCCTCTGCCACACGGGTCCTATGTGATGCTGGGCAAGTCACCTACACCAGCCTTGCCAGCGAGAGCCCCGGTGCGCTCCTCATTTTCTGGGTGCCTGACTCGAGATGATGTGGGTGAGATTCACAGAAGGGTGAGGCCCCCACTGCTGCTGTCAGTGGGAGCTGGGCTTCAAGCTTGGAAAGTGCTCTCAAGCACCAAGTTCTCTGACAAACCAGACCCTCGGCCTCACAAATGGGACATCCAAAATTAGCCAGCACTTGTGACGGATCTGGCCTTGACCTCGGCATCCCCGTCACTCACCTGTAAAACAGGGACACTTCATAGTCATGGATTTAGGGGCAGAAGGGCCCTGCCGATCATCTGTGTCACTGCTGGCTGCGCCAGAGCAGAGCTCTGAGGAAGACACCCGGTCTTGACTTTAAAACTCCACGACATCCCTGGGTCAGTTGTAAATTCCCCTCCTGGTTAAAATTTACACCTTATTCTGCCTTTGGCTGCTAGAGCAAGTTGCTGGCTGCTTCCAGAAATCTCTGCTCCACCTAGGGACTTGTGTTCCATGTTCCAGTCACTGCTGAGCCCTCTCTGGGATAAACTAAATAGCTTCAGCTGCTTTCTCTCACCAGAAGGCAGATGTTCTAGGCAAATCATTCTCCTCCCTCTCTTCAGAGCCCTTCCCAAGAGTTTCTATGAACATAAACTCATGAATAGTTAAAAGCAGCACTGAATCCTGTGGCACCTTATAGACTAACAGACGTATTGGAGCCTGAGCTTTCTTGGATGAACACCCACTTTGTCAGATGCATGACATGCTCCAATACGTCTGTTAGTCTATAAGGTGCCACAGGACTCTCTGATGCTTTTACAGATCCAGACTAAAACAACTACCCCTCTGATACCTGACATCATGAATATTGTAACCCACTGAAATGCTCCAGCAAGAGCTACCTAGAGAAGCCCAGGAGGAAATGAACAGCTCTGTGTTCAGTGCAGGCTTTAAACGGTGCACAGTAAATAAAGCCCAGGGCTATGCCTGAATAACGAGCAGAAAAGCAAATATTGCATAACAAGGCATTGAATGAGTGCACTGACTGAGGCCTCAGCGGATGCCTGTATGCACTGACGGAGCTGTCTGTGACTGTGGAATTAGAGACTGTAGCATGGGGCTGATGTACAAAGCAGCTGAAGTAAGGCTGTCTGGGCAACCTGGTAGTTCCTGATTTCTGAGTGCCTGACTTTTTCTTACCATTCTCTTAACGCTGGGTTTTTTGGAGGTTATATAAGTCACTGGGAAGCCCTCCCGAGGAGCCTGGCTTCTGGTCTGGCCATCCCACCTCAAAGCAGACACTGCAGGAATCGAGGGGTTTGCAAAGGGGTGACAAGGGTGGGTAGAGATGTACCAGGGGAGACAGAGAGGAGACACATAAGAGCTAACGTAACAGAGGGACACATGACCGTGGAGGTTCTCAGGTGCTGCTGCTCACTCTCACAACATGGGAACATTAAATAAAACTGAAAAGCAGCACATTTAAAACTGATCCAAAGGAAATACGTTCCCATACTATCCACAGTCTGTGGAACTCCCTGCCACATGATTTCATCAAGGCCAAAAGCTTAGCACTGTCCAGAAAAGGCTCACACATTTCTGTGGTGAATGAAACCAGACTGAAATAGAACAGTAACGATTAAAACAAATACAAGTTTTGGGAGGGCTCTGACCCCTCCTGCTTCAGGGCAGGAGTGCACCCCTCACTGCTGGGTTCAGGCAGAAGCTCTTCTGGGGCACATTAATCCCATCACTGCCTCCTCGTGCTTCCTCACACCTTCCTCTGAAGAAGCAGGTATTGGCTAGGTTTGGAGATGAGAAACTGAATTAATTGGCTCCATGGGTGAATCCAGGCTGGGAATTCCCACATGCCCAACTTGCCCTGCTCTACCCACGCAAAGGCACGGCCATGGGACCCTAGTGCCAAACAGCTGGGGGGTGACCAGCAGCCAGAAAAGGGGGTGTCATGCTATCAAATCAAAGGGAATCTTGTGTCCCAGTGCTGAAGATTGGGAGCTTTGCAGAGCTGAGCCTGCTGCATCTGGCCCCCTCACACTGGGCATCGTGCTTGGCCAGCTGTGTCTGCTCGCTGGGACACGGCTCCCCCAGCTGGCTCTGTTTTTAGGGCACCCCAGCACCACATTGCCCATTGTCACACATTCACAGGGGGCATTTTCTGCCTCCCTCGCCCACCCACTGCAACATTCTGCTCCTGGCTCCATCATCCGCCAGGCGCCCCAGGAGTTCTTTCCTGTCACAATAACATAACAAATCCTGGAGCCATTCCTGCCCCTGCCCTTTGCAGGAGGTGGAATCTCCGGATGGGACGTGCAGCGGCTCAGCCCAAACGCTGCTGGAAGAGACGCTGCTGCTTTCCCCTGAGAGTAAAATCCCTGCAGGGGGGCAGTCCCTCTCCCCCTCGCCTCCCCAAGACTCATTTCAGTGCCTGCCGCCATTGACGCTCGCCCATGGCTGTCATGCCATCCTCCCTAAGCAAGAGCCCCCTGCCCAGCCCAGAGCCAGTGCCCAGGGCCCCTCACCCTGCCCCAGCCTGAGACACCCCAGAGCCAGGGCCCAGCCCCCTCGGCCCCTCACCCTGCCCAGTCTGAGACACCCCAGAGCCAGCGCCCAGCCCCATCGGCCCCTCGCCCTGCCCAGGCCTGAGACACCCCGGAGCCAGCACCCAGCCCCCTCGGCCCCTCGCCCTGCCCAGCCTGAGACACCCCAGAGCCAGCGCCCAGCCCCCTCGGCCCCTCACCCTGCCCAGCCTGAGACACCCCAGAGCCAGCGCCCAGCCCCCTCGGCCCCTCACCCTGCCCAGCCTGAGACACCCCAGAGCCAGCGCCCAGCCCCCTCGGCCCCTCACCCGGCCCAGCCTGAGACACCCCAGAGCCAGCGCCCAGCCCCCTCGGCCCCTCACCCTGCCCCAGCCTGAGACACCCCAGAGCCAGCGCCCAGCCCCCTCAGCCCCTCGCCCTGCCCCAGCCTGAGACACCCCAGAGCCAGCGCCCAGCCCCCTCGGCCCCTCGCCCTGCCCCAGCCTGAGACACCCCAGAGCCAGCGCCCAGCCCCCTCGGCCCCTCACCCTGCCCAGCCTGAGACACCCCAGAGCCAGCGCCCAGCCCCCTCGGCCCCTCACCCTGCCCAGCCTGAGACACCCCAGAGCCAGCGCCCAGCCCCCTCGGCCCCTCGCCCTGCCCAGCCTGAGACACCCCAGAGCCAGCGCCCAGCCCCCTCGGCCCCTCACCCTGCCCAGCCTGAGACACCCCAGAGCCAGCGCCCAGCCCCCTCGGCCCCTCACCCTGCCCCAGCCTGAGACACCCCAGAGACAGCGCCCAGCCCCCTCAGCCCCTCACCCTGCCCAGCCTGAGACACCCCAGAGCCAGCGCCCAGCCCCCTCAGCCCCTCACCCTGCCCAGCCTGAGACACCCCAGAGCCAGCGCCCAGCCCCCTCGGCCCCTCACCCTGCCCAGCCTGAGACACCCCAGAGCCAGCGCCCAGCCCCCTCGGCCCCTCACCCGGCCCAGCCTGAGACACCCCAGAGACAGCACCCAGCCCCCTCGTCCCCTCGCCCTGCCCAGCCTGAGACACCCCAGAGCCAGCGCCCAGCCCCCTCGGCCCCTCACCCTGCCCAGCCTGAGACACCGCAGAGCCAGCGCCCAGCCCCCTCGGCCCCTCACCCTGCCCAGCCTGAGACACCCCAGAGCCAGCGCCCAGCCCCCTCGGCCCCTCGCCCTGCCCAGCCTGAGACACCCCAGAGCCAGCGCCCAGCCCCTCTCCCCCCTCGTACCTTTTTATCTGCAGAGGCCCCGAGGGTCACCAGAGGCAGGGCGAGGAGCAGGGAGAAGACGACTTTCCCCATCGTCTCTGGGAGTGGCAGGTGCCAGCTGAGTCTTCCGGAGGCTCACGTCTGGGGCTCCTGCTCAGGCTCCTATTTGTAGCTGCAGGGAGCTCCCTCCCTGGCAGTGCCAGCTATTGAGCAACCGCTGGCCTTTGAAAGTTGTTTCTTTCTGCAGCGGGAACCGAATTTCCCAGAAGTGTTTGCCAGTGGCTGGCCAGGTGCCGCCTGCCCTGCGGGGGGGAAGCGTTTGGCCGCTCGCTGGACGCCCACGTAGGCCAGGTGGGGCTGGGGGTTGACGTGAGCGCAGCTCGGAGTGGGCCGTGCTGGCCGGAGGGCACCGCTCCCTGCCCGGGGGGGCCCAGCTGGGCTCTGCAGAGTGGAGCGCTAGGGGTGGAGGGTCCCACGGGGGAGCTCCTGGCCTGGAGACAGGCTCCATGGGGCAGAGGAGCTTCAGTCTGAGGGCTGCTCTCGCTTGGCACCACACTGAGGTCACTGGCTCCAGGCACAAGAAACTCTGGGAATCCCAGCGGGCTGGAGGGAGCGTCTCTGTCTGGCAGCTTTGGGCTCCTTTGAACTTTCAGCTCCAAGTCAGGCTGGGCCCAAACCCTGTAACCCAAACGCCAGGAGACCACATCTCCCATCCTGAGCCCTCACATGCCAGGTCTCCCACCTGAGCCTCCTGCAGCCTGAGCCCCAAACCTGAATCCTCCCCAGCCTAAGCCCCCCGTGCCCTGGTTTCTCCTGTCTCCAATCCTGCCATGGGCAGCAGGCTGCTTGGAAGGGCCCTGGCCAAGCCCTGGGGGCCTTTCTGCCCTGGCTCTGGGAGGTGCCAGCCCATATTTGCCCCCTTGTTGTTTCAGGGGCAGCACCTGCTGTTGTTACTCTCAAGCCGAAGGTCGAAGTGACCCCCCAGGGCTGGGCTCTGGCCCTGCTGCCTGGGCAGCGTCTTGGTGCCGTGCTGCCTTGCGGTACTGGGACTGGCCCTGCCTCTGGAGGGCACTGTTACTGCAAACCCAGCTGAGCTGGCCAGTATGCGCAGCCCACGAACCTCAGCTCCCTCCCGCCTCTCCCTGCCCCAGCCCTGGCCAGGAACTAGGCCTGCCCCCTCCACACGGGCAGAGCCTCCTGCTGCCTCTGCCCCCCTCAGCACCTCCTACAGGCAGCTTGGCCTGGCGCAGCCCCCCGGGTGTGAGCAGCTTCCCCAGGAGGAAACAGGGCAGGGGACCACACACACTTTCGAAACACCCCGACTGCACAATCACAGGAACTGGGCAGTGAGCGAGCCTGGCGCAGCCACGCCATCCCAGCACCTGGAGGGAGGGGCCCTGCCACACGCCGTGCAGAGAAATAGAGATGGTAAATCACGTGTGTAGGGAGACTGTCTGCGACAGGGAGGGGCTGGAGGAGGCTTTGCTGGTGCCAGCTGGAGACGATGGGAGCATGGAGGGGGCATCGCTACACCTTTACTTCTCCCACCCAGCCAAGCTTGCACCCCCCCAAGAGCTCCTGGCTGTGCTACAGGGGAGGGCTCAGAGAGAGACATCCCAGCTCAACTGAAAGGTTTTGAGTGATGGAAACTCCAGTCCCAGCCTCCTCCTCTTCTGCATCCGTGCCCAGTCCCTGCCCCAAGCCAGGGCCTCCCTCAGCCAGGGCCATAGCCAGGGCCGGCGAGCGGGGCAGCTGGCCAGGGCACAGAGTCGCAGAATGGAGAAATGCTGAAAAAAACCAGCAGAAGGCGCAAATGTGTCTAGTTACAGCTCTGCCAGCAGCATCTGCCGAACCCACTCGAGCTTTCAGTCAACCATGTTCCTGGTCCGGACCATGTTCCTGGTCCCTCAGCTTCAAACATCAGAACGGCCAGATTGGGTCAGACCAAAGGTCCATCTTGCTCAGTGTCCTGTCTGCCGACAGCGGCCAGTGCTAGGTGCCCCAGAGGGAATGAACAGAACAGGGTATCACCAAGTGATTCATCCCCAGTCACCCATTCCCAGCTCCTGGCAAACAGAGGCTAGGGACACCATCCCTATCCATCCTGACTAACAGCCATTCATGGACCTGTCCTCCATGAACGTATCTAGTTCTTTTTTGAACTTTGTTACATTCTTGGCCTTCACAACATCCTCTGGCAAGGAGTTCCACAGGTTGACTCTGCATTGTTTATTTTAAATCTGCTGACTATTAATTCCATTTGGTGACCCCCTAGTAGTTGTGTTATGAGAAGGAGTAAATAACACTTCCTTATTGACTTTTGCCACACCAGTCATGATTTTATAGACTATATAGTCTTTATGTTCTTATCTGCCAAACCCCCTGAAGCCTCTGGTCAACCATGTTCCTGGTTCCCTCAGGTTTGCAAACAGCATTATTGAGATCTGTGGGGCTGGCCCCTGCGCTATGATGTGACACTGATATGTTTGGCAGGTGGGTCATAACTGGCTGTTTCTCAGGAACTGGCTGACATATTGCTGAGAAAAAACAACAAGGAGTCCTTGTGGCACCTTAGAGGTGAATAAATTGATTTGGGCATAAGCTTTCGTGGACTAAAACCCACTTCATCAGATGCACGGAATGAAAAATACAGTATGCAGGTATAAATATACAGCACATGAAAAGATGGCACTTGCCTTACCAAGTGGGGGGGTCAATGCTACCAAGGCCAATTCAGTCAGGGTGGATGTGGCCCATGCCCCAAAGCTGACAAGAACACATGAGTATCAACAGGGGGAAATTACTTTTTGTAGTGACCCAGCCACTCACAGTCTTTATTCAGGCCTAATTTGATGGTGCCAAGTTTGCAAATTAATTCCACTTCTGTTTCTCGTTGAAATCTGTTTTTGAAGTTTTTTGGTTGAAGAATTGCCACTCTTAAATCTGTTATTGAGTGTCCAGGGAGATTGAAGTGCTCTCCTACTGGTTTTTGAATGTTACAATTCTTGATGTCTGATTTGTGTCCATTTCTTCTTTTGCACAGAGACTACATAGCAGTAAAGAATGAAGAATAAGCCTAGAACATAATGCAGTTGAGATCCCAATGCAGAAAAGTAATTTTTCTTTAAGGATTTATAGTATCTATAACCCACGTGGGAAATTAGAAAGTTCAGTGCAACAAAAAATAGGGAAGATCCTAAAAGACCATATATTGTATGTGGTGATCTAAATAGTCATAATAACTTGTGGGGAAGTAAAACAACTGATAAAATGGTACCGGGCATCAAAGGGGCAGCCGTGTTAGTCTGTGTCCACAAAAACAATGAGGAGTCTGGTGGCACCTTAAAGACTAACAGATTTATTTGAGCATAAGTTTTGTGAATTAAAAAACCCACTTCTTCAGATACATGGAGTGAAAATGACAGATACAGGCGTAAATATACACCGGCACATAAAGAGAAGGGAGTTACCTTACCAGTGGAGAACGAATGCTGAAGGCCAATTCACTCAGAGTGGATGTGGTCCACTCCCAATAACTGATGAGGAGGTGTCAGCACCAAGACAGGGAAAATTACTTTTGTAGTGAGCCAGCCACTCCCAGTCCCTATTCAAGCCCAAATTGATGGTGTTACATTTGCAAATTAATTCCAGTTCAGCACTTTCTCTTTGACGTCTGTTTTTGTTGTTGAAGGATGGCTACTTTTAAATCTGCTATAGAATGTCCAGGGAGATTGGAGTGTTCTCTACTGGCTTTTGTATGTTACCATTCCTGATGTCTGATTTGTGTCCATTTATTCTTTTACATAGAGACTGTCCAGTTTGGCCAATGTACATGGCAGAGGGGCATTGCTGGCACATGATGGCATATATCACATGGGTAGATGTGCAGGTGAACGAGCCCCTGATGGCGTGGCTGATGTGATTAGGTCCTATGATGGTGTCACTTGAATAGATATGTGGACAGAGCTGACATCGGGCTTTATTGCAAGGATAGGTTCCTGGGTTAGTGTTTATGTTGTATGGTGTGCGGTTGCTGGTGAGTATTTGCTTCAGGTTCAGGGGCTGTCTATAAGCGAGGACTGGCCTGTCTCCCAAGGTCTGTGAGAGTGAGGGATTGTTTTCCAGGATAGGTTGTAGATCGTTGATGATGTGCTGGAGAGGTTTTAGCTGGGGGCTGTATGTTATGGCCAGTGATGTTCTGTTATTTTCCTTGTTGGGCCTGTCCTGCAGTAGATGACTTCTGGGTAACTGTCTTGCTCTGTCAATCTGTTTCCTCATTTCCCCAGGTGAGTATTGTAGTTTTAAGAAAGCTTGATTGAGATCTTCTAAGTGTTTGTCTCTGTCTGAGGGATTGGAGCAAATGCAGTTGTATCCTAGGGCTTGGCTGTAGACAATGGATTGTGTGATGTGTCCTGGATGGAAGCTGGAGGCATGTAGGTAAGTATAGTGGCCAGTAGGTTCCTCATATAGGGTGGTGTTTATGTGATCATCACTTATTTGCACTGTAGTGTCCAGGATCTCTTCTGTGGACTGGTCCAGGCTGAGGTTGATGGTGGGGTGAAAATTGTTGAAATCATGGTGGAATTCCTCAAGAGCTTTTTTCCCATGGGTCCAGATGAAGAAGATGTCATCAATGTAGCGCAAGTAGAGTAGGGGTGTAAGGGGACAAGAGCTGAGGAAGTGTTGTTCTACGTCAGCCATAAAGATGTTGGCATACTGTGGGGCCATGTGGGAACCCATAGCAGTGCCGCTGACTTGAAGGTATATATTGTTCCCAAATGTGAAATAGTTGCGGGTGAGGACAAAGTCAGAAAGTTCAGCCACCAGATTTGCTGTGATATTATCAGGGATGCTGTTCCTGATGGTTTGTAGTCCATCTTTGTGTGGAATAGTGGTGTAAAGGACTTCTACATCCACAGTGGCCAGGATGGTGTTTTCTGGAAGATCACCAATGGACTGGTATTCACCCACGAAAGCTCATGCTCCAATATGTCTGTTAGTCTATAAGGTGCCACAGGACTCTTGTTGCTTTTTCCAGATCCAGACTAACATGGCTACCCCTCTGATACTTGACACAATGGATTGTAGTTTTCTCAAGAAGTCACTGGTGTCTCCAAGATAGCTGGGAGTGCTGGGAGTGTATGGCCTGAGGAGAGAGTTTACATAGCCAGGCAATCCTGCTGTCAGGGTGCTAATGCCTCAAATGATGTGGTGTCCAGGATTCCCAGGTGTATGGATCTTGGGTAGCAGATAGAATACCCCTGCTTGGGACTCTAGGGGTGTGTCAGGGTAGATTTGTTCCTGTGCTTCTTCAGGGAGTTTCTTGAGAAGATAGTGCACTTTCTTTTGGTAACCCTCAGTGGTATCAGAGGGTAATGGCCTGTAGAATGTGGGGTCAGACAGTTGTCTAGCAGCCTCTCGTTTATACTCCGACTAATTCATGACAACAGCTTCTCCTTTGTCAGCCTTTTTTATTATGATGTCAGAGTGTCACGGACTCACATATCGTGCCCACTCTTGGCCCCGTGTGGTCTGTGGGGGGTGCCCCTTTCAGTGCGACAGCCCTTCTCCCGGGGTCCATTCTCTCTCGGGGCCAGGCCCCTCCACCTCCTGGAGCCGCACCTCTCCGAGCCTTAGCACATCTGTTTCTTACTGTGGGCCCCCTCAGGGAGTCCCCTCGCTCTGGACCCCCCGGGCCTCCTCACCCCTGAAGGGGCTGATGCAACCCTGTTCTCTAGACCGGAGCGACTGTCAGCCAGCATAAAACAGGAGGGTTTATTGAGAGTTGAACACAGCACAGGAAACTCTGAGGGCCTCAGCACAGCAAGTTGTCATAGGATAAGAGGGAAGGTCCTTTCATGGACTGAGAACTGGTTAAAAGACAGGAATAAATGGTAAATTTTCAGAATGGAGAAGGGTAACTAGTGGTGTACCCCAAGGGTCTGTCCTAGGACCAATCCTATGCAACTTATTCATAAATGATCTGGAGAAAGGGATAAACAGTGAGGTGGAACTGCTCAAGATAGTTAAAACCAAAGCAGACTGTGAAGAATTTCAAAAAGATCTCACACAACTAAGTGACTGGGCAACAAAATGGCAAATGAAATTTAATGTGGATAAATGTAAAGCAATGCACATTGGAAAAAATAACCCCAACTATACATACATGATGGGGGCTAATTTAGCTACAAGGAGTCAGGAAAAAGATCTTGAAGTCATCATGGATAGTTCTCTGAAGACGACCAGGCAGTGTGCAGAGGCGGTCAAAAGAGCAAACATGATGTTAGGAATATTAAAAAGGGGATAGAGAATAAGACTGAGACTATATTATTGCCCTTATATAAATCCATGGTACGCCCACATCTCAAATACTGTGTACAGATGTGGTCTCCTCACCTCAAAAAAGATATACTGGCACTAGAAAAGGCTCAGAAAAGGGCAACTAAAATGATTAGGGGTTTGGAGAGGTCCCATATGAGAAGAGATTAAAGAGACTACGACTTTTCAGCTTGGAAAAGAGGATACTAAGGGGGGATTGTCATAACCTATTCCCAGATTTGGACCTTAGCGTCCAAAATATGGGGGTTAGCATGAAAACCTCCAAGCTTAGTTACCAGCTTGGACCTGGTAAAGCTGCCATCACCCAAAAAATTAGAGTGTTTTGGGGCACTCTGGTCCCCCCAAAAACCTTCCCTGGGGACCCCAAGACCCAAATTCCTTGAGTCTCACAACAAAGGGGAATAAACCATTTCCCTTCCCTTCTCCCTTCCAGGTGTTCCCCCCCCGGGTTCCTGGAGAGATACACAGAAGCAAGCTCCGTGAATCTAAACAGAGGGACTCCACCCTCTCTATTTCCAGTCCTGGAAACACAAGGAGAGAGAGCCAATCTCTCCCCCACCCCCCTCCTTCACCCAGAGGGAATGCAAAGTCAGGCTAGTAAATCTAACACACACAGATTTCCCCCTGACTTCTTCCTCCCACCAATTCCCTGGTGAGCACAGACTCAATTCCCTGGAGTTCCCCACTAAAGAAAAACTCCAACAGGTCTTAAAAAGAAAGCTTTATATAAAAAGAAAGAAAAAGTACATAAAAATGGTCTCTTTGTATTAAGGTGACAAATACAGGGTCAATTGCTTAAAAGAAATATGTATAAACAGCCTTATTCAAAAAGAATACAATTCAAAACATTCCAGCAACTACACACATGTAAATACAAAAGAAAACCATATAAACCTTACTGCCTTATTATATTTGTACTTACAACTTGGAAACAGAAGATTAGAAAGCAAGAGACAGAAATCCTTCCCATAGCCGAGAGGGACAGATACAAGACAGAACAAAGGACTCCCACACAAACTTCCCTCCACCCAGATTTGAAAAAGTCTTGTTTCCTGATTGGTCCTCTGGTCAGGTGTTTCAGGTTACTTCTTTCCAGGTGTAAGAGACATTAACCCTTAGCTATCTGTTTATGACAGGGATATGACAGAGGTTTATAAAATCATGAGTGATGTGGAGAAAGTGAAAAAGGAAAAATTATTTACTTGTTCCCATAAGATAAGAACTAGGGGCCACCAAATGAAATCAATGGGCAGCACGTTTAAAACAAATAAAAGGAAGTTGTTCTTCATGCAGCGCACAGTCAACTTGTGGAACTCCTTGCCTGAGGAGGTTATGAAAGCTAGGACTATAACAGGGTTTAAGAGAGACCTAGATAAATTCATGGAGGTTAAGTCCATGAATGGCTATTAGCCAGGATGGGTAAGGAATGGTGTCCCTAGCCTCTGTTTGTCAGAGGATGGAGATGGATGGCAGGACAGAGATCACTTGATCATTGCCTGTTAGGTTCACTCCCTCTGGGGCACCTGGCATTGGCCACTGTCGGTAGAGACTGGAGCAGACTCCATGAGGAGTTGTTTCAGGCGAATGTCCCTCTCCTTTCTACTGTGAGGCGTAAAGGCCTTGCAGATCTTGCACTTATCTGCCTGATGGGCTACTCCCAGACATCGAATACAGGAGTTGTGGGGGACACAACAGTGGTACCCCTAACCCACCCAGCAATATCGTCAATCTATCCAACTACACACTCAGCCCAGAAGAAAAGTCTGTCCTATCTCGGGGACTCTCTTTCTGCTCTGCCACCCCCACCAACATGATACAGTTCTGTGGCGATCTGGAAGCCTACTTTCGCCGTCTCCGACTCAAAGAATACTTCCAGGACAACACTGAACAGTGCACTGATACACGGGTGCCCTCCCACCAAGAGCACAAGAAAAAGAACTCCACATGGACTCCTCCTGAGGGTCGAAATGACAGCCTGGACCTATACATTGAATGCTTCCGCCGGCGTGCACAGGCAGAAATCGTGGAACAACAACATCGCTTGCCTCACAACCTAAGTCGTGCAGAACGCAATGCCATCCACAGCCTCAGAAACCACCCTGACATTATCATCAAAGAGGCTGATAAAGGAGGTGCCGTTGTCATCATGAACAGGTCTGACTACCAAAAGGAGGCCGCCAGACAACTCTCCAACACCAAATTCTACAGGCCACTTCCCTCAGATCCCACTGAGGAATACACTAAGAAACTACAGCATCTACTCAGGACACTCCCTACACTAACACCAGAAGAAATCAACATACCCCTAGAGCCCCGACCAGGGTTATTCTATCTACTACCCAAGATCCACAAACTCGGAAATCCTGGACGCCCCATCATCTCGGGCATTGGCACTCTCACTGAAGGACTATCTGGATATATGGACTCTCTACTCAGACCCTATGCCAACAGCACTCCCAGCTATCTCCGCGACACCACTGATTTCCTGAGGAAACTACAATGCATTGGTGACCTCCCAGAAAACACCATCCTAGCCACCATGGATGTAGAGGCTCTCTACACAAACATCCCACACACAGATGGAATACAAGCTGTCAGGAACACTATCCCTGATGGTGCCACAGCACAACTGGCTGCTGAGCTCTGTGCCTTTATACTTACACACAACTATTTCAAATTTGATGACAATATATATCTCCAGATCAGTGGCACTGCTATGGGCACCCGCATGGCCCCACAATATGCCAATATCTTCATGGCCGACCTGGAACAACGCTTCCTCAGCTCTCGTCCACTCACACCCCTTCTCTATCTACGCTACATTGATGACATCTTCATCATCTGGACCCATGGGAAGGAGACTCTGGAAAAATTCCACCATGATTTCAACAGCTTCCACCCCACCATCAACCTCAGCCTGGACCAATCTACACGGGAGGTCCACTTTCTTGACACCACGGTGCAAATAAGTGATGGTCACATTAACACCACCCTATATCGAAAACCCACTGACCGCTATGCCTACCTTCATGCCTCCAGCTTCCATCCCGGGCACATCACACGATCCATTGTCTACAGCCAAGCACTGAGGTACAACCGCATCTGCTCTAACCCCTCAGACAGAGACCAACACCTACAAAATCTCCACCAAGCATTCTCAAAACTACAATACCCGCATGAGGAAATAAGGAAACAGATCAACAGAGCCAGACGTGTACCCAGAAGCCTCCTACTGCAAGACAAACCCAAGAGATAAACCAACAGGAGTCCACTGGCCATCACATACAGCCCCCAGCTAAACCCCCTCCAACGCATCAAGGATCTACAACCCATCCTGGACAATGATCCCACACTTTCACAGGCCTTGGGTGGCAGGCCAATCCTTGCCCACAGACAACCTGCCAACCTGAAACATATTCTCACCAGTAACTGCACACCACACCATAATAACTCTAACTCAGGAACCAATCCATGCAACAAACCTCGATGCCAACTCTGCCCACATATCTACACCAGCGACACCATCACAGGACCTAACCAGATCAGCCACACCATCACTGGTTCATTCACCTGCACATCCACCAATGTAATATACGCCATCATATGCCAGCAATGCCCCTCTGCTATGCACATCGGCCAAACTGGACAGTCTCTACGGAAAAGGATAAATGGACACAAATCAGACATTAGGAATGGCAATATACAAAAACCTGTAGGAGAGCACTTCAACCTCCCTGGCCACACTATAGCAGACCTTAAGGTGGCCATCCTGCAGCAAAAAAACTTCAGGACCAGACTTCAAAGAGAAACTGCTGAGCTCCAGTTCATCTGCAAATTTGACACCATCAGCTCAGGATTGAACAAAGACTATGAATGGCTTGCCAATTACAGAACCAGTTTCTCCTCTCTTGGTTTTCACACCTCAACTGCTGGAACAGGGCCTCATCCTCCCTGATTGAACTGACCTCGTTATCTCTAGCTTGCTTGCTAGCATATATATACCTGCCCCTGGATATTTCCATTACATGCATCTGAGGAAGTGGGTATTCACCCACGAAAGCTCATGCTCCAAAACGTCTGTTAGTCTATAAGGTGCCCCAGGACTCTTTGCTACCCATGGGCATAGGCTCCCTGAAGGAGCTACAGGGTTTGAGGCCCTGTCCCAGAGCACTGCAGGGATTTAGGGATTAGTGGAGCACTTGCAAGCAAGAGACCACTGTTCTGACACCCATCCCAGGTGATAAGAAGGAATTGAAGGGGGCTCGGGCCGGCCAGGACTTATATAGATCACCATTTCGGCACCACTCCAGGCAGGACCGGCGCTAGGGTTTTGAGCGCCCTAGGTGGATGGCAATTTCGCCGCCCCGCACATTGGTCCCGCAGTTCCAGTGGAGCTGCTGCAGTCGTGTCTAAGGGAGGTCCACCGGAGTTGCGCGAGCAGCCGACCGTCCGCAGGCACGACTGCGGCAGCTCCACGGGAGCTGCCTGTTGCCCCCTCCAGACACCCTGGACTGCCGGCTGCCGCAGCGGCGCCCTGACCCAGGGTCAGTGCGCCTCCGCGGCAGCCAGCAGCCCGGGGTTTCTCTGGGCCAGAGGACCCCCGCCCCTGGGCTGCCGGCTGCCACGGCGGCGCCCTGACCCGGGGGACCCCCTGGGCTGCCGGCTGCCACGGCGGCGCCCTGACCCGGGGGACCCCCCGGGCTGCCGGCTGCCACGGAGACGCCCTGACCCGGGGGACCCCCTGGGCTGCCGGCTGCCACGGAGACGCCCTGACCTGGGGAACCCCCTGGGCTGTGGGCTGCCGCTGGCAGCTCAGACTCCCTTCTCTGTCCCAGCAGCAGAGGCTGCTCAACCATTTACAAAAAATGTGGGGGCGCTTTTTGGCGCCCTCAAATCTCTGCACCCTAGGCAACCGCCTAGTCCACCTAAATGGTTGCACCGGCCCTGACTCCAGGGGGCTCCTCAGCCAGCCTGACAGGTAGCTGCTAGGGAAAAGTTTCCGACATCCGTGCATGTGGCATGCGCACACACCTAGCTGGAACAGCTATGAAGAAGCACTTGAAGAAGAACCAGTGTTGTGGCCCCTTGAGGCATGCAGGAGTTTAGATAGTTCAGTGCCCTTTTTCCTCTGTAGAGAAGCGAAGTGTGTGTTGTAAATGGCTTGTCTAGTTTTTGTAAAGTCCAGCCACAAGGAAGCTTGTGTGGAAGGTTGGTTTTTTCACACGAGTTTAGAGAGCTCATTCTTGATCTTCTCCTGTTTGCTGTATAGGATGTTGACCAGGTGGTTCCGCAGTTTCTTGGAGAGTGTGTGGCACAATCTCTCACCATAGTCTGATGCTGAGAAAGACACTCCCCAAACTCCTCTGAGGGAAAGCTCATGGAGGTAGCATCCCGGCTGCCATGGCCTGCAGTTAATATTGCTGCCCGTTATTAACCCACCCCTCGTGCCCGAGCCCTCGGCAGGCAGGTAGCACCCCCTGTCCCTTTCCAGAGAAGACAGCAGAGTGCTTACACAAGGTCACGCCAGGAGAGGCTGGGAACCCCACAAAGGAACGGGCCCAGTTAAATGGTATGTGCTAGCCAATGCAACCACTTGTCCCCATTGTCAGAGCCAGGAATAAGAACCCAGGAATCCTGCTCTGTCTCACAAATAGTTGTGTAACTCACTGGCCTAGCACATGCTGTCTCCCCCTCGGCATTGAGAAGAACAGAGTGCTGCCACCAGCTGTCATAGCTATTGCTGGAGTGGAAAAGGCTCGTGCTGCGAATCTGAAGGCCTTGGATTTGCACTCTGCTGGTGCCCCCACTGGGGGGTGCGAGGAATAGTCATCAGATGTTTGAGGACAGGACATTCAGATCAACAGCACAGGCCTCATCATTAGATAAATAACCTCTGGCAGTCCTGAGGGGGTGATTTTACATTGCAGAACACAGCGTGCAGGAGTGAGTTTGGAGGCTGTGTTAATATTCAGTTTACTGTTTCATTTTGGTATTCGCATTTGATTTAAAGGAAGCTGCCCTGTAAGAACAGGGCAGGCGCTCACGTCACAGGAGGAGCAGAGAAAAGCATTTGGGTTCCCTGCTGGCAAGTACTGCCTCTGTTACGGGTAGCCCTCAGCTATTGTGCAACCTGGGGATTTTGAAATCTTCTGTTCCAGCCCTAGGTCATGCCCTTTGGGTACTGAATTTACCAGAACCAGCTGCCCTGAGAAAAGGGAAGAGATGTCCTTTCCAGCCACTGCAGGAAACAGTTGGGTAATATGTGCTGTGGGTGACCCAGCAGCCAGAGACCCAGGCAACCCGAGGAGTGAACTCTCCTCCACAGGAGTCTTGGCATCTTCGTCTGGCAGGATTTTCCCATCCTTTCATTGCCTGCCTGGCCGTGCCACCGAGGGCAGCCCTGCTTTGTATGGCATTGGACAGAGCGGTCTGGGCTGGAGGTAGCTGGCTCTGTCGAGCCCTCGTTAACAGACAGATCGAGTCCCCCTTCCTCCAATGGCAAACGGTGGGTGGCCCTTCTCTGCGGGCGGTGGGATTTCAGACCCTGGCGTCTCTGCCCTGTAGCTTGTAGCCTTTCCCTCCCTCCCCCAGTTCTCCATGGCAGCTCCTGTGGGGTGCTGGAGCCATCTGTGCTGCTCCTGGGGCAGGAGACCCTCAGGGCACATTTACTCTCTGAGGACAAATAGTGGCATAGCCACGGTGCCATAGCTAAGCCGGCAGAGCCCTGTAGTGTAGACACAACCTACGCCGCAGGAAGGGAGTTTTCAGCTTGACAGTGCTGAGGCTGATGGAAGGACCCATCTGTCACACTGGCTTCCTCTGCACCGGGATTAGGTCAGCGTAGCTACAGCATTCAGCGATGTGGATTCTTCACACCCGTGTGTAGCCCAGGTCTGAGACCCAGCGGAGGCCCTGGGCTGGCTGGGAGGACGTGGGCTGACTTGAGCTCTGGTCCAGTAGCTGAAGAAGAAAGTCCATCGACATGAGCTCATCTGAAGCATAAGATTAGATGAGACTAAATCTGCGTGTTGGCTTGTTTGAAACTCCCTTTTTCTGTAGTGTTTTGTTCCATTGACTCAGTGAACACACTCGTCACAGCTTCCCAAGGGAGGAAACACAGGCCCTGAAGCCCAGTCAGACCAACAGGTGGTACCGGAGCTGGGTGGCCAGGCCCTGGACTAGGAGTGGGAGAATCGTGAATCCGCCCTTACTTGAGAGATCACAAACCACAAACCAGACTCTGGAAAAATCACAAGATTGGCCTCAACATCCTGAGATTTTTAAAAAGACAAAACCTAAAACCAATCACGTTTTTTCAGTCTGTCTACTGACTTTTTACCTCCCTCCTCTCCTCTGCCAATGAGTGCATGAGAATTTCAGGTTGAAAGTCAACCTTCAATTCACACAAACATGGCCACCTCGCATAGGCTGCTCAGATGAAGACGCTGGTGCTGCCCACCCTCGCCTCACTCCTGCGACAGGGGAACTGCCCTCCGGGCCCTGCTGCTCTCTTGGCTCCCCTCCATGGTGGCTGGAGAATAAACAACGAACACCCTAGTAACACAGAACACCCACCATGGAGCCAGTTTTGTGTGAACTGCAAAGATCGTCAGGTGCCAGAATGTGGTCACATGAGCAGCCACTTTCCTAAACGCTGGGAAACTCTAACCAGCCCAGAGCCCTGTGGCCTGGTGCAGGGATTGTATCTGTAACCTGCAGAGCATTGTAAATAATCCGTTCTCTCCACTGTGACCTTCCAAAACACTTCTCACTCACTCAGCCTCCTTTACGTAGCTATGCCCAGCTACAGAAATACAGAAATGAGCCAATCGTTACGTTAGGCTTGATAAAAGAAACAATTAATTGTCCAAATGGCTAAAACTATTTCTTTCTTTTAACTCTCCTCCCTCGCTGCTCAGGACCCCCTGCCCCCTTCCCCTCCCTGTGCATGCAGCAGCTGGGACCTGGGCTGAGAGTCCCAGGGCAGAGGGAGGCGGGGGAGCGGAGCTGGAGACAAGCTGCAGCCGTGTCCGGGGCAGAGGAGACATGGCGCAGCAGCAGGTGGGGGAGTTCTGCTGCTGGGGGCAGGCCCCCAGGCCCAGCAGCAGCTTTTCCTCAGCTCCCCCCTTCTCTGCTTCCCGGTGCCATGTGAGCCTCTCTCAGCTGCTGTTGAGATGGGTCAGCACAGCTGTGCAGGCCAGGCTCTGTGGCAGGGCAGGGCAGTGTCCTCAGCCCAAAGGCTCTCGCCCACACGCCCAGCTCTGAAAACAGTTCTTGTGTCCTTGCAACAGCTCTCCTTCCAGGCACCATGCAGGGCCACCCAGAGGATTCAGGGGGCCTGGGGCAAAGCAATTTTGGGGGCCCCTTCCATAAAAAAAGTTGCAATACTATAGAATACTATATTCTCGTGGGGGCCCCTGCAGGGCCTGGGGCAAATTGCCCCACTTGTCCCACCCCGCGGGTGGCCTTGGCACTGTGTGACCATTTGACACTCTCTTGAATTCACTGCTGCGCCTGCAAGACAGGTAAGGCAAGAGGCAAGAGGCACTCGGCGAGCACAGCAGGGGAGCAGAACCACAGCTAGCTGTGGGAGTGCGACAGGTGCTAAACCGGGAGGGGCAGGACGTGTTAATGAGGGTCAGGCTAAGGGCACATCCCAGCTTCCCTGGGACGCCTTTGCACAGTCCGTACTCATCAAGCTGCATTTGAGGGACTGGTGCACAGATGAACTGATGCAGTGTAGCCTCCTGCTGGTTGCAGCAGGCTCCAGGTCAAGGCCGGGATGCCATGCTGAGACCAACATGTTCAGGCAGGAGCCTGCCCTGGAACTGTCATTTTCCCATGTTTCTAGGGTGAGGTGTGGACTGCCTGCTCAGGTCGCCTGCCAGACTTTCACTCCTCAAGTGACACGTGTCTTGGCTCGAGGCTGTTGCAGGACTTTGCTGATGCTTGATCTCAGTGACAGCTGGCACAGGGGGAGGGGGTCCTCTGTGTCTGTGCATCAGGGTAATTAACCGCACAGGAAAGTCTGGATTGGAGCAAGGTGGCTGAACCCTGGGAAAACATTCTGAACATCCTCAGATGGCTGCTGTTAATAATAGTCGCATTCCAGTAGAGCCCAAGGCCCCTATATTTCAGCCTCACACTAGACCATAGAATCATAGAATATCAGGGTTGGAAGGGACCTCTGGAGGTCATCTAGTCCAACACCCTGCTCAAAGCAGGACCAATTCCCAACTAAATCATCCCAGCCAAGGCTTTGTCAAGCCGGGCCTTAAAAACCTCTAAGGAAGGAGATTCCACCACCTCCGTAGGGAACCCATTCCAGTGCTTCACCACCCTCCTAGGGAAAAAGTTTTTCCTAATATCCAACCTAAACCTCCCCCACTGCAACTTGAGACCATTGCTCCTTGTTCTGTCATCTGCCACCGCTGAGAACAGTCTAGATCCATCCTCTTTGAAACCCCCTTTCAGGTAGTTGAAAGCAGCTATCAAATCCCTCTTCATTCTTCTTTTCTGCAGACTAAACAATCCCAGTTCCTTCAGCCTCTCTTCATAAGTTATGTGCTCCAGCCCCCTAATCATTTTTGTTGCCCTCCGCTGGACTCTTTTCAAATTTTTCATCCTTCTTGTAGTGTGGGGCCCAAAACTGGACACAGTACTCCAGATGAGGCCTCACCAATGTTGAATAGAGGGGAATGATCACATCCCTCGATCTGCTGGCAATGCCCCTACTTATACAGCCCTAAATGCTGTTAGCCTTCTTGGCAACAAGGGCACACTGTCGACTCATATCCAGCTTCTCATCCACTGTAACCCCTAGGTCCTTTTCTGCAGAATTGCTGCCTAGCCACTCAGTCCCTAGTCTGTAGCAGTGAATGGGATTCTTCCATCCTAAATGCAAGACTCTGCACTTGTCCTTGTTGAACCTCATCAGGTTTCTTTTGGCCCAATCCTCTAATTTGTCTAGGTCTTTCTGTATCCTATCCCTACCTCCAGCGTATCTACCACTCCTCCCAGTTTAGTGTCATCTGCAAAATTGCTGAGGGTGCAGTCCATGCCATCCTCCAGATCATTAATGAAGATACTGAACAAAACCGGCCCCAGAACTGACCCTTGGGGCACTCTGCTTGATACTGGCTGCCAACTAGACATGGAGCCATTGATCACTACCCACAAGGCTGATCACAAGGCTGAACTGCACGCTGCGCTCCAGCAGATCTGTGCACATGACCAGATATTCAGTCAGGACTGGCGGGGCTCCATTCAGAGCCTGAGGACGAGGAGCCTTTTGTGTTCCAGCTACTTAGAGCAGGAGTTTGTTTTCTCACAATTGGGATGTAACTTGGTGACTTAGGAGTGGAAACACCAGAGTGCCCACATGCCATGATGCTGCATATACCTATCGAGGGCTAGCTGCCAGAGACGCTGACAGACCACTGCTAGCTTATGCCAAGGCCCCTAGGCTCTCAGCTGGACACTGCCTGATACCCAGCTGGAAAGCAGTCTGGCTCAGCTGTGGGTTAACGTTGTTAAAGCAGATGTGAAGTTGGTAAGAATGTTGAGTGCTTAGACTTGATGAATTGCCTGTCGGATGCTGCACGTAGTAATCTCACTGACAACATCCGCACCCCGTGCTGTGCTGAGGTTTGCCTTGCGAAGCTCTGTGACTCGTCCGGTTGGAAAGCAGCATGACCAAGTGTAAAGTGCTGGCTGCACCCACCAAGGCGGCCCATTGAAACCAACGAGCCATCGCAAGACATCCGAAGAAGTGGGCTGTAGCCCATGGAAGCTCACGCTGAAATAAACGTGTTAGTCTCAAAGGTGCCACAAGCACTCCTGTTCTTTTCACAAGCACTCCTGTTCTTTTCACAAGCACTCCTGTTCTTTTCACAAGCACTCCTGTTCTTTCTGCGGATACAGACTAACACGGCTGCTACTCTGAAACCTGAATCCAAGAACTAAGACTTTGTTAATTGCTCCTCCCAGGCAGAAGGACAGGCCCCCGGGCGGGGCCGGAGGAGGCCACAGTCCCAGGCAGAAGGACAGGCCCCCTGGGCGGGGCCGGAGGGGGCCACAGCCCCAGGCAGAGGGACAGGCCCCTGAGCGGGGCCGGAGGGGGCCACAGCCCCAGGCAGTGGGACAGGCCCCGGGCGGGGCCGGAGGGGGCCACAGCCCCAGGCAGAGGGACAGGCCCCCGGGCGGGGCCGTAGGAGGCCACAGCCCCAGGCAGCAGGACAGGCCCCCGGGCGGGGCCGTAGGAGGCCACAGCCCCAGGCAGCAGGACAGGTCCCCGGCGCGGGGCCGGAGGGGGCCACAGCCCAAGGCAGAGGGACAGGGTCCCGGCGCAGGGCCGGAGGGGGCCACAGTCCCAGGCAGAAGGACAGGCCCTGGGTGGGGCCGGAGGGGGCCACAGCCCCAGGCAGAGGGACAGGCCCCCGGGCAGGGCCGGAGGGGGCCACAGCCCCAGGCAGAGGGACAGGCCCCCGGACGGGGCTGGAGGGGGCCACAGCCCCAGGCAGATGGACAGGCCCCAGCGCGGAGCCAGAGGAGGCTACAGCCCCAGGCAGAGGGACAGACCCCGGAGCGGGGCCGGAGGGGGCCACAGCCCCAGGCAGAGGGACAGGCCCCTGGGCGGGGTCGGAGGGGCCACAGCCCCAGGCAGAGGGACAGGCCCTGGCACGTGGCTGGAGGGGGGCACAGCCCCAGGCAGAGGGACAGGCCCTGGCACGTGGCCAGAGGGGGCCACAGCTCCAGGCAGATGGACAGGCCCCCAGCACGGGGCCAGAGGGGACCACAGTCCCAGGCAGAGGGACAGGCCCCTGGGCGGGGTTGGAGGGAGTCACAGCCCCAGGCAGAGGGACAGGGCCCCGGCGCGGGGTCGGAGGGGGTCACAGCCGCAGGCAGAGGGACAGGGCCCCGGCGCGGGGTCGGAGGGGGCCACAGCCCCAGGCAGAGGGACAGGGTCCCGGGTGGGACCGGAGGGGCCCACAGCCCCAGGCAGCAGGACAGGTCCCCGGCGCAGGGCCGGAGGAGGCCACAGCCCCAGGCAGAGGGACAGGCCCCTGGGCGGGGTCGGAGGGGGCCACAGCCCCAGGCAGAGGGACAGGCCCTGGCACGTGGCTGGAGGGGGCCACAGCCCCAGGCAGAAGAACAGGGCCCCGGGCGGGGCCGGAGGAGGCCACAGCCCCAGGCAGAGGGACAGGCCCCCAGCGCGGGTCCGGAGGGAGTCACAGCCCCAGGCAGAGGGACAGGCCCCGGGCGGGGCCGGAGGAGGCCACAGCCCCAGGCAGAGGGACAGGCCCCTGGGCGGGGTCGGAGGGGGCCACAGCCCCAGGCAGAAGAACAGGGCCCCGGGCGGGGCCGGAGGAGGCCACAGCCCCAGGCAGAGGGACAGGCCCCCAGCACGGGGCCGGAGGGGGCCACAGCCCCAGGCAGAGGGACAGGCCCCCGGCACGGGGCCGGAGGGGGCCACAGCCCCAGGCAGAGGGACAGGCCCCCAGCACGGGGCCGGAGGGGGCCACAGCCCCAGGCAGAGGGACAGGCCCCCAGCACGGGGCCGGAGGGGGCCACAGCCCCAGGCAGAGGGACAGGCCCCTGGGCGGGGTCGGAGGGAGTCACAGCCCCAGGCAGATGGACAGGCCCCCAGCACGGGGCCGGAGGGGGCCACAGCCCCAGGCAGCAGGACAGGTCCCCGGCGCGGGGCCGGAGGGGGCCACAGCCCCAGGCAGAGGGACAGGCCCCCGGCGCGGGGCCGGAGGAGGCCACAGCCCCAGGCAGAGGGACAGGCCCCAGCGCGGGTCCGGAGGGAGTCACAGCCCCAGGCAGCCGGAAAGGTCCCCGGGTGGGACTGGAGGGGGCCACAGCCCCAGGCAGAGGGACAGGCCCCAGCACGTGGCCAGAGGAGGCTACAGCCCCAGGCAGAGGGACAGGCCACGGCGCGGGGCCGGAGGGAGCCACAGCCCCAGGCAGTGGGACAGGCCCTGGGTGGGGCCGGAGGGGGCCACAGCCCCAGGCAGAAGGACAGGCCCCTGGGTGGGGCCTGAGGGGGCCACAGCCCCAGGCAGAGGGACAGGCCCCCAGGCGGGGCTGGAGGGGGCCACAGCCCCAGGCAGCAGGACAGGTCCCCGGCGCGGGGCCGGAGGAGGCCACAGCTCCAGGCAGAGGGACAGGGCCCCGGGCAGGGCCGGAGGGGGCCACAGCTCCAGGCAGAGGGACAGGCCCCCGGGCGGGGCCGGAGGGGGCCACAGCTCCAGGCAGAGGGACAGGCCCCAGGGCAGGGCCAGAGAAGGCTACAGCCCCAGGCAGCGGGACTAGCCCACAGGCAGATGATATTTTATTACAGTGATTTTAAATTAAAATGATTCAGCATTTAAAACGAGCTCCCTTGAGCTCCCGGCCCAGCGCCAGCTGTGATGGTGGGCAGTGGCCATGCAGGGTCGGGGACAGGAGGAGTTCACTTGGGATGAGGATTGTCGGATGCCAGGCAGTGAGCCCCGGGCCAGGGCTGGATCATGCTGAGGAACTGCCCTTGCCACGGGTTACCGCAGCGGCCCCTGCCCGGACCAGGCACGGTGAAGGGACCCAGCCCAGCTGGGCAGCCCCTTGGGCCAGGGAGGGGCAATGGCGCCTTTACTGACAGCAGTGCCCGCATCTTTAGCTCCCCCTGCACCTCTGCCGTGGGCCATGCCACTGGAGGGGGACCCCTGCCAAGCTTCTGTCCCGGGCGGTTCTCCCTGCAGTTAGGGCTCAGCATGTACCGGGCCCTCACCCACGGCCCATCTGTGCCCGGCAGCGGATGCTGCTCCACCAGGAAGGGCAGGTGAAATCTGCACCCAGCAGCCTGTGCACACGCCCTGCGCAACAGTGCCAGCCACGCACATGGGCTCCCCCCTCCATGTCCTCTACCACTCCCAGCCATGTGGATCTGGGTGGGGGAGCAGGCAGGACAGGCGCTGGGGGAGGCTGTGAGACCTGTCGGCCATAGGGTTACCCCACCTCCCGCGGGGACTTTCCCTGTGCACTGCAGAGTCCCAGAGCCATGCGGGAGGGGAAGGATCCTGGGCACAGCCCCCCCAGCTGCTCCTCCCCTCTTCCCGCTCAGGCAGCCAGGCCCAGGAAACCGTCTCTCTTGTGGCTGGAGGCCCCAGGGATGAGGGGTTAGCCAGGGTGTGGAACATGGGGCCCCGCTGTGCTGAGGGGGCAGGGTGCACGCATTGGGGGGAGGCACAGGGTAAGTGCAGAGAGGAGAGAAGATACAGCAATTAAAATCAGGTTTTAAAAAGGGGCAAGCTGCCTCCACACAGTCCCTGGCCTGCAGCGGGGGCCCTGCGGCTCCCTCTGGCTCCTGCTCCCAGGTTCCTTCCTTTACGGCTGGAGGGAGTTCTCCTGCCCCGGGTGTGGCGCTTCTGCGGCAGGCGCCTGGCAGGCTCTGCTCTCCAGGGCCAGCTGCATGCTCCAGATGCTGAGGGGACGCATGTAGGCCAGAGAGCGGAAGAGCTTCTGTTGGCAATAGGCCTCTGGCGTCTGGAAGGCCATGCCCAGCCGCTCCCACACAGTCCGGTAGCAGCCCTCCGCTGTGTGGAAGCCCTCCTGCACCAGACCCTGCAGCAGAGGGAGAAGAGAGTCAGGCCCGTGCCCTGGCACCGCCTGCCCATGCCAAGGGGCGCTGCGCGCCACACCCACCTCCTGGATCATGGTGGCTGCCAGAGCATACACGACCCCAACCCAGGCCTCGCTGGACTGCAGGCTGGACCTGTCCAGGCTCCCATCGGGCCTCATGCCGTTCACGGCTCCCATCGTCCCATTGGCAAAGCCCATGACGTTCAACTCAAAGATCGTCTTCAGCGCGCTGAGGATATGGCTCCTAGGGAAAACCTGTGGAGAGAGACGCCATCAGGCCTCTCGGCCACACAGGGCCCCACCCTGAGCCCAGGGCCCCGGGGCCGTCCTACACTTGGAGACGGCAGCGGCAGAGTCGTACTGCTTAAGGCAGATAGGGCCAGTAGATCATCTGCCTTCTGTCCAGCACAGAGACCCCTGGGCTGAGCCCAGCAAAAAGCCATGCGGAAAGGCAGTGGGCTGGATGTGAAGACACCAAGGCGGTGAACTCACCGCTGTCATTGCGATTTGGCAACGGTCCCGAGCCAGCGGCTCCTGTGGCTGTCACAAAGCCAGCAGCACACCAGTGCCATGTGCAGCGGTAGAATCACCTCTCTGCTGCCCTGGGTACACATCACATTAGCCTTGTGTGCCACAGCAGTGCACGAGCAGCTCGGAGCATCCTACGAGCGGGAGGGACCTCGAGGGGTCTCTCGTCCAGTCCCCGGCACTCATGGCAGGACTAAGTATTATCTAGACCAGTGGTCTCCAACCTTTCTACGCCCAAGTTCCCTTTCTGAATTTAAGTGCAACCCAGGATCTACCCTGGCCCTTCCCCAAGGCCCCACCCCTTCCCCGAAGTCCTCCCTCCATCCCGCCCTGCCTCTGTTGCTCGCTCTCCCCCCACACACACACTCACTTTCACCAGGCTGGGGCAGGGGTTGGGAGGGGGTGCAGGCTCTGGGCTGGGGCTGAGGGGTTCGCAGTGTGGGAGGTAGCTCCAGACTGAGCCTGGGGCAGGGGGTGAGCTACAGGAGGGGGTGAGGGGTGCAAGCTTTTGGAGGGAGTTTGGGTGCAGGAGGGGGCTCTGGGCTGGGGCAGAGTGTTGGGGTGCAGGGGGGTTTTGGCTCTGGGAAGAGATCGGGGGGGGGCTTGGGGTGCAGGAGGGGGCTTGGGGTGTAAGCTCCAGGAGAGGGTAGAGGCTGGTGATTGGAGTGTGGCTTCCCACCAGGCAGCACTTGCCTTGGTCGGCGGTGCAGTGGGGCTGCTGCTACAGCTGTCTCCCTGCCTGGCCCAGCTCCACGCCGCTCCTGGAAGGGGCCACTGCACCCCTGCGGGAGGTGGGTGGTTCCGCGCGCTGCTCCTGCCTGCAAGCACTGGCCTGCAGCTCCCACTGGCCACAGTCCCTGTTCCCGGCCAATGGGAGCTCCAGGGCGATGCTTGCAGGCAGGAGCAGCACATGGAGGGATGCTCCTGCCCCCCCACCCCGCGGCTGTGCTAGACACTTCTGGGAGCGGTATGGGGGTGGGGCAGGCAGGGAGCCTGTCTTAGCGGCAGCCACACTGTGCTGCCGGAGATCACAATCGACTGCTTGGTGACCACTGACCTAGCCCATCCCCGACAGATGTTTGTCCAACCTGCTCTTAAAAATCCCCAGTGAGGGAGATTCCACAACCTCCCTGGGCAATTTATTCCAGTGCTAAACCACCCTGACAGTTACGACATGTTTCCCAACCTCAGCCTAAACCTCCCTTGCTGCTTCTTGTCCTATCCTCAGAGGCTCAGGAGAACAATGTTTAACCCTCCTCCTTGTAACAATCCTTTATGTACTTGAAAACCGTTATGCCTCCCTGTGACGTTATTGATATAAACTGGGACCATATAGAACATGGGTTGCAACCAAGGTCCTGTAGTGGCACCAAATCCTAGGTAAAGGGGGGTCATATAAGGTGTCTAAGACCAAGTTATGAGTTACTGATTATGATTATGCTGTCTGTATGTCTGTATCATTTTGGTAGTTGAAGTTATGAATATTGGCTGTATGCTGTCTGTATTGCAAACTTGTGTTGTGTTACTGGGAAAGATCCCAGACAAGTTGCTGTCAGCTCTGTTTAGCCTGCTTGATGGCCCATTAAGGACCATCACCTACACAATTGTCTCTTCGAGAGAAGGCAGTTACGCCCTGTGACTCAGCAGGGTGTGCAGAAACTGGCCCATGTGACTGCAAACTCCATTTTGCTGTAACTTTCCACCGCAGGAACAAAGGAGTGTTCTTACACTTGGAAAAGCCTGTATAAGGCGGATGCCTCATCTCCATTTTGTCTTCAATCCTGCTTCTTACCTCTGGAGGGACTTTGCTACAAACTGAAGCTCTGCACAAAGGACTGAATGACCCATCCCAGCTGGGGATGTTCTCCGGAGACTTGATTTAAACCTGCAGTTTACTCCATCACTGCTACAAGCCTGAACTAAGAACTTTGCCATTACTGTATGGAATTGATTCCATTTAACCAATTCTAGCTCTCATCTCTCTCTTTTTCCCTTTATGAATAAACCTTTAGATTTTAGATTCTAAAGGATTGGCAACAGCATGATTTGTGGGTAAGATCTGATGTGTATATTGACCTGGGTCTGGGGCTTGGTCCTCTGGGATCGAGAGAACCTTTTTCTTTTACTGGGGTGTTGGTTTTCATAACCATTCATCCCAGGACGGGTGGCACTGGTGGTGACACTGGGAGACTGGAGTGTCTAAGGAAATTGCTTGTGTGACTTGTGGTTAGCCAGTTAGGTGAAACCGAAGTCCTTTTTGTCTGGCTGGTTTGGTTTGCCTTAGAGGTGGAAAAACCCCAGCCTAGGGCTGTGACTGCCCTGTTTGAGCAATTGGTCCTGAATTGGCACTCTCAGTTGGGTCCCGCCAGAACCGCACCGTCACACTCCCCTCTCCCCCTTCTCTTCTCCAGGGTAAAAAAATTGGATTTGTTTAACCTTTCCTCATAGGCCATGTTTTCTAGATCTTGAATCATGTTCATTGCTCTAATCTGGACTGACCATTTATTCCTACCCTTTGTTTCCTGCCTTTTAACCACTTACCAGTTCATGGCCTGGCTTCCTGCCTGGGGTTTGTCAGTTCTTAGCGGATGCCTGCGGCCTTGGCTTACTGGTGTCACACACACATCTAGGAAGAAGGAATTCAGGCCAGACCTAGAGCCTGGGGGACTATCCTGGAAAGCAGCGATTCTGCAGGGATCTAGAGCTCATTGTGGACAAGCAACTGAAGATGAGCTGGGAGGGGTTGCAAGTGCTTTGGAGGAATGGTTAAAATTCAAAAAGATCTGGACAAACTGGAGAAATGGTCAGAAGTAAATAGGATGAAATTCAAGAAGGACAAATGCAAAATGCTCCATTTAGGAAGGCACAATCAGTTGCACACGTACAAAATGGGCAATGACTGCCTAGGAAGGAGAACTGCGGAAAGGGCTCTGGGGGTCAGAGGGGATCACAAACTAAATAGAAGTCAGCAGTGTAACGCTGCTGTGAAAAAAGCAAACATCATTCTGAGATGTATCAGCAGGAGTGCTGTGAGCAAGACATGAGAAGTCGTTCTTCCACTCTACTCTGTGCTGATTAGGACCCAGCTGGAGTATTGTGTCCAGTTCTGGGCACCACATTTCAGCAAAGATGTAGACAAATTGGAGAAAATCCAGAGAAGAGCAACAAAAATGATTAAAGGCCTAGAGAACATGAGCTATGAGGGAAGAGTGAATAAACTGGGTTTGTTTAGTCTGGAGAAGAGAAGACTGAGGAGGGACCTGATAACAGTTTTCAAGTACATAAAAGGTTGTTACAAGGAGGAGGAAGAAAAATTGTTCTTATTAACCTCTGAGGATAGGACAAGCAGCAATGGGCTTAAATTGCAGCAAGGGAGGTTTAGGTTGGACATTAGGAAAAACTTCCTGCCTGTCAGGGTGGTTAAGCACTGGAACAAATAGTCAGGGAGGTTGCGGAATCTTCATCATCGGGGATTTTGAAGAGCAGGTTGGACAAACCCATCAGGGATGGTCTAGATAATACTCAGTCCTGCCGTGAGTGCAGGGGACTGGATTAGAGACCTCTCAAAGCCCCTCTGATTCTATGACTCCTTGATTTGGCCTCAGGGCTTTGCCCTTGTTGCTTGGCTGGTGAAATCTAAGTACAGTGCTCACAGCCAGTGTGGGGTTTTGTGCTCTGTTTCTGGCACTCTGCTCTGAGTAAGGTGCCCACACTTCTACGTCCCCCAGACAGTGAGACAATACGACTTTGCATTTGCCACATCTGGTTTGAGTGGGCCCAGCTTCCCACGCAATCCAGATTGCTCTGTATGGTTGCCCTGTCCTCATCACTTGCCACTCCCCTAATCCTTGAGCCATCAGTAAATTTGCCTTCCCAATCCATCACTCCCACCCTGGGTGGTGACAAATCTTCTCTCACCTGGAACTCGCTGTGGTCCAGGCCGCTGGCCCGGAGGAACCACTGCCCAGCGCACTGGTCGGACATGACGGTGCTGGAGAAGGGGCCCCCGCTGCTGTCGTAGTTGTAGTATTTCCCTGCAGTGGGGACAAGAAAATCAGCTAGACAGTCACACCCCTGCCTCTGATACCAGCAGCCCCTCCTCTCACACTGCACCCTCCCTATGGGGACACCACGCAGCGCCCCATGGGGTGGGAGACACTTCCTGCCCGATGCAGACAGCCCGTGTCCCAGAGCGGGAGCCTGTATCCCAAGCCAAGGGCAGGTCAGCGCAGTGCCCCTCGTGGGGCCCAGGCACCCTGCCATACGCACCATTCCACAGCAGCCGCTCAAACGCCTCCGCGCCCTTCCTTCGGATGGCGCTGTATTTCTGTAGGACCTCGCCATCACCCACAATCCCCGCCACCTTGCACATCACACAGACGGCTGCCAGCCACAGGCTGCCACAGTACGCGCTGCAAAGCAAAGGAGACAGGTTTGGGCACGAGCCGCTGCCGACAGCGCAGCCGTATCCGCCATGTCAGCCTCACAGCCCCAGCACTACATGACAGGCACATTACCAGGCCCTAGACAGAGACTGGGGCTGCACTTCTTGTTCACCTGACCAGCCCCTGAGCCTCACAGCGCTCATCCCCCTTCCCACCGGGGCTGCACCTCCCCTCCTCCAGCCCCTGAGCCTCACAGCATTCACCCCCCTCCTCGCCAGGGCTGCACCCCCACTCCAGCCCCCGAGCCTCACAGCGCTCATCCCCCTTCCCACCGGGGCTGCACCCGCCCTCCTCCAGCCCCTGAGCCTGACAGCGCTCGCCCCCTCCCTGCCGGGGCTGCGCCCCTCTCCAGCCCCTGAGCCTGACAGCACTCACCCCCCTCCTCGCCAGGGCTGCACCCCCACTCCAGCCTCCGAGCCTCACAGTGCTCGTCCCCTCACCCAGCCAGGGCTGCACCCCCCTCCAGCCCCCTCCTCACCGGGGCTGCAACCCCCCCCAGAGAGTGCAGCCCCCTAACCTGTCCTTTCAGCCCCATGGGAGCTCGAGCAGCAGCAGCCCCATGCCAGGCACAGACCCGAGCCATGCCTCTGGAAATGCTGGGTGCCTGCACTCCACACCGCGCATGGCAGGTAACAGGCGGCTAACCCTGGTCACACAGTGAGCGAAGGCGGGAGATGGATGGGGACACAAGCCAGGGCTGCCTTAGCTGGCAAAGCCACAGACCAGCTACACCCCCAGCTGCAGCTGGCGTGGCCAGGAGAGAGACTCACACAGGGACACTCCTGGCATCTGCAGAGAGGCAGGCCGGGCTCCCCAGACGGGGCTCTCAGCAGAGCAGCAATGTCCTGCCCTTGCTGCCTTCTAGACACCAGCCAGCTCTTGTTGGGCCCATTTTGATGGGTTCATTGTGATGACTCAGCAGCAGTCGCTCAGCACAAATGCACCAGGTCCCAATTGGTGCTTGGGGCAATTCTGAAAATGACTGTGAACTCCCTTCTCTGGGGTAGGCACCTGCCTGGGTACCCCAGGCTGTCTTGGACCGTGGTTCCGGCACAGTGCTGCCCTCGGGGCACTGGGACGCCTGGCACGGTGGGTGCAGACTGAGCCAGCCCCTGAACGGAGCCGCCTGCACTGGTGCAGCTCTCCCAGAGCGCTGAACACGCTGCCGGGCTGCCACGCGCACAGCCCCGACCCCGCAGTGCTGAGGCAGCGGGAGGGGCTCTGGCAGCTGAAGGCCAATGGGAGCAGCTCAGTCAGGCCCAGCCGCCCAATCAGCCGCGCCGCACTCTGCATGGAGGGGAGGAGGGGAAATCCCGGACCTTTTAACCTTATTACCAATTCCTCCTGGACGGCTATTTAAAGACAAAAAAGCCAGACACGTCTGGGGTAATACGATGGATGGTAACCCTAGCGGTGAGGAGCGAGCTGAGGGGGTGTGCCTGCCTGGGCTGTGCCCCTGCCCCCTGCGGGCTCCTGCAGCTGATGCATGCGGGCAGCAGCCCCTGCACCCCGCTCGGCAGCACCTGGGAATGAGAGTCGCCGACGCTGCCCCCCCGGAGCAGGCTCAGGGCCCAGCGCCCCAGCAGTGACTCTCACTCCCGGAAGCCGCAGAGCTTGAGCGTGGTGAGGGAGAAGCTGGAGGGCACACGGGGGCTGCCGCCCGCATGCATCTGCTGCAGCCTGCAGGAGCCCCCGGGGGGGGAGGGGCCGCCGGCTGCAGCCTGCGCAGGAGGGGTGGGGGGTGTGGCTGCTCCCCACTAGCGGCGCTGCTGCCTTTGCAGGGCTGCTGACTCCCCCTCCCCTGCTCCTCCATGGCTGGGGCTCGCCACCCCCCAAGCCACGGCTCTGGCTCTCCGGTGCCTCCGGAAGGAGGCTTCTCCCTGCCGAGCCAGGGCACCGCTTTTTGGCGCCCCCAACCACTTGCTGCCCTAGGTGAACACCTAGTTTGCCCAGTGGTTGCACCGGCCCTGCCCCACTCACCTGGCTCCAGTCGCCACCCAGGCGTCATAAGTCTGATCAGCAAAGCCCGAGTTTTCAATAAGCCCATCGTCGTCTGTGTCGAATTTCAGCTCCAAGTCCATCACAGCCTGTGGGAGAGAGACCGAGACCTTCGCCCAGCTGCTTCGTTGCACTGGCCCAAGGACACAGCCCTGTGCCGGGCAGCTGGGAGCTCCCACACAGGACAGGCTGGGGGCAGAGCTCAGAGCCCCGGCGGAGGCTCTCGCTGTACCTGGCAGACGGGCCACATGTCCTGCAAGTAGGCTGTGTCCTGGGTCAGGTAGTAGTCGCGGTACACCTGCAGCACGAACTTCAGGTTCAGGTCCTTCCAGCCGGCCGTGTCGTGGATCAGGTAGGCATTGACCCGTTGCCAGGGCTCGTCCTCTGAGCAGGGATAGAGTAGTTCTCAGCAGCCCTGCCTACGGGGGCTTCCCTGTCAACCCTACTGTAATTGCACTGCACCCCCCCACACACCTGCAATGAGCCCCCTGTAACTGCACTGCGCATGCCCAACACCTGCAGTGAGCCCTCCTGGAACTGCACTGTGAATCTCCAACACCGGCAGTGAGCCCTCCTGTAACTGCACTGTGAATCCCCAACACTGGCAGTGAGCCTCGTGTAACTCCACAGCACCCCCCAACACCGGCAGTGAGCCCTCCTGTAACTGCACTGCATCCCCAACACCTGCTGTGATCCCCCTGTAACTGCACTGCACCCCCCAAAACCAGCAGTGACCCCCCTGTAACTGCACTGCACCCCCCCCAACACCAGCAGTGAGCTCTCTGTAACTGCACTGTGCATCCCCAACATTGGCAGTGAGCCCTCCTGTAACTGCACTGGGCATCCCCAACACCTGCAGTGAGCCCCCTGTAATTGCACTGCATCCCCAACACCTGCTGTCTTCCCCTTGTAACTGCATTGCACCCCCCACACCTGCAGTGAGCCCCCAGTAACTGCACTGCACCCCCCACACCTGCAGTGAGCCCTCCTGTAACTGCACTGTGCATCCCCAACACCTGCAGTGAGCCCTTCTGTCACTGCACTGCAGCCTCCAACACCAGCAGTGAGCCCCCTGTAACTGCACTGTGCCCCCCAACAAACACCAGCAGTGAGCCCCCTGTAACTGCATTGCACCCCCAGCACCTGCCATGACCCCCCTGTAACTAAACTGCACCCGCAATACATGCCATGAGCCCCCTGTAACTGCACTGCACCCAATACCTGCAGTGAGCCCTCCTGTAACTGCAGTGTGTCCCCAACACCTGCAGTGAGCCCCCTGTAACTGCACTGCACCCCCACACCTGCAGTGAGCCCCCTGTAACTGCATTGCACCCCCCACACCTGCAGTGAGCCCTCCTGTAACTGCACTGCACCGTGCCCCTCCCCCCCAGGCAGTGATCCTCCCTGGGAATGGTCTCCCCATCCCTGTAACTGCACTGCACACCCATCTCCACAGCCTCCCCCCCTACAATCTGGCAGCAGTGGTGGTACCTTCCTGGCAGTGACCCCCCCTGCCCTCCCCCACCCCAGCACACCAAGGGGCAGAAGGACATGTTCCCCATGGGACTGTGCCTGGCTGTGGAGCTGGGTGAGCCCATCGCGTGGGGCGTTTATAACTGAGCACAGCCCAGCCCTGGTCCCAGCCACACACCAGGGCAAGACCTTACCGGGGTCCCCGATGTCGTGGGGCACCACGTTCTTCAGCTTCACCTGGGCCGTCTGCCCGTTCATTAGGTACAGTCTCGGCTGCGTGTCCTCGTTCAGCACAGCAGCAGCTGGGAGAAACAGACCCTCAGCGAGCTGGCGGGCCCCAGCCATGCCAAGGTCTCCCCGGCCAGTGGGGTGAGAACCCCTTATCCCTGCAGAGACCACTCACGCTGGTGCCAGGCGCGGGATGCTTGTGCCTGGGAAACCACCAGGCAATGGGCCCCGGCCTTGGCAGGAGCAGTGAGCTCAGACCGCCACTGCTGAGGGCCCCAGGCCACACACAATCCCTGCCCTGCTCAGGTGCAGCAAAGGAAGCAGAAACCACCCCCAGTGCCCAGACAGGATTCCCCAGCCTGAGCAGCAAGGTCACAGCCAGCTCCCTCCCTGCTGGATGGGGGCCCATAAACCCACCGAGGGGCCCGGGCAGGGGTTTGATGAACCTGCCGAGAAGCCAGGCTGGATGGGGGCTTGTGAACTTGCTGAGGGGCCCGGGCTGGATGAGGGCCCATGATCCCACCGAGGGGCCCGGGCTGGGCAGGGGATCCGTGAACCCGCCGAGGGGCCCGGGCTGGGCAGGGGGCCCGTGAACCCGCCCAGGGGCCCGGGCTGGGCAGGGGGCCCGTGAACCCGCCCAGGGGCCCGGGCTGGGCAGGGGGCCCGTGAACCCGCCCAGGGGCCCGGGCTGGGCAGGGGGCCCGTGAACCCGCCCAGGGGCCCGGGCTGGGCAGGGGGCTCGGCAGGGGGCTGGTGAACCTGCCCAGGGGCCCGGGCTGGGCAGGGGATCCGTGAACCCGTCCAGGGGCCCGAACTGGGCAGGGGGCCCATGAACCCGCCCAGGGGCCCGGGCTGGGCCGGGGGCTCGGCAGGGGGCTGGTGAACCCGCCCAGGGGCCCGGGCCGGGCAGGGCAGGAGGCAGGGCCCGCCGGGCACTCACCGATATCGTACTGCAGGCTGATCTCCAGCTTGGGCCAGAGCATGGCGAGGGCGAAGGAGGCGTAGAAGTGAACGTCGTAGGTGTTGTACATCCGGTACTCCTGGCCTGGAAGCCCAGCACAGACAGTGAGGGGGGCAGATCCTGCTGGGGGGCCGCAGGGGCACCAGGGGTCCCCACCCCTCCACACAACACGGGGAGCAGGGGACGAGGGGTTGGGCCCTGGCCCTGGCCCTGTGCCTAGCAGGGAATTTGCCCTTCCTGGGGGCCGAGAGTGGCGAGGCAGCGGCCTCAACCTGGGTGAGGGGTGCAGCCCCCAATGGACTCCATGGGGGGGGCAGGCTGCTCCCTCCCCCCACCCTGAAGGAAGTGGGTCAGCAAGGCCGCCCCAGAGGGTGACAAACCCCTTGCCCTGGGCTCAGTCGGGAGGGGTAAGTGGGACCCTCGCCCCGCAGCAATCAGCCCTGCACTTTACCTTCCAAGTAAGCAAACCTTCCGTACTCCCGCAGGACAGGGAAGATCTGGGACAGCCCGGCTCCCGCTGGACCCTGCACGTCCTCCGCACAGGCCTCCGGGGGCAGCTCCAGCCACAGGGTCCCACCATCCGCCACGAAGTAGAGCTCGTTGAAGAGAGCCGACTTGTACCAGGGGGGCAGGTGGCTGTGGGCAAGAGGGACAGATGGGAAAGCAAATACGTCGCCTCTGTGGATCCCCCTTCACGGAGCCACAGGCCGGCCTCATGGGCCTGGAGCCCTACAATGCATCCCATCCCTTCCTCAGCCCCCAGGAAGGGTCGTCCCCCACCCCCGCCCTCCTTGAGGCACAGAGCTAGGGGGCAGCATATTCAGACACACCTGCCCACCCCCCACCTCCCTTGCTGGGGAGGGGACAGAAGCTCGCGGGGATGCAGGCTCCAGCCCACCGCAGCAGCTGCACTGGGAACCGCTCACAGCTCAGGAGCAGCTGGCTTCTCAGGCCAGCCTGGGAGCTCTAGTTCCTGGGTCTTTCCAGGAGCCAAGCGCCAGCCTGGGCTGGCTCAACCAGCTCTGCTCTCCAGACAGCAAAAGCAAGCTCCATGGGCCTGCGTGCGCGCAGCCTCTCCTGCTCTCGGAGAGCCAGGGAAGCCAGGAGTGAAGGAGACATCCTGCCTGGAGCTCTGGCCTAAGGGAACCAGCGAGGAGAGAACCAGCCCCGAGGCCCAGCACCTGCCCACACACAGGCACGGGACTCACCCATCGGTGACAGGCTCTGAAAGGGGACCCCCAGAGACCCAGAGCACAGCAAGACACCCGCCCCCGTGCACACACAGGAGCAGCACGCTTGGCACCCCATGCTTCGGGATCCGGGTGCAACAGGGCCAGCCACTGGGGGGTGCGGTGACTCTCCAACGAGCCACTCTGCGGCTGGCAGGAGGCCGAACCTGCCCCAAACCAACTCTGCAGACCCCTGGTGACAGCAGCGGCTTGCCAATTGTACCCGACCCTGTCTGTGGCCTGGCCAGGGGGTCCCCTCGGCCCCAGTGGGCCCCCCCCCCACTGGAGATGGCCTCGGCTACCAGCCAGGCGACCGCTCTACCTGCTTTCCAAGATGGGCCTCTGCCAGCTCTCGATCTTCTCCTCCCACTGCTCATAGTGCGTGAGCGCGTAGTGGGAGAGAGCCGGGCACGCGTCCCCTGCACTGCCGAAATAGCGCGTGTACCGCCTGCCGGGAGAGACATTACTGGGTGCAGGCCTGCAAGAGGCAGCCCGGTGCAGTCTGTCCGGCCCTGTCTGCACAGGACAGCACGCTCCCCCGCATGGCAGGGACCCCTGCCCCAGCCAGCCAGCACAGCGCTTCAGGCCAGCAACCCACAGGGCCTGTTCTCAGCACAGCCCTGGCACTGCAGGGAGGGGTGGGGGCGATGGATTTCCCTCGGGTAGGGGCCCTGCCAGTGCTCTCCCTGCCCCCCTCCCTCAGGGCACCACGTGTGCTGGCAGTGCTGTACAGAAACGCTAACGGCTCTAGCACCTGCAGAACAGGAATTGATGACA
Source organism: Gopherus evgoodei (assembly GCF_007399415.2). Taxonomy (NCBI): domain Eukaryota; kingdom Metazoa; phylum Chordata; order Testudines; family Testudinidae; genus Gopherus; species Gopherus evgoodei. The sequence goes on along the minus strand of NC_044327.1, from coordinate 136,822,251 downwards.
TCAGGAAACTGCCCCTTCCCAGGCTGGGCGCAGGTTGTCACTCTGACACATTGCTGCTGACCCAGGTGCAGCCATCCCCCCCTGCAGCCTCCGAGCAGGGCTCCCTGCTCGGATGGGAGAGGAGCAGCTGCAACTGGCCTGGCCGAGGGGTGCTAGGACAGGGTGTCCCAAGGCTGGGATAGCCAGAAGGGACCCGTGTCATCAACTAGTCTGAGCTCCTGCAGCACACCAGCTGCGGACCCCACCCAGCAGTGCTTGCACCAGGCCCAGTGCTGGGCTGAGCCAGAGCGGGGCCCAACCTTGGTATAAAGACTCCCAGCGACAGAGAATCCCCTTGTCTTGGCCGAGCCAAGCAGAGTCTGACCAAGTCTCGGAGGTTAAACAATGGGCAATATAGGCAAAGTTGCCCTGAGAGACAGCAGGCTGCCGGGCAGACTCTCCCGCACGTGCCCCCGACAGACAGCAGGCTGCCGGGCAGACTCTCCCGCGCGTGCCCTGAGAGACAGCAGGCTGCCGGGCAGACTCTCCCGCGCGTGCCCTGAGAGACAGCAGGCTGCCGGGCAGACTCTCCCGCGCGTGCCCCCGACAGACAGCAGGCTGCCGGGCAGACTCTCCCTCGCGTGCCCTGAGAGACAGCAGGCTGCCGGGCAGACTCTCCCGCGCGTGCCCTGAGAGACAGCAGGCTGCCGGGCAGACTCTCGCCCGCGCCCCCTGAGAGACAGCAGGCTGCCGGGCAGACTCTCCCTCGCGTGCCCTGAGAGACAGCAGGCTGCCGGGCAGACTCTCGCCCGCGCCCCCTGAGAGACAGCAGGCTGCCGGGCAGACTCTCCCGCGCGTGCCCCCTGACAGACAGCAGGCTGCCAGGCAGACTCTCGCCCGCGCCCCCTGAGAGACAGCAGGCTGCCGGGCAGACTCTCCCGTGCCCCCTGACAGACAGCAGGCTGCCGGGCAGACTCTTCCGCGCGTGCCCTGAGAGACAGCAGGCTGCCGGGCAGACTCTCGCCCGCGCGTGCCCCCGACAGAGAGCAGGCTGCCGGGCAGACTCTCCCACGCATGCCCCCGACAGACAGCAGGCTGCCGGGCAGACTCTCGCCCGCGCCCCTGACAGACAGCAGGCTGCCGGGCAAACTCTCGCCCGCGCCCCTGACAGACAGCAGGCTGCCGGGCAGACTCTCGCCCGCGCCCCCTGACAGACAGCAGGCTGCCGGGCAAACTCTCGCCCACGCGTGCCCCCTGACAGACAGCAGGCTGCCGGGCAGACTCTCGGCCCGCGCCCCTGACAGACAGCAGGCTGCCGGGCAGACTCTCGCCCGCGCCCCCTGACAGACAGCAGGCTGCCGGGCAAACTCTCGCCCACGCGTGCCCCCTGACAGACAGCAGGCTGCCGGGCAGACTCTCGCCCGCGCCCCTGACAGACAGCAGGCTGCGGGGCAGACTCTCACCTGCGCCCCTGACAGACAGCAGGCTGCCGGGCAGACTCTCGCCCGCGCCCCCTGACAGACAGCAGGCTGCCGGGCAAACTCTCGCCCACGCGTGCCCCCTGACAGACAGCAGGCTGCCGGGCAGACTCTCGCCTGCGCCCTGAGAGACAGCAGGCTGCTGGGCAGACTCTCGCCCGCGCCCCTGACAGACAGCAGGCTGCCGGGCAGACTCTCGCCCGCGCCCCCGACAGACAGCAGGCTGCCGGGCAGACTCTCGCCCGCGCCCCTGACAGACAGCAGGCTGCCGGGCAGACTCTCGCCCGCGCCCCCTGACAGACAGCAGGCTGCCGGGCAGACTCTCTCCCACACGTGCCCCCTGACAGACAGCAGGCTGCCGGGCAGACTCTCGCCCGCGCCCGTGACAGACAGCAGGCTGCGGGGCAGACTCTCGCCTGCGCCCCTGACAGACAGCAGGCTGCCGGGCAGACTCTCGCCCGCGCCCCCTGACAGACAGCAGGCTGCCGGGCAAACTCTCGCCCACGCGTGCCCCCTGACAGACAGCAGGCTGCCGGGCAGACTCTCGCCCGCGCCCGTGACAGACAGCAGGCTGCCGGGCAGACTCTCGCCCGCGCCCCTGACAGACAGCAGGCTGCCGGGCAGACTCTCGCCCGCGCCCCCTGACAGACAGCAGGCTGCCGGGCAGACTCTCGCCTGCGCCCCTGACAGACAGCAGGCTGCCGGGCAGACTCTCTCCCACGCGTGCCCCCTGACAGACAGCAGGTTGCTGGGCAGACTCTCCTGTATGCCCTGACAGACGGCAGGCTGCTGGGCAGACTCTCGCCCGCGCCCCCTGACAGACAGCAGGCTGCCGGGCAGACTCTCGCCCGCGCCCCCTGACAGACAGCAGGCTGCCGGGCAGACTCTCTCCCACGCGTGCCCCCTGACAGACAGCAGGCTGCTGGGCAGACTCTCGCCCGCGCCCCCTGACAGACAGCAGGTTGCTGGGCAGACTCTCCTGTATGCCCTGACAGACGGCAGGCTGCTGGGCAGACTCTCGCCCGCGCCCTGACAGACAGCAGGCTGCCGGGCAGACTCTCACGCGTGCACCACTCGGGGGGCCCATGCAGACCATATGCCCCAGCAGGCATGGCTCCTCCTTGATGGGACCAGCTGGGGCTATGAGAGACCATGCTGGGGTGCAAGGAAGTGGGATGGGCAGGGCATGTGTTGGGAGGTGCAGTGGGGGGAGCTGGGCAGTGTCTCAGGGGCATGGTGACCATGCAAGATGCCTGCCATGGAGGAGATGCTGGGTCCACGTTGCGTGACAGAGAGAGAAGGCTGGGCATACAGCACACACAGCTCTGTCTGGTGGGTGGCACCTGTGCCTGGAAGTACATAGGGGATCTGGGCACGTACCTGAGATGCAGCTTCTCCTTTGAGCCAAAGTGAATGCGCGGCATGTCCCAGGCCAGGCCCAGCTCCAGCGTCCTGTGCCCCTGGGCTGGTACTGTGCAGGTGGCGCAAACAGCTGCTGCAGTCACCTCCCCCTTCTCTGTGAGGCTGCCCTTCCCTGTCAGGTAGGAAAATCAGATGGTGAGAACACTGGGACTCTTACCCCCCAAACAGCATCCCAGGACCTGCTGCCAGCCCCACACTGTCCTGCCGTGGTCCAGACTCAGCACTTGGCCCCTCTGATAAACTGGGCAAAGGCACAAAGTGCAGAGAAACAATTTCTAAACATTTTCAGTGATTGCTTCTTGGACCAGCAACTTCTAGTGCCTACAAGGAAAGGCCAACCAGAGGCAACCCTGGCAACTGCAGGCCAGTAAGCCTGACCTCAGTGCCAGGCAAACGGGTTGAAACTATAGTAAAAAAACAGAATTGTCAGACACACAGATGAACACTATTTGTTGGGGAAAAGTCAACACAGCTTTTGAAAAAGGAATTCATGCCTCACCAATCTACTACAAGTCTCACAGTGTCAACAAGCATGTGGACAAGGGGGATCCAGTGGATATAGTGTACTTGGACTTTCAGAAAGCCTTTGACAAGGTCCCTCGCCACAGGCTCTTACGCAAAGTAAGCAGTCATGGGATAAGAGGGAAGGTCCTTGCATGGATCAGTAACTGGTTAAAAGACAGGAAACAACGGGTAGGAACAAATGGTCAGGTTTCAGAATGGAGAGAGGTAAATAGTTGTGTCCCCCAGGGGTCTGTTCTGGGACCAGTCCTAGTCAACATATTCATAAATGACCTGGAAATAGGGGTAAACAGTGAGATGGCAAAATTTTCACGATACAAAATTGCTCAAGACAGTTAAGACCCAGGCTGACTGTGAAGAGCTACAAAAGGATCTCACAAAACTGGGTGACTGGGCAACAAAATGGCAGATGAAATTCAATGTTGATAAATACAAAGTGATGTACATTGGAAAACATAATACCAACTAGCCATATAAAATGAGGGGGTCTATATTAGATGTTACCACTCAAGAAAGATCTTGGAGTCACTGTGGATAGTTCTCTGAAAACATCCACTCAATGTGCAGCGGCAGCCAAAAAAGCAAATAGAACATTGGGAATTATTAGGAAAAAAAGAGAGAAAATATCATATTGCCTCTATATAAAGCCATGGTACACCCACACCTTGAATACTGTGTGCAGATGTGGTTGCCCCATCTCAAAAAAGATCTATTGGAATTGGAAAAGGTTCAGAAAAGGGCAACAAAAATTATTAGGGGTATGGAACAGCTTCCGTATGAGGAGAGATTAATAAAACTGGGGCTTTCCACCTTGGAAAAGAGACAGCTAAAGTGGGACATGCTAGTGGTCTATAAATCATGAATGGTTTGGAGAAAGTAAATAAGGAAGTGTTATATAACAGGGTAAACAACATAAGAACCAGGGGTCACCCAATGAAATTAATAGGCAGCAGGTTTAAAATAAACAAAAGGAAGTGTTTCTTCACACAATGTACAACCTGTGGAACTTTTTGCCAGAGGATGTTGTGAAGGCCAAGACTATAGCAGGGTTCAAAAAAGAACTAGGTAAGTTCATGGAGGGTAGGTCCATCAATGGCTATTAGCCAGGATGGGCAGGGATGGTGTCCCTGGCCTCTGTTTGCCAGAAGCTGAGAATGGGTGACACAGGATGGATCACTCGATGGTTATCTGTTCTGTTCATTCCCTCTGGGGCTCCTGGCATTGGCCACTGTCAGCAGACAGGATTTGGGGCTAGATGGCCCTTTGGTCTGACCCCGTGTGGCCATTGTTATGTTCTTTGTAGAAGCCACTGTTGGCAGACTCGATATGGGGCTAGATGGATCACTGCTCTGACGCAGTCTGGCCATTCTGATGTCACTCTTGACTTTGTCTTAAGTAACACACAGAAGCCAATTCAAGATGTGACAGCAGCTGACTCACTAAGTAACAGTGGCCACAATCTAATTAGGCTCAACGTCCTGGGGAGAGGGAGGCACCACAGTGACAGTTCACAGAGCCTTAGTGAAATGCTTGTTTCTAGAAGGGCCTTAGCAGGAAAAGCAGAGGAAGTACAGTCCTTCGTGGTGCCACGGATGCTACAAAAAGCCAGCAGCAGAGGCTTCACAGACAGGCACCCCACTGGCTAACAGGGACTTGGCATGGAGCACATGGCCACAGCCAGTGGCAGGGCTGAGAGGCTATTCGAGCCAAAGAGAAGCCCTTCAAAATTGGAACTCTGCCCAGTGAGGCGATAAATGGGCGCTGGAGTTACAGCAGGGCCCGTGCCAGAAGTCAGCGCAGATTTGAAGACCCAGTCACTAAGGGTGATAAGATGGAGGTTACTGACTCATAACTCAAGTATCAGAGGGGTAGCCGTGTTAGTCTGAATCCCATTATCCGACGAAGTGGGCATTCACCCACGAAAGCTCATGCTCCAATACGTCTGTCAGTCTATAAAGTGCCACAGGACTGTCACTGACTCATAGCTGGTGTTCTCCACATTGTCTGCATGCTCACACTGCTGGGCCTGCACAGGCCAGACATTGGAACCTTCCCGGAGCAGTGCCACAGTGATCCTGTGCCCCCTCCCCACGAGGGAGATTACAAATTGGACGTGGGCGCTCCCTGCCCCGCAGCTCTGTCCACAGCCTCTGCAGTCACAGCACTGAGACTCGGGGGGGGGGGGGAGGGGGGGGGCACCTTCTCCTTTCTTCTGAGCACTTGCCATCTGATTTCAGCTGCTGCTCTGCTGCTTCCACTGGTATCCAGTAGATGACACGGAATCTAAGTATATTTCCAGAGTTAATGAAAATCAGTTGTACTTCCATCATACCAGATATTTCCACGTCTGTAAAAGTCCTACAATCCAAATTATTCGGTGCAGGGCCAGGGGACCCTGACGATAAATATTCCCTTCCTGATGTGACAACAAACCCAGGACTGCAGGCAGACATTTCAAATTCCCCTTGGAGACACTAGGGAGATCTGTGTGCCACTCCTGCCTTAGCCAAGCAGGGACTGGTACAATTACATTGGCCTTGTCCTGGTCTCTCTCTTTCCAGTACTGCTGGGAAATGGGGAACACATGGGACGGGATGGGCCCAGCCCCCTGTTAAGGACGAATGCATCTGAAATTGGATTCTTTGTCTCAAGCAAAATCAAGGTCCTTCCTGTCCCTGCTGGCAGCAAACATCTCTCTGGATCCCCCAAAGACATCTTGAAGTACTGGATCCTTCAGAGACCATTTGTGTGGCTGCATCAAATCTCTGCTGAGCTTGTCCACTTTGCTGTTCTCCTTGCCTGCTAGGTGAAGGCCTCTTGGGTAACCATTGGGTTGAATGTACCAGTCCCGTAGATCTACGGCCACCCTGCAAAGGTGAGATGAACAAGGCCTCCCTGCCCCAGGTAATACAGCATCGTCGTGTTGTGTGTAACACCTATTGCCGTCTCTCGTGTGTTCGTGGGGGAAAGGACCTCAGGCCAGGTAGACTGCTCTCAGTTCTAGCACAGGGAACGCTCCCTCTCTGTCACTCCAGCCATCTCTCCCCACCAACTCCCTTAGGTGCTCTCCCCATCCTGTTGTGAGTGCACTGGAAGAGAATGTCAGTGCCAGCTGTCCCTCTGAGCGTGTTTTCTGTCTGAGCCCCCCACAGCACAGACGTCAGAATCCCTATGGAATATGAATTCTTCTGGGCATGCAGTCCTTGGCTGGGCTGTAATCCTAGCCCCACCACTCCGAGCCTGGCACAGGGGTGACGTATGGGACCAGGAATTTCAGATAAATAATCACCTTTGGAACAGGTTTCCGGTCAAATACTGGTACTGCAGTTGGAATAGTCTAAAACCTGCCTGTGGGCAGGAGAGCGCTGCTCTCTCTAGGGTCAGGCCTATGAAAGGAATGCTCTGAACAGTTGATGAAAGAGACATGTTCACAGTTATTAACCGACTTACATTGTGAAACAGGCCTCTAGCAGACATCCCTTAGCAAAACTTCCTTGACTAGTGTCTTCAGAAGCCAATTGCTCAAAAGCAGTTAAATAAAAACTTCTTGATGTCTTAGAAAAGCCACTACCATAGAGAGGCATTTTGTTAAGACTCTAGGAACCACTGAAAGCCAAAAGGGTAGAACGTGGTATTGGATGTGATCCTGTCCAATGGCAAACTGCAGGTATATGCAATGTTTTGGTCCCCTCACACTATGAAAACACACCACCTGTACATCAAGGGCTGCAAACCAACCTTGACTTGAAAGATTATCTACTCTAGTGACACCATCATGGGACCCAACCACACCATCAGAGGCTCATTCACCTGCACATCTACCAACGTGATATATGCCATCATGTGCCAGCAACGCCCCTCTGCCATTTACCTTGGCCAAACCGGACAGTCTCTATGTAAAAGGATACATGGACACAAATCAGACATCAGGAATGGTAACATACAAAAGCCAGTAGAGAACACTTCAATCTTCCTGGACACTCAATAACAGATTTAGAAGCCATCCTTCAACAAAAAAATCTTCAAAAACAGACTTCAAAGAGAAACTGCAGAGCTAGAATTCACTTGCAAACTAACACCATCAATTTGGGCTTGAATAGGACTGGGAAGTGGCTGGCTCACTACAAAAGCAATTTTCCCTTTCTTGGTGTTGGTACCTCCTCATCAATTATTGGGAGTGGACCACATCCACCCTGACTGAATTGGCCTTCAGCATTGGTTCTTCACTTGTAAGGAAACTCCCTTCTCTTCATGTGCCAGTGTATATTTACGCCTGTATCTGTAATTTTCACTCCATGCATCTGAAGAAGTGGGTTTTTTTACCCAAGAAGCTATGCCCAAATAAATCTGTTAGGCCTTGGCTACACTCACAACTTTACAGCGCTGCAACTGGGGTGTGAAAAAACACCCCCCTGAGCGCTGCAAGATACAGCGCTGTAAAGCGTCAGTGTAATCATGGCAGCAGCGCTGGGAGCGCGGCTCCCAGCGCTGCAACGCTACACCTGTAAGAATGTGGTTTACATGCAGCGCTGGGAGAGCTCTCTCCCAGCGCTGCCGCTCTGACTACACTCACACTTCAAAGCACTGCCGGGGCAGCGCTTTGAAATTCCAAATGTAGCCATACCCACAGTCTTTAAGGTGCCACCGGACGGCTCGTTGTTTTTGTGGATACAGACTAAAAGGGCTACCCCTCTGATACTTGACTTGAAAATGAGGGGAAGGGAGAGGCCAGGACTACCATACGGAAACTGAACTTTCTGATGTATGCATTAAGCTTCCTTAGGTCCAATATCTGATGGAGTTCTCCACCCTTCTTCAGTGTAAGGAAACATCTTGAATAAAACCCCAGATTCTTGTACTCCGTGGTGAACTCCTCGATGCCCCTACTTCAAGAAGGGATTGAATTTCTATTCTTACATAGTCTCACAGGAGGAGTCCTGAGGAGAGAAAGGTGGGGAGGGAGAGTGTTGGGAGGGCCCTGACTAAATAGTTAAACCTTTTTCTGTCATTTCTAAAGTCCACCATTGTCCCGGTGCACGCATGGAGGACGTGAGAAAGCTGACATTTCAAAAAGGGAAGTACAGTTGTATCATTGAGTGGTTGGCAGATTTCAATCCTCACTTCTCAGATTTCCTAGAGAAGAGGAAATTGCAGAATGACTTGATGCCCTGAGTGGTTTAAAGACTTTCTCTGCTGCTGCTGAGAAGTTGCAGGTTTGTTGTTGTTGTTGGTATGCTTGTCATCTTTGGGTGTAGTAAGACAACAAAGATAATGGGAGTAAAACTGTTTGTGATGTATCTAAATGTTGGTTCCTGAAAGACTAAAACAGACTTAATGATCTTACTGTTGATCTTGTATCCTTTATCTTTCCTAAAACATCATTAATTTTGTCATTAAGAAGTCCATCTCCCTCACCTGAGGGATTTTCTATCTTAGGTTTTCTCTCTGGTGATATCCCAGCCCCGCATATCTGCGAGGAGGAACTGCAGATGCAACTGATCTTGCCACTGAGTCACAAACATTGAGTGAAGCTCTTAGCCCATGTTCTGCTACACGCTGCCCTCCTATATTAATAGTCACCTGTCTTTGTCAGTCCTCGGGCAAAGACCTGGCCAAGACTTTTCCCCCTGAAAAGGAAATGGTAACGAGACACGATTGCTTGGTAGTTTGCCAGTTTCATGCTAAGCGAGGCTGAATAACTTCCTTCCCAATGCATCCGTTCTTCTACCATCCTTGTCAGCAGCCACTGGGTGCGATAGGCTCTCTCTTGTTCTGTGTGCTGCTGCTGCCATTACTATCGGCTCAGGAGGAGGCTGAGCGGGAAATCGCTACAAACCCTCACAGGGAAACCGACATCATTGACCAGCTTTCCTTGCAGGTGACTGACATGAGGCTGGACCAGCCCACACAGCTTCAGCTGCTTGCCACAAACCATCCAGACTAGAAAGACTTTGACCACTGAACTTGAACCCAGACTGACGGGTGTGACAAAGTGGGGCTGTTCTTAATGTTTCCTCTGAACACTGTGTGGGTGCCTCAGTTTCCCCTATGCAGTTCTTAAGTCTCTAGGTGGTGGGATAAAGGCCAGTGTGCATAAATGGCCGACACTCTGTCTCCTGGCAACTAATGGTCAGGCCCTTCCCCCCTGCAAGGGGATGCTAAAGGTGAGGGAGACAAAGAAGTCAGATGACATCCTGGCCCGGGAAAGGAACTGAGCAGAGAGGAGGGGCTGGAGGGGGTTGTTAGTCTGGAGCTGGCTGGGGACGAGGAGTGAAGTGCAGACGTGGGGGGTCTGGCTCACTGCCCCCCAGAATGGACCCGGCCAAGGGGTCCGGTTCGCTGTACCTACAAGCTCTGTTTTAGACCCTGCTCCTGTCATCGAATAAACCTCTGTGTTACTGGCTGGCTGAGAGTCACGTCTGACTGCAAAGTGGGGGTGCAGGACCCTGTGGCTTCCCCAGGACCCCGCTGGGGTGGGCTCGCTGTGGGAAGCACACGGACGGGCAGAGGATGCTGAATGCTCCAAGGAGAGTGAAGCCGTGTGAGCTTCTTGCCCTGAACAAGTCTGCTCCAAGGGAGAGGAGGCTCCCCAAAGTCCTGCCTGGCTTGTGGGGAGCAGTTCCAGAGCATCGCCCGGGGACTCGGTGACAACGGGAAGTTTAGCCTGTCTACAAGGGCTTGAAATTGCAATGTCTGCTCAGATGGAGGGACAGCTGCAGTGTAGACGTGCACAGCACCAAAAGGAGCGTAGATACGCACGAACAGTGTCTCTTGTTCAGCTGCAAGCCCTAAATCACGTGAAATGCTTATATACCAGCAAAAACACATGAAGGACTGTAGCAAAGAGGTGTGGCCGTTCTTAGAGACTGACAATAAGGGACAGCCGGACGCACATTAGATTTGGAGGAGACGGGACTTTGTTGGTTTTCACTGTAAATAATTGTGACATAGGAATTGTATGACACAAAGATGAAGGAACACCGAAAGATATAAAACGGGGAGTAACTTGGAAAGGAGGACATTCTAATTAACAGTGTGGGCTAATCCGGAAATACAGTCCTTGAAATGAACGTAACATACAAAAAGCCCTGATCAGAAAAGCACTGAAGAAATGTGTTATACACGCCCGCCATCTACTGGACACCATTGGAAGCAGCAGAGCAACAGCTGAAATCAGTTGGCAAGTGCCCGTGAGAAATGAGAACGTGCCCCTCTAACAAACCCTGGAATGAGGGTATATAAAACTGAGGTCACCATGTGGGACCCCCAGAGCTCAGTGAACCCCCGAGACAGCCTCTCCCCTCATCCAGAGTCACAGGACCAAGAGGTGACAGAAACTGCAAAGCACCTGAAAAATGGACACCCAGAGCAGCCATGTGGAGGGGTTCCAGGGTTAATGGCGTAACACTCTACACCCAGGGGAGTGCCCTGTAACCCCTATATTCATCATTTGTATATAACTGTGACATTGCATATAAAGCCTCCCTTGTAAGGTATCAAGGGAAAGGCTATGATCTGCTGAAACCCACTGTTCCATCAACGTGTGTATTATTCATGCTTATGAAGTTATGAGAATTGTGTTGTATGGTGGCCACTAAACATGCTGTGGGTTTGGGAAGCGATAGATACTAGCTCTCCAAAGACAATAACTGGGGGGATAAACAACGTCCGGGCGAGTGAACTGTTGATCACATACTGATGTGTTTCCGGATGAACTGTTGATTGACTGAGAATAACCAAGTGCCTGATTGAACACTGTTCATGCTAAAAGTTGATGTGAAAAGAACCTAGCACTAAATTAGCACGCTAGTGTTCCCTGGGCTCAATTTAAAGGGATTAGCCTATTAGATTCTAGTCGAAGATTGGCTGGAACATTTAGACAACTGGCAAATCTAGTTTATTTGATGTCACCTTTAAAATTTGACCAGCATCTCAACAAGTTCATAAAATGGACCCTTTCATCCTTACAGTGATTTAAACAGCTAGCAAGGAGGTGCCTTCGGAGGCACAAGGAACCAGCTGGAGAATATTCTAATGCCTTTTTGGAATGTCTGCTCCCCCTCTCTCAGAGCACAAGAACAAGGGGATATTCAATGAAATTCAAAGTCGTAAAATTCACACCCAATCAAAGGAAATGCATGTCCACACAGTGCACAATTAGCCCATGGAACTCTCTGCCACAGGAAGTTGTGAGGCCAAGAACTTAGCATGAGGACAAAGAGAGAGATGGAGATTTCTATGGCCGACAAGACTACCCAGCGCGATCATAGCAGGGATATTAAACCTCCAGCTTCAGGGTTTAAACCACTATCAGAGAGCAGCATGAGCTCTTTGTGGGAGCCCAATTATCCCACAGCAGCTACTGCGGAGTCAGTACTGAGCTAGGTGGGCCTTGGGTCAGAACCAGTCTCTGCTCAGAAAGTTACCTGGACCATGCATCACCTCACCTGCTGGGGAGTCCAGCCTGCCGTCCTGAAGGAGGTCTTGCCACACTGCCTGCCCTGTGCCAGCGGGGTTGAACGCTGTGAAGTGGGTCACTCCTGTGCCAGCCTAGCGGAGGAAGAGAAGGACGCGGTAAATCTAGGGGAGCCGTTCATTTCTAGCAGCAGGGTTAGCACCTGCTGGATGACTGAGCCCTGGCGCCTGGCAGTGTTCAGAACTGGATGTCCTGCCCTGGTAACACACTGGGCCCAACTCTGTACCCATCATCAATCCTAGCTCCCCCTCCACCCCAGGGACCTGCAGGCCCAGGTCTTACCCAGCCCCTAGCCTACAGAGGGGATGTGAGGGGGCAAGAGCCCTTTAGAGCCTACGACTCACCTTCCTGCCCTCCCTGCAACTGGGGCCGACACTAGGGCCCCAGAGCCCAGGCCTCCCAATGGCCACAGCCCCACCTGGTGTAAAAGCACCCCATCCATGCTTCACTGGCTCCCCAGCGGCTGCAGAGCAATCCAAAGCCCAGCTCTTAAGCTCCAAGGCTGGGGCCTGCAGCAGCTGCCACAGACATGGCTGTAGTAGTTGAGAGAGGTCAGGTGCTGGGATCAGGAAGGGGCAGACTGAGGGGCACAAAACCTCCCCAGAACCCAAATCTGCAGGTGTCGAGACTCTGCAGCAGAGACAGACGTGCGTGCTCACCAGCCTGCCCTCTACCTGCTCCTTGGCAAGAGATGGCGAGGGTGTAGGGGTTTCATGGCGGCTGCAGTGAGATGCAGCAGAGAACTCCCGAGGACCCGTGCGCCCTCCTTCTCCAGGCTGAAGGGCTCATTCCAGTGGCCCCCCCTCTTGTCCTCCTTGGTGCCCATGCCATTCCGCAGGGTGAGCATGATGGAGACGTCCACGGCCTCGTCACTGCCATTCTCCAGCTCCCAGACGAACACTCCCACGGGCAGGCTGGTGTCCTGGGGAAACAGACACCAGGTACGCGCAGCTCAGAGCCTGCCAGGCAAACGGCTCAGAGCATCCCGTCCCTGCACCACGAGGAGCTCTGGGCCGCGCCGCTGCAAGGGGAACACGGGGCCGATGCAGCAAGGCCTGGGGACTCGTTTGCTATAGCGAGTGGCGGAGGGCTCAGGGCCCAAAGCACAGGGCTCCAGTGCTGCAGGACAGCTCTGCACCAAGCAGCACCAGGAATGCATGCCCATGGTGCTGGAAACAAAGGGGTAAAGGCCCCGAGGGCGACTGGTGCGCCTGGAGCCATTAAACCAAAGCGCTCTGGAGGCAGTGCCGGGACAGGTACATCAGTAGGGCAGCCTTACACCCACGCACGGGGCTGACCCGAGGCTGGGCCGAGGAAGGGCCGGGAGCTAGGCCAGCCTCACACCCACGCACGGGGCTGACCCAAGGCTGGGCCAGCGAGGAAGGCCGGGAGCTGGGCAGCCTCACGCACCACGCACGGGGGCTGACACCTAGGCTGGGCCGGCAGAGGAAGGCCGGGAGCTAGGCAGCCTCACACCCACGCAGGGGCTGGCCAAGGCTGGGCCGGCGAGGACAGGCGGGAGCTAGGCCAGCCTCACACCCACGCACGGGGCTGACCCAAAGCTGGGCCGGCGAGGACAGGCCAGGGGAGCTAGGCAGCCTCACACCCACGCACGGGACTGACCCAAGGCTGGGCCAGCGAGGACAGGCGGGAGCTGGGCAGCCTCAACGCCCACGCACGGGGGCGACCCCCCTAGGCTGGGCCGGCTGAGGACAGGCGGGAGCTAGGCAGCCTCACACCCACGCACGGGGCTGGCCCAAGGCTGGGCCGGCGAGGACAGGCCGGGAGCTAGGAGCCTCACGCTCACACACGGGGATGACCCGAGGCTGGGCCGGCGAGGACAGGCGGGAGATGGGCAGCCTCATGCTCACACACGGGGCTGACCCGAGGCTGGGACGGCTGAGGACCAGGCCCGGGAGCTGGGCAGCCTCATGCTCACACACGGGGTGACCCGAGGCTGGGCCGGCGAGAGGACAGGCCAGGGAGCTAGGCAGCCTCACGCCTCACACACGGGGCTGCACCCGAGGATGGGACGGCGAGGACAGGCCGGGAGCTAGGTAGCCTAACACCCACGCACGGGGATGGCCCAAGGCTGGGCCGCGAGGACAGGCCGGGAGCTAGGCAGCCTCACACCCACGCACGGGGCTGGCCCAAGGCTGGGCCGGCGAGGGACAGGCCGGGAGCTGGGCAGCCCTCACGCCCACGCACGGGGACGACCCAAGGCTGGGCCGGCGAGGACAGGCCGGGAGCTAGGCAGCCTCACGCTTCACACACGGGGCTGGGCCCAAGGCTGGGCCAGCGAGGGACAGGCCGGGGAGCTAGGCAGCCTCACACCCACGCACGGGGCTGGCCCAAGGCTGGGCCGGCGAGGACAGGCAGGGAGCTAGGCAGCCTCACACCCACGCACGGGGCTGGCCCAAGGCTGGGCCGGCGAGGACAGGCCGGGAGCTAGGTAGCCTCACACCCACGCACGGGGCTGGCCCAAGGCTGGGCCAGCGAGGACAGGCCGGGAGCTAGGCAGCCTCACGCCCACGCACGGGGCTGACCCAAGGCTGGGCCGGTGAGGACAGGCCGGGAGCTAGGCAGCCTCACGCCCACGCACGGGGGCTGGCCCAAGGCTGGGCCGGCGAGGACAGGCCGGGAGCTAGGCAGCCTCACACCCACGCACGGGGCTGGCCCAAGGCTGGGCCGGCGAGGACAGGCCGGGAGCTAGGCAGCCTCACACCCACGCACGGGACTGACCCAAGGCTGGGCCAGCGAGGACAGGCCGGGAGCTAGGTATCCTCACGCTCACACACGGGGCTGACCGAGGCTGGGCCGGCGAGGGACAGGCCGGGAGCTAGGCAGCCTCACGCCCACGCACGGGGTGACCCAAGGCTGGGCCAGCGAGGACAGGCCGGGAGCTAGGCAGCCTCACGCTCACACACGGGGCTGACCCGAGGCTGGGCCGGCGAGGACAGGCCGGGAGCTAGGCAGCCTCACGCCCACGCACGGGGCTGACCCGAGGCTGGGCCGGCGAGGACAGGCCGGGAGCTAGGCAGCCTCACGCCCACGCATGGGGCTGACCCGAGGGTGGGCCGGCGAGGACAGGCAGGGAGCTGGGCTGACCCTAGGCTGGGCCGGCGAGGACAGGCCGGGAGCTAGGCAGTGCTCAGCTGCATTACACATGGGGCTGCATCAACGGCCGCCTGCACTTGCGGGGAATTGGGGGAAATCACACTCCTTCTGCGGCAGCTTTCCCGGCCTGGGGAGCAGCTGGACCTGAGCGATTCCAGCTAATCAACAGCATCGCTGCTGAAGTCTCCCGTGGCGAGGGTGAGCTGGGCTGGGGCCCAGCTGAGACTGGCCATGGGGAGGGGAGGGCAGCTAGAAGCTGTTGGGAGCATACCCTGAGGCAGGACAGCCAAACACCCACATGGGCTCCAACAACAGTGGCATCAGGCCCCCTCTGCGGGGGCAGCGCCAGAGACAACGCCCTGGAGCCTCTGCAGCCCCAGACGCAGGCAGCTGGGCAGCGAGGCTGGGCCATAGCCCAGTGGGAAGAGGGCTGTATCTAGGTCAGGGACAGGCATCAGGAACAGGTAAAAAGGGGAGCTCAAAGGGTCAGAAACAGCAGAGCAAAAAGGGGACAGGCGGGTGAGAACTGCCGAAGAAAAAACCTTGGGGTGCGAGACTTCACAGGGGGCCCTGCCCTGTCACACTCTCCTCTGGCAGGAGGGGCAGACTGGAGGGGAACAGAACGTGAGATAGAAATGAGGAAGGAAGAAAGCCCCGCTGTTGTGAGCCAAGCAGCCCTCACCCCAGCCCGGCCGCATTCCTGCCTTGCTGGGGAAGCCCCAGAACTAACCGGCTTTGGCAGTTTACCAGCCGACTACCTTGCTGGAGTGCTGTCTCCCCTTCTCACTCGTCTGGCCAGTCTGACTCAACTCCCTGGGCCAGGGCCTGAGCCCTTCCCTGGGGCTCTGTAACACCCACCGCCCCGAGGTGCTGCTGTATGACACGCAAACTCGTAAAGGCTGCCAGATGGGGCCTGGCTCATCTAGTCCAGTATCCTGGACCAAGCAGCAGATGGTCTATGTAACACGACTGCCTGAGCTAGGAGACCCAGTTCCATCAGCCACAGGCTGCTGCAGACTCAACCCTCCATCCGGTGCAGCATCACGCCGTGTCAGGCTGTGATAATCTGCCTGGAGGAAGCCTCTTCCCCTAAATCCTGGAGCAGGAGCATTTATAGCATTTAATTTTGTAACACTGGACGTTGTTACCGATATGAGTGTCCAATCCCGCCTTGAATCCTGCTGAGCTCTTGGTCCCAGCACCATCCAGTGGCAGTGAGTTTCACAGGATAATTGTACAACACGTTGGAAAGCATTTCC
This sequence comes from Gopherus evgoodei, assembly GCF_007399415.2. Lineage (NCBI taxonomy): Eukaryota > Metazoa > Chordata > Testudines > Testudinidae > Gopherus > Gopherus evgoodei. The sequence continues at coordinate 136,805,998 of NC_044327.1, read as the reverse complement.
TTTTATCCATTGTGAATGTGTACTCGTTCCTCGGCTATGAGACAGGGCGAGCAGATGCTTCTGCTGCACCTTCCCCTCCCCATCATTCTTCTGTGATTTCATCTCCCCCACCCTGATTCAGCTACACTCAAGGGCAACGGCCCCTGCCATCCAATCTCTCTCTGCTGGAGACCATTCTCTGTTCTCGCTGCCCATCGCTGACCCCCCCCCCCATTCTGTTTATAAAGGAACAAGGGCCCCTGCACACAGCCGGGTACCTGCAGCAGGGAGCAGGGCAGACCAGCCCATCACTCCCACTCCACTCCAGCTTTGGGAGAACACAGCCCAGCTGGCTGGAGCCTGTTGGTGCAGCTTTCCCCAGGCAGCTTTCCAACTCTCACCTCTCACCCAGAGTCCTCAGGAACTTCCCAGCCACTCTCTGCCTTATCTTCTATCTGGGACTGATAACCAGGGCCAAAGACCAGGCAGAGCTACTGCCAGGCCACAGGGCAGGGCGAGGCAATGGAGTGATAAGCAGAGGCGGATAAGGAAACACCTGCTGGTGACAGGATGAGAGGGATCTGGGCCATGGCAGGATGGAGGCTTCTCCCATGCCATACTCCAAAGCACTCGTCCTGCTGCCCAGGCTGTGTCTGAGACCATCCCTCAGGCACCAGGCCTGGTGCCCAGACTGTGACTGAGGCCATCCCCCAGGCACCAGGCCTGCTGCTTTATCTGCCAGCTGGGAACTCCAGGCTCCATTCCCAATACCTTGTGTCGCTCTGCACTATCCCTCTGGTCGAGGCTAGGAGAAGCAGGCCCCCCATGATGAGGACAGTGACTATGCTGGGTTAGGCCCTGCCAGAGGCAGGGATGAAGGCTGAAGAAGGGGGAACCTCACCTGGTAGTTGTGTGGGATGATCGGGCTGACCTGCCGACAGGTGAGCACCACGTCCTGCCCAGGGAGCTGGTAGACTGTCCAGGCCCGAGGGTACAGGGCATGGTAGAAGGCGTAGTGGCTGCAGTAGCCCCAGTTCCAGCCCTGCAGCACGCTGGGTCTCTCCACAGACAGGACCTGCTGGTAAACGGTCCGTCCCTTCCGGCGCAAGCAGACGGTGAACTGGGAGAGGAGGAGAGCACAGAGCACTGCGATGGGAATGCTGGGCAGCCGCCCCGAGAGCCGGGACCGTTTCAACTCTGGCAGCAGAACCCTCCCAGCACTGGCTGCCCGGGGCAGCTCAAAGAACTGGATTTGACCTATAGGCCCTAAATGACCCGAGTCCTGCTCACCCCACAGACCATCCGTCTCCCTGTGCAGCCACTCACCAGCCCTAGGTTGGCTCAGAGGGGTGGGTGGCCGGGCATTCACAGGGAGGAACGAAGGCCCAGAGTGCACTCACAGGGAGGCTGCCCAAAGGATCTGAGCAGGGACCAGCCAACCCAGGCCTCAGGAGGGACCCTGCGCCAGAGGGAACAAAGTCATGTTGGAGGCGGCAGAGGAGCCACCAGAACCTCGAGGGAGGAGCTCACTGAAAATAGGAGCACTGGGAACCTGCATCCAGCCGCTACATGGCTGTTTAGCCTGCTGAGGCTGCACAGAACACAAATCAGATGAATCACTTCTGCAGACAACCTCCCACCCGGCCGGCTCCCAGCACAGCTGTGTCCTGCTGGCACTGGGGGGCACGGAGCTGCTGCAGCCGCCCTCACTCCTGCTGCTGTGCAGGTGAGGCTCTGAAACCTTGGTCCTGTGCCAGGGTCAGCGCCTCGGGCCTGTGTGCAGGCGGCTCATTGTGGGTTTTATAGGATGCGTCAGCTCTATTGCAAAGCCGTAACATTGAGCTGCTGATGAGGCGTGCTCCACAAAGAGCCCTTGGCCCCTTTCCTGGGCATTGAGGCCTTCACTCCAGCATCTCGGTTCAGCCCCAACTCGGCTGAGCCCACCCTGCCTGTCCAGCCAACCCTGCAGTCCCAGGGGCCATGGCAGAGGCTCCCAGGCCAGCCCCAGATCCTGTTGTGACTCCTCTGCCAGCCCATGGGGTCAGATTAGGACAGGAGTGAAAGGAACTGGCAGTACCGGGTGGGGCTGCAGCACATCCCCCAGTGTCCCATCCTGGGCAGGCTCCATGCTCACTAGCCCTGAAGCCCTGTGCAGTCCGGGCCGCTCAGGACCCCAGGCTCCCAGCCCCTCCCATTGCTGTGCTGATCTGTCACTCGCTCGCTGCTGATGTCACCCTGACAGAATAATTGGCAAACGTGGTCCCTGAGCGGCTGTGTGAGGAGCGAACGACCCAGGGCTGGGCAGCAGCGACCCTGCCCGCATGACTGCTGGGAGCCGCTCCATGGCCCATGCTGCCAGAACTACGAGTTTCTCTCGGCCTCCTCCTCTACCTCATTGCACGGTGCTGATTAGCAGCTGCCACGTTCCACCTCAGAGGTGGCTGCATGGCAGTAGGGGGTGGGATGGAGCCATGCCCACACATCCTTTCCTTACCCCTGGGTGCAGAGGGGAAACTGGGCCTTCAGGCTGCACTGCCTAACGTGGATAATGCGCCAAACTCCGCGGAGGAAAGGGCTTGCCAGGGGACCAGGCGGGAGGATGCCACAGCCTGCGATGCAAACACACACCCACCTGGTCTGCTACGACTGTCTTATAGTGGTACACTCCGGGATTCAACTGCCATCGACAGAACTCTCCCCGCCAGCCTCGTGTGATGGTACCTCCCCCAAACCCACCCAGCGGGCACCCTGTTAGAGAGACAAAACAGCAGATTCACTTCTTCCTGCAGGAGCCTGGCAAGAGAGAGGGGCTAGCGGGACTTGGGAGCACATGCACGGTGCAGGGGAGGCTGAGCTCCACTCAGTGCACCCCCAAGGTAACCTCCCGCAGCACCTGCCCCTTGGGATAACCCTCACAGCATCCACCCACCCCACAGCACCTGCCCCCAGGGTACCCCCTGCAGCACCCGCCTGTCCCGTAACACCTGCCCCAGGGTACCCCCCGCAGCACCCGCCTGCCCTGCAGCACCTGCCCCTTGGGGTAACCCTCACAGCATCCACCCATCCCACAGCACCTGCCCCCAGGGTACCTCCTGCAGCACCTGCCTGCCCCGCAGCACCTGCCCCCAGGGTACCTCCTGCAGCACCTGCCTGCCCCGCAGCACCTGCCCCCAGGGTAACCCCCCGCAGCACCTGCCCCTTGGGATAACCCTCACAGCATCCACTCACCTCACAGCACCTGCCCCCCAGGGGACCCCCTGCAGCACCCGCCTGCCCCGCAGCACCTGCCCCCCGGGGTACCTCCTGCAGCACCTGCCTGCCCCGCAGCACCCGCCTGCCCTGCAGCACCTGCCCCTTGGGGTAACCCTCACAGCATCCACCCACCCCACAGCACCTGCCCCCAGGGTACCCCCTGCAGCACCCGCCTGTCCCATAACACTTGCCCCAGGGTACCCCCTGCAGCACCCGCCTGTCCCGTAACACTTGCCCCAGGGTACCCCCTGCAGCACCTGCCCCTTGGGATAACCCTCACAGCATCCACCCATCCCACAGCACCTGCCCCCAGGGGACCCCCTGCAGCACCCGCCTGTCCCGTAACACCTGCCCCAGGGTACCTCCTGCAGCACCTGCCTGCCCCGCAGCACCTGCACCCCAGGGTACCTCCTGCAGCACCTGCCTGCCATGCAGCACCTGCCCCCAGGGTACCTCCTGCAGCACCTGCCTGCCATGCAGCACCTGCCCCCAGGGTACCTTCTGCAGCACCCACCTGTCCCGTAACACCTGCCCCAGGGTACCTCCTATAGCACCTGCCTATCCCATAACACCTGCCCCCAGGGTACCTCCTGCAACACCTGCCCCCAGGGTACCTCCTGCAACACCTGCCTGCGAAGCAGCACCTGCCCCCCAGGGTACCTCCTGCAGCACCCACCTGTCCCGTAACACCTGCCACCAGGGTACCTCCTGCAGCACCTGCCTGCCGTGCAGCACCTGCCCCCAGGGTACCTTCTGCAGCACCTGCCTGCCCCGCAGCATCTGCCCCCCAGGGTACCTCCTGCAGCACCTGCCTGCCATGCAGCACCTGCCCCCAGGGTACCTTCTGCAGCACCCACCTGTCCCGTAACACCTGCCCCAGGGTACCTCCTATAGCACCTGCCTGTCCCATAACACCTGCCCCCAGGGTACCTCCTGCAACACCTGCCCCCAGGGTACCTCCTGCAGCACCTGCCTGCCAAGCAGCACCTGCCCCCCCAGGGTACCTCCTGCAGCACCCACCTGTCCCGTAACACCTGCCCCAGGGTACCTCCTGCAGCACCTGCCTGCCAAGCAGCACCTGCCCCCCAGGGTACCTCCTGCAGCACCCACCTGTCCTGTAACACCTGCCCCCCAGGGTACCTCCTGCAGCACCTGCCTGCCAAGCAGCACCTGCCCCCCAGGGTACCTCCTGCAGCACCCACCTGTCCTGTAACACCTGCCCCCCAGGGTACCTCCTGCAGCACCTGCCTATCCCATAACACCTGCCACCAGGGTACCACCTGCAGCACCTGCCTGCCCCGCAGCACCTGCCCCCTGGGAGAACCCTCACAGAACCCACCTGCCCCGCGGCACCGACCCTGTAGCACCTGCCCCCCAGGGTACCTCCTGCAGCACCTGCCTGCCCCGCAGCACCTGCCCCCCAGGGTACCTCCTGCAGCACCTGCCTGCCCCGCAGCATCTGCCCCCCAGGGGACCCCCTGCAGCATCCACCTGTCCCGTAACACCTGCCCCCCCAGGGTACCTCCTGCAGCACCTGCCTGTCCCATAACACCTGCCACTAGGGTACCTCCTGCAGCACCTGCCTGCCTCGCAGCACCTGCCCCCCAGGGGACCCCCTACAGCACCTACCTGTCCCATAACACCTGCCCCCCAGGGTACCTCCTGAAGCACCTGCCTGCCCCGCAGCACCTGCCCCCTGGGAGAACCCTCAGAGAACCCACCTGCCCCGTGGCACCGACCCTGCAGCACCTGCCCCCAGGGTACCTCCTGCAGCACCTGCCTTCCCCGCAGCACCTGCCCCCAGGGTAACCCCCCGCAGCACCTGCCCCTTGGGATAACCCTCACAGCATCCACCCACCCCACAGCACCTGCCCCCAGGGTACCCCCTGCAGCACCCATCTGTCCCATAACACCTGCCACCAGGGTACCTCCTGCAGCAGCTGCCTGCCACGCAGCACCTGCCCCCCAGGGGACCCTCTGCAGCACCTGGGTGTCCCATAAGACCTGCCCCCCCAGGGTACCTCCTGCAGCACCTGCCTGCCCCGCAGCACCAACCCCCAGGTGACCCCCTGCAGCACCTACCTGACCCACCACACCTGATCCCTCTGGTAACCCTCACAGCACCCACCTGCACCACAGCATCTTCCCCCGGGATAACCCTCACAGAACCCACCCGCCCCACAGCATCCACCCTATAGCAGCCACCCGCACCACAGCACCTGCCCCCTAGGGTAATCCCCACAGCACCTGCCCCCTAGGGTAATCCCCACAGCACCTGCCCCAGCACCCACCTCCAGGGATGACCCCCACAGCACCTGCCCCCTCTGGTAGCCCCCACAGCCCCCACCCGCACTCAGGGTTACCCACAGAACTCACCTGCCTTGCCATGTGCCCCCCCCCCCCCCGGGGTAGCCCCACAGCAGCAGCCTTCGTGTGTCTCCTGTTCTGTCCACACCAGCATCCCCCCATCCACAACTGCCTCCTCTAAACCCTCAGCCCTGGGGGAACCGTGGCATCGTCCCACCTGCCTCCCCGAACCTCAGGCCCCAGGAGACTCCAGCCAGCTTCAGTGCACCGGCGCGACCCTGCTCCCGCTCACGGGGCCCTCCTGGGTGGGTTGGCAGCTCACCGTAGATCTGACGCAGGGGGAGCGGGTTGAACAGGTCGATGACGGGACACTTCTTCTCCACGTGTGTCTTCCTGTACCACCACCGCAAATATCTGCTGAGGGGAAGGGAGACCTGAGAAGGGCCCCAGCGGGTCATGGCCCCAGCCCGCCCAAGGGGAAGAGAACGCAAGGGGCCTGGGCAAACTTGCCCAGGGCCAATGTGGGGAACGAGTCGGCTGGGGTCCCAAGCGGCCTGACAGGTCAGACCGCAGCACAGCACGTGGCAGGATCACACCACACACTCGAAAGGCACTGTCTGGCCAAGTGAGACACACCCCACAGCCCCAGGGCAGGGCAAAACCAAGCACCACCCTCCTCCCGTCCCCCACAAGACCAGAGCCAAGGCTGGAGAGCGCAGTGCTAGGAAGGAGGCAGGAGGGCCTTGGCAGCGTGGGGCAAGTGCTGAGCCGCCGAGAGAAGGGAAACAAACCCAGAGCCCGCAGGAGGGAGGAGTCGTCGCCGGCTGAGAACACACAGAAGAAGTGATCAGGGCAAGAGGAGAACTGTGAGGAGACCAGGGCACAGAGGCCAAGGGAGGACGTAGGGAGCAGCCAACAGGTCAAGAAGCATGATGGAGCCTTGGGATGAAAGGGAGATGAGGCAGCTGTTGGAGAGGCTGTTTCCAGCCTGGTGCCTCCATTGTCATTATTACCTCAGAGATTTCAAAGCCAGAAGGGACAACTGAGATTGTCTAGTCTGACCCCTGCACGGAACAGGCCTGGGATTGGTCCGAGCCCCCTGCACGGAACAGGGCCTGAGCCTGGGACCGGTCTGAGCCCCTGCACGGAACAGGGCCTGGGATTGGTCCGAGCCCCCTGCACGGAACAGGGCCTGAGCCTGGGACCGGTCCGAGCCCCTGCACGGCACAGGGCCTGGGACCGGTCCAACCCCCTGCACAGAACAGGGCCTGGGACCGGTCCAACCCCCTGCACGGAACAGGGCCTGGGACCGGTCCGAGCCCCCTGCACGGAACAGGGCCTGGGACCGGTCCAACCCCCTGCACGGAACAGGGCCTGGGACCGGTCCGAGCCCCCTGCACGGAACAGGGCCTGGGACCGGTCCGAGCCCCCTGCACGGAACAGGGCCTGGGATTGGTCCGAGCCCCCTGCACAGAACAGGGCCTGGGATTGGTCCGAGCCCCCTGCACAGAACAGGGCCTGGGATTGGTCCGAGCCCCCTGCACAGAACAGGGCCTGGGACCGGTCCAACCCCCTGCACAGAACAGGGCCTGGGACCGGTCCGAGCCCCCTGCACGGAATAGGGCCTGGGATTGGTCCGAGCCCCTGCACGGAACAGGGCCTGGGATTGGTCCGAGCCCCCTGCACGGAACAGGGCCTGGGATTGGTCCGAGCCCCTGCACGGAACAGGGCCTGAGCCTGGGACCAGTCTGAGCCCCTGCACGGAACAGGGCCTGGGATTGGTCCAAGCCCCCTGCACGGAACAGGGCCTGAGCCTGGGACCGGTCCAAGCCCCCCGCACGGCACAGGGCCAGGGCCTGAGCCTGGGCCCAGTCCGAGCCCCCCGCACGGCCCTGGGCCTGGGCCTGAGCCTGGGCCTGGTCCGAGCCCCCCGCACGGCCCTGGGCCTGGGCCTGGTCCGAGCCCCCCGCACGGCCCTGGGCCTGGGCCTGGTCCGAGCCCCCCGCACGGCCCTGGGCCTGGGCCTGAGCCTGGGCCTGAGCCTGGGCCCGGTCCGAGCCCCCCGCACGGCCCTGGGCCTGGGCCTGGGCCCAGTCCGATCCCTGCACAGTACAGGCCCTAGGATCGGTCCAACCCCCTGCACGGCACAGGTCCTAGGACTGGTCCGACCCCCTGCACAGCCCAGGCCAGAAAACTTCCCCAAAATAATTCCCAGAGCAGATGTTTTAGAAAAAATTCCAACTTGGTTTAAAAGTTGTCAGTGATGGAGACTCCACAACAACCTTTGGTCAGCTGTTCTAATGGTTAATTACCCTCCCTGTCAAAAAAGTACCCCTGATTTCCTGTCTGAAGTTGTCTAGCTTCAGCTTTCAGCCACTGGTTCATATTGTATCTGTCTCTACTAGAGGAGCAAAGAATCCTGTGGCACCTTATAGACTAACAGACGTTTTGGAGCATGAGCTTTCGTGGGTGATACCCACTTCGTCAGATGCATGTAGTGGAAATTTCCAGGGGCAGGTATATATATGCAGGTAAGCTAGAGATAATAAGGTAGTTCAATCAGGGAGGATGAGGCCCTGTTCTAGCAGTTGAGGGGTGAAAACCAAGGGAGGAGAAACTGGTTTTGTAATTGGCAAGCCATTCACAGTAGGAGGCTTAGACGTGTACCCAGAAGCCTCCTACTGCAAGACAAATCCAAGAAAGAAACCAACAGGACTCCACTGGCCATCACATACAGCCCCCAGCTAAAACCCCTCCAACGCATCATCAAGGATCTACAACCCATCCTGGACAATGATCCCACACTTTCACAGGCCTTGGGTGGCAGGCCAGTCCTCGCCCACAGACAACCTGCCAACCTGAAACATATTCTCACCAGTAACTGCACACCGCACCATAATAACTCTAGCTCAGGAACCAATCCATGCAACAAACCTCGATGCCAACTCTGCCCACATATCTACACCAGCGACACCATCACAGGACCTAACCAGATCAGCCACACCATCACTGGTTCATTCACCTGCACATCCACCAATGTAATATACGCCATCTATGCCAGCAATGCCCCTCTGCTATGTACATCGGCTAAACTGGACAGTCTCTACGGAAAAGGATAAATGGACATTAATCAGACATTAGGAATGGCAATATACAAAAACCTGTAGGAGAGCACTTCAACCTCCCTGGCCACACTATAGCAGACCTTAAGGTGGCCATCCTGCAGCAAAAAAACTTCCGGACCAGACTTCAGAGAGAAACTGCTGAGCTTCAGTTCATCTGCAAATTTGACACCATCAGCTCAGGATTAAACAAAGACTGTGAATGGCTTGCCAATTACAGAACCAGTTTCTCCTCCCTTGGTTTTCACCCCTCAACTGCTAGAACAGGGCCTCATCCTCCCTGATTGAACTACCTCATTATCTCTAGCTTGCCTGCATATATATATATACCTGCCCCTGGAAATTTTCACTACATGCACCTGACGAAGTGGGTATTCACCCACGAAAGCTCATGCTCCATAACGTCTGTTAGTCTATAAGGTGCCACAGGATTCTTTGCTGCTTTTACAGATCCAGACTAACACGGCTACCCCTCTGATACTTGTCTCTACTAGACGGATGAGCACTCCATTCTTAGCATTTGTTCCCCATATATGCAGTGTAGTTTTCTTTGGACCAACTTCCATTGGTGAGAATACAAGATATCACCTCCCGGCCTTGTCTTTCTGACTAACAGACATATCGGAGGATAAGCTGTCGTGCATCTGACGAAGTGGGTACTCACCCACAAGAGCTTATGCTCCAACGCGTCTCCTAGTCTATAAGGTGCCACAGGACTCTATGTTGCTTTTTACAGATCCAGACTAACACGGCCCCCCCTCTGATACTCGACACCTTGTCTTTCTGTTCCCCATCTAGATACACACAGACTGGAGTCAAGTCACCACTTAACCTTCTCTTTGTCAAGCTAAACATATTGTGCTCTTTGAGTCTGTCACGACAAGGCCGGGTTTCTAATTCTCTAATCATTCTTGTTGCTCTTCTCCGAACCTTCTGCAATTTATCAACATCCTTTTTGAACCATGGGAACCAGATCTGGACACAGGAGACTGACAGCAGCTGCACCAGTGCCATATTTAGCACAGAATCACAGAACTGGAAGGGACTTCGAGAGGTCTCTAGTCCAGTCCCCTGCACTCAAGGCAGGACTAAGCCCCTGCCTTCGCTGCTACCAGACTCCCCGGATGTCACCACAGAACCAGGGAATGCAGGGAGAGAGGTTAAAGGGAGGTGCCAGGGGGTCTTTATGGCCCATCGCCCTCTCTCTCTCTCTTCCGCCAGCTTTAACCCTGGGTATAACCTGGGCGGCCTGGGAAAGCTAGGAGAAGGGGTCAAGTATCAGAGGGATAGCCGTGTTAGTCTGGATCTGTAAAAGCAGCAAAGAATCCTGTGGCACCTTATAGACTAACAGATGTTTTGGAGCATGAGCTTTCGTGGGTGAATACCCATTTCGTCAGATGCATGAAGTGGAAATTTCCAGGGGCAGGTGTATATATATGCAGGCAAGCTAGAGATAATGAGGTAGTTCAATCAGGGAGGATGAGGCCCTGTTCTAGCAGTTGAGGGGTGAAAACCAAGGGAGGAGAAACTGGTTTTGTAATTGGCAAGCCATTCACACTCTTTGTTTAATCCTGAGCTGATGGTGTCAAATTTGCAGATGAACTGAAGCTCAGCAGTTTCTCTTTGAAGTCTGGTCCTGAAGTTTTTTTGCTGCAGGATGGCCACCTTAAGGTTTGCTATAGTGTGGCCAGGGAGACTGAAGTGTTCTCCTACAGGTTTTTGTATATTGCCATTTCTAATATCTGATTTGTGTCCGTTTATCCTTTTTCATAGCGACTGTCCAGTTTGGCCAATGTACATAGCAGAGGGGCATTGCTGGCATATGATGGCGTATATTACATTGGTGGCCGTGCAAGTGAATGAACCGGTGATGGTGTGGCTGATCTGGTTAGGTCCTGTGATGGTGTCGCTGGTGTAGATATGTGGGCAGAGTTGGCATCGAGGTTTGTTGCCTGGATTGGTTCCTGAGCTGAAGTTACTATGGTGCAGTGTGCAGTTGCTGGTGAGAATATGTTTCAGGTTGGCAGGTTGCCTGTGGGCGAGGACTGGCCTGCCACCCAAGGCCTGTGAAAGTGTGGGATCATTGTCCAGAATGGGTTGTAGATCCCTGATGATGCGTTGGAGAGGTTTTAGCTGGGGACTGTATGTGATGGCCAGTGGAGTCCTGCTGGTTTCTTTCTTGGGTTTGTCTTGCAGTAGGAGGCTTCTGGGTACACGTCTGGCTCTGTTGATCTGTTTCCTTATTTCCTTGTGCTGATATTGTAGTTTTGAGAATGCTTCGTGGAGATTTTGTAGGTGTTGGTCTCTGTCTTAGAGGTTAGAGCAGATGCGGTTGTACCTCAGTGCTTGGCTGTAGACAATGGATCGTGTGATGTGCCCAGGATGGAAGCTGGAGGCATGAAGGTAGGCATAGCGGTCCGTAGGTTTTCGGTATAGGGTGGTGGTAATGTGACCATCACTTATTTGCACCATGGTGTCTAGGAAGTGGACCTCCTGTGTAGATTGGTCCAGGCTGAGGTTGATGGTGGGGTGGAAGCTGTTGAAATCGTAGTGGAATTTTTCCAGTCTCCTTCCCATGGGTCCAGATGATGAAGATGTCATCAATGTAGCGTAGGTAGAGAAGGGGTGTGAGTGGATGAGAGCTGAGGAAGCGTTGTTCCAGGTCGGCCATAAAAATATTGGCATATTGTGGGACCATGCGGGTGCCCATAGCGGTGCCACTGATCTGGAGATATATATTGTCATCAAATTTGAAATAGTTGTGTGTGAGGATAAAGACACAGAGCTCAGCAGCCAGTTGTGCTGTGGCATCATCAGGGATACTGTTCCTGACGGCTTGTATTCCATCTGTGCGTGGGATGTTCGTGTAGAGAGCCTCTACATCCATGGTGGCTAGGATGGTGTTTTCTGGGAGGTCACCCATGCATTGTAGTTTCCTCAGGAAATCAGTGGTGTCACGGAGATAGCTGGGAGTGCTGGTGGCATAGGGTCTGAGTAGAGAGTCCATATATCCAGAGAGTCCTTCAGTGAGAGTGCCAATGCCCGAGATGATGGGGGACATCTCTTCTGTCATCCTTCCTAGACCATCCCTGACAGGTGTTTGTCCATCCTGCTCTTCAAAATCCCCAATGATGGAGATTCCACAACCTCCATAGGCAATTTATTCCAGTGCTTAACCAAGCTGACAGGCAGGAAGTTTTTCCTAATGTCCAACCTAAATCTCCCTGGTTGCAGTTTAAGCCCATTGCTGCTTCTCCTACCCTCAGAGGTTAACGTGAACAATTTTTCTCCCTCCTCCTTGTAATAACCTTGTATGTACTTGAAAACTGTTATCATGTCCCCTCTCAGTCTTCTCTTCTCCAGACTAAACAAACCCAGGTTTTCGATCTTCCCTCATAGGTCATGTTTTCTAGACTTTTAATATTTTTATTGCTCTTCTCTGGATTCTCTCCAATTTGTCCACATCTTTCCTGAAATGTGGCGTCCAGAACTGGACTCAATACTCCAGCTGACGCCTAATCAGCACAGAGTAGAGTGGAAGAATGACTTCTCGTGTCTTGCTCACAACACTCCTGCTGATACATCCCAGAATGATGTTTGCTTTTTTCGCAGCAGCGTTACACTGCTGACTCCTATTTAGTTTGTGAGCCTCTCTGACCCCCAGATCCCTTTCCACAGTGCTCCTTCCTAGGCAGTCATTGCCCATTTTGTACGTGTGCAACTGATTGTTCCTTCCTAAGTGGAGCACTCTGCATTTGTCCTTCTTGAATTTCATCCTATTTACTTCAGACCATTTCTCCAGTTTGTCCAGATCTTTTTGAATTTTAATTCTGTTCTCCAAAATATTTGCAACCACTCCCAGCTTGGTATCATCCACAAACTCAATAAGTGTGCTCTCTACATCATTATCTAAATCATTGGTGAAGACATTGAACAGAACTGGACCCAGAACTGATCCCTGCAGGACCCTACTCACTATGCCCTTCCAGCATGGCTGTGAACCACTGATAACTACTGTCTGGGAACGGTTTTCCAATCAGTTTTGCACCCACCTTATAGTAGCTCCATTTGGATTGTTTATGAGGAGGTCATGCGAGACAGTATAAAAAATTTACTAAAATCAAGATATACCACATCTACCGCTTCCCCTCATCAGCAAGGCTTGTTACTCTGTCAGGTTGGTTTGACAGGCATGATAAGACCCAACAGCAAACTTGGCATTGTACATCCAGATTATTACTGGCCCCCGCACAGGGAGCTGACAGACCAGTGCCGAGCCAGAGACTGCAGATCAAGCACAGATTGCTGGCAATGGGAAGGTTATGTACACACATGCTGATGCGAACCTTGCCCTCCCGTTATCACCTTCATCAGTGGTGTTTTGTCTAGAGGGAGAGTCCAGGCACTGGGGCAGCACAGTTCATAGAATATCAGGGTTGGAAGGGACCTCAGGAGGTATCTAGTTCAACCCCCTGCTCAAAGCAGGACCAATTCCCAACTAAATCATCCCAGCCAGGGCTTTGTCAAGTTTGACCTTAAAAACCTCTAAGGAAGGAGATTCCACCATCTCCCTAGGGAACCCATTCCAGTGCTTCACCACTCTCCTAAGGAAAAAGTTTTTACTAATATCCAACCTAAACCTCCCCCACTGCAGCTTGAGACCATTGCTCCTTGTTCTGTCATCTGGTATCTCTGAGAACAGTCTAGATCCATCCTCTTTGGAACCCCCTTTCAGGTAGTTGAAAGTAGCTATCAAAACCCCCCTCATCCTTCGCTTCTGCAGACTAAACAATCCCAGTTCCCTCAGCCTCTCCTCATAGGTCATGTGCTCCAGCCCCCTATTCATTTTTTTTACCCTCCGCTGGACTCTCTCCAATTTTCCCCATCTCTTCTGCAGTGGCCGGACCAAAACTGGACACAGTATTCCAGATGTGGCCTCACCAGTGCCGAATAGAGGGGAATAGTTACTTCCCTCTATCTGCTGGCAATGCCCCTACTTATACAGCCCAATATGCCACTAGCCTTCTTGGCAACAAGGGCACACTGTTGACTCACACCCAGCTTCTCATCCATTGTAACCGCTAGGTCCTTTTCTGCAGAACTGCTGCTTAGCCACTCGGTCCCCACCTTGTAGCAGTGCATGGGATTCTTCTGTCCTAAGTGCAGGACTCCACACTTGTCCCTGTTGAACCTCATCAGATTTCTTTTGACCCAATCCTCAAATTTGTCTAGGTCACTCTGGACCCTATCCCTACCCTCCAGCATATCTACCTCTTCCCCCAGCTTAGTGTCATCTGCAAACTTGCTGAGGGTGCAATTCATCCAGATCACTAATAAAGATGTTGAACAAAACTGGCCCCAGGACCGACCCCTGGGACACTCTGCTTGATACTGGCTGCCAACTAGACATCAAGCCGTTGATCAAGAGCTGTTGAGCCCGACGATCTAGCCAGCTTTCTATCCACCTTATAGTCTATTCATCCAACCCATACTTCTTTAACTTGCTGGCAAGAATACTGTGGGAGACTGCATCAAAAGCTTTGCTAAAGTCAAGATAAATCACATCCACCGCTTTCCCCAATCCACAGAGCCAGTAAGGCGATCAGGTTGGTCAGGCATGACCAGCGCAGCATGGTTTGAACTGATGCAGCCCATCCCCGTTTCAAACCTTGCCTCATAGGACTTGTAAAGTGCCCTTTAGGTGCTACATAACTAAAGCAAACATGGCTCTGTACAGCCCTGGGCTGTGCCAATCAGATAACTTCTCCCTACTGGAAGGCTTTGCAGTGTACAGGCAGATGTGAACAGAACAAGTCCAAGATGGAACACGTCCAGAGTGGGGCCTGGCCATGACAAGTGGAATGCTCCTGGGAATGGCATCTGACAGCATTTCCTATCTGAGATAGAACCAAAATGCTGTTTAAAAGGAATTACTGAAAATACAAGCCCGGTTTCCTCAAAGACAGACGATGAGCCGGCTTCAGGTTGGCCCCTCCAGCCTGGGAAGGGACAAGCCTGGGCAGAGAAATCGTAATTTATGGTGAGACATCAGAGGCTGGGTGTGTGCGGAGAGAGACTGAATATGGGTCTGCTCGCCCCAGCCTGAAGAGGGGCTGCAGGAAACCCAAAGCAGCAAATACAATATTGACTAACCCAGGAACACATGCCCTGGCCATCAGTGGTGGGGACTGTGACGATGCGGTTCTGGCGGGACCCAACTGAGAGTGCCAATTTAGGATCAATTGCTCAAACAGGGCAGTCACTGCCCAAGGCTGGGGTTTTTCCACCTCTAAGGCAAACCAAACTAGCCAGACAAAAAGGACTTCGGTTTCACCCCACTGGCTAACCACAAGTCACACAAGAAATTTCCTTAGACACTCCAGTCTCCCAGTGTCACCACCTGTGCCACCCGTCCTGGGATGAATGGTTATGAAAACCAACACCCCAGTAAAAGAAAAAGGTTTTCTCGATCCCAAAGGACCAAGCCCCAGACCCAGGTCAATATACACATCAGATCTTACCCACAAATCACACTGTTGCCAATCCTTTAGAATCTAAAATCTAAAGGTTTATTCATAAAAGGAAAAAGATAGAGATGAGAACTAGAATTGGTTAAATGGAATCAATTCCATACAGTAATGGCAAAGTTCTTAGTTCAGGCTTGTAGCAGTGATGGAGGAAACTACAGGTTCCAATCAAGTCTCTGGAGAACATTCCCAGCTGGGATGGGTCATTCAGTCCTTTGTGCAGAGCTTCTGTTTGTAGCAAAGTCCCTCCAGAGGTAGGAAGCAGGATTGAAGACAAAATGGAGATGAGGCATCAGCCTTATATAGGCACTTCCAGGTGTAAGAACACTTCTTTGTTCTTACTGTGGAAAATTACAGCAAAATGGAGTTTGCAGTCACATGGGCCAGTTTCTGCACACCCTGCTGAGTCACAGGGTGTAACTGCCTTCTCTCATAGACTCATAGACTCATAGACTCTAGGACTGGAAGGGACCTCGAGAGGTCATCGAGTCCAGTCCCCTGCCCTCATGGCAGGACCAAATACTGTCTAGACCATCCCTGATAGACATTTATCTAACCTACTCTTAAATATCTCCAGCGATGGAGATTCCACAACTTCCCTAGGCAATCTATTCCCATTCTCGATGGGACAATTGTGTAGGTGATGGTCCTTAATGGGCCATCAAGCAGGTTAAGCAGAGCTAACGCCCACTTGTCTGGGATCTTTCCCAGTAACACAGCACAAGTTTGAAATATAGACAGTATACAGCCAATACTTATAACTTTAACTACAAAATGATACAGACATACAGACAGCATAATCATAACCAGTAACTCTTAACTTGGTCTTAGACACCTTATATGACCCCCTTTATATAAGATCTGGTGCCACTACAGGATCTTGGTTGCAAACCATGTTCTATATGGTCCCAGTTTATATCAATAACGTCACAGGGACACATTCACATCCTGCTCAGTGGGCACCCCGTGCAGGTGGCTTGTATAGGCTGTATGGCATGACTTGAACAAGGTTGTATGCGGCCACAGAGTCACTTGCCCTGACTCCAGAGAGACACTGGTCCTGGGTCTGTAACACACGACAACCGCCCACAAGGCTCTAGGGAACTGGCCTTGGAAGCAGGACAGGGGGATGCAGAACTGACCTTAAGGGCTTTCCTGGGGAGGGAGGGGGAAGGGGGGAGCACTTTCTGAGCACTAGACAGATATTAACTAATGAACCTTCCCTGTGCCAGAGATGGGCCAGGGCATCTTTCCATTGGTTGAACAGGGCTAGTCATGATAGAAAGGGGAAGGGTCTTGCACAAGGTCACACAGCACGTAGTGCCAGAGCCAGGATTGCCCCTCAGCCCCCTGGCTCTGAGCACTGGGCTCATCCCTGCTTTGCATGCTCAGACACCATGCTGGTGAGCACGGTTACCGCCAACAGAACATGGGATCTCAGCCTGGCGAACGGGTACAAGGCAGCCACAGGACTCAGAAACGGCTATACTGGAGCAGACAAACAGTCCCCAGCTCAGCAGCATGTCCCCAGGAGAGGCCCACACCAGCTGCTTCTGGGGAAGGCGTCTGAATCCTGTGCAGGCCAGTGTGGGGTAACTTCATTCCTATCTATCCCCTCCCCTGTTTATATCCTTAGTGTTAACTATTATAGCTCTGCATATTCTTGGTAGTAACGACCACCCTGCCCTTCCTGGCCTGCTAACTGCGGAGTGGTGTCAACAGGTTATGATCCACAGAGAAAAATGCAAAGAAGGTCCTTGCTGAACTCAGCCTATAGATCTTCTGAGCCAAATCTAATGTGTTCAGGACAAGTATCAGGGGGTAGCCGTGTTAGTCTGTATCCACAAAAACAACAAGGAGTCTGGTGGCACCTTAAAGACTAACAGATTTATTTGGGCATAAGCTTTTGTGGGTTAAAAAAACCCCTCACTTCTTCAGATGCCTGGAGTGAAAGTTGCAGATGCAGGCATTGTTATACTGACACATGAAGAGAAGGGAGTTACCTCACACGTGGAGAACCAGAGTTGACAGGGCCAATTCAATCAGGTGGACGTAGTCCACTCCCAATAATAGACAAGGAGGTGTCAATCCCAGGAGAGGCAAAGCTGCTTCTGTAATGAGCCAGCCACTCCCAGTCCCTAGTCAAACCCAAATTAATGGTGTTCAATTTGCAAATGAATTCTAGTTCAACACCATTAATTTGGTTAAGTCACTTTCACCATTGAAAAGCAAGGTGGATGAGATTTAAATCAAACTGATTTAAATCAGTAGTCAGGAAGACTCAATTTAATCATGGATTCCTACATAAAAGGGCATTCTTGTTGGTTGTTATAACCTTAATACATATTCTTCACAACTCAGAGATAGAGGCAGGTTTCATTTTTAGAAGGTACACGCTATACATTCTTAAAGTGATTTATTTTGAAAACTTTTCAGATTAATTTTACAGCTATATCAGAAAATGAATAATTGGTTATTTCATTTACCAAAGATAACTGAAGATATTTATGAAGTCATTAGGAGGTAAACTATCTCCAATTCAACAGATAATCATTAATATTTGGAGGATTTTCTTGCCATCCTGTATTAGGAGATCACCACCAGAGAGACATTTTAAAGTGTTTTATTTAACTAAAAACAACAATGTTATGTATTCTGGATTTTTTTCTTCAACAGCAAACATATAATATTTTAACAAAACAAGCATATGAATTTTTGAATTTAGTTAAACATTCAAGTTTTTAAAAATCAGGTTTGTTTTTGTTAAAATTGTTTTTAACTAAAATAGTTAAATGAAATATTAAAACAAAATTTAAATTGACTAGGTCAACATGAGAAACTTAAAATATTGGCCTCTGCAGCTAACTCAGTCATCTCACTTCATCTTCCTGTTTGTTCATAATCTGGAAAAGAAAAACAAGCTTTCCTGCTTCTTCAGGTCCCAAACAATTTCTCAGTTTGGAATAAATTAGTCCAAAGGAAGAAAATATTCTTTCTACACTGCTGTTAAAAGTGAGATTATCACTTCAACAGTCTCTGAATCCAAGAGCTTAATTGACTTCCACCAGTTCACTGGTGTGACTTTCTTTAAAATATCATCAACAAACATATTCTTGAATGGTTCACCCCTAGCTCTGAAGTTTATTATAAGCAGCAAAGAGAGTCCTGTGGCACCTTATAGACTAACAGACATATTGGAGCATGTCATGCATCCAACAAAGTGGAGCCTGAGCTTTCGTGGGTGAATACCCACTTTGTTGGATGCATGACATGCTCCAATATGTCTGTTAGTCTATAAGATGCCACAGGACTGTTTGCTGCTTTTACAGATCCAGACTAACACGGCTACCCCCTGACACTTAAGTTTATTATAGGTGGCATTATGGAGGGATGATAGCTGGATGTCCATGTCATAGCCAACTCCTCTTCTTCGGCAGTTAAGGTTTGACCCTGGTATCGAGTACTGAGAATATTTGCAAGAAAACGAGCTGGAAATAGTGCTTGTCCCATTCGTTTTTTTAATGCTTGTTATTAACTCTGTCCTTTTTCACAGTTTGTTGTAGTTTTTACTGCTACTTCTTGTAAGTATTCCGCTGTGTGTGCATTTCCTGATGTATCAGTGGTTTTGGTAAGGAAGACATTCCTTTATTCTGTTGTTACACAAGCACATACAACAGGATCATTGTGGACACTGCTCCATCATCAAAACTCAGGTTAACAATTTCACCCTCTAGACCTTTTGCACACTGCTCCATTTCTCTTTCATCACTTTATCCAGCAATTTGTCTGCGACATCTGCTCTGTTGGGTGGATTGTAACCTGGTCTTAATGACTGAACCATGTTAATGAAGTATGGGTTCTCAATCATATGGAAAGGAGAGTTTGTTGCATAAACAAACTGGACAATTTTTTCATCAATTAGCTCTTTTTGTAATCTGCTGGTTCTTATCACAAATTTATCTATGGTTGTTTCTGGATCATGGAGATTTTTTTTTTCCTTTTTGCTGGAGGTGATATACTGTGGCTATGTGACTGAAACACTATCATTGGCAGATAACTGTGAAACTATAGAAAATGGTGATCTTGAAGGTAGATAGTCTTCAGAATCCTGTATGTTGAGGAGGATTCTCCTAAACAAAATAAGTCAATGCAGTTATTTAATTATTACCACCATTCTGTTCATTTAGTATTACTCATTGCATTCCCTGACACTCGGTACTACTTTAAAGGTGAAACTGTAAAAGGAAGATCTGCCTATTTCAGCTATTTATTTTTTATCACAACTGCATCTAAAAAAAGTACCATAGAGTAACAACTATATTTTTTGCTCAAACATGAGAGTTCAAGAATAGTCCAGAAGGAAGACAGGGAGTCCCTAAGAAAGTAGGAAATAAAAAAGTTTACTAACCTGAAGATCCTGCATGTTCAGACATGTTCCTTTCATCATCTTCAATGCAGCTTCCTCCTGAGAAGGAACACTTCTCATGATGTTGTTTCATTTGGGCAACCAGGCCTTGCATTTCCTTGTTGCACTGTTTGCATTTTACACGCATGCCTGTCTTACCCACAGGTAGAAGAACTTCATTAAAATATTCCCAAACTGGGTTTCTTTTATGGCCTGCTGCCATTATAAGTTTTCCCTTCTAGTGAGAGAATGGTACGGGTAGATCTCAAATCAATGAAGGCTACACTCAGAAAGACCTCAAGATTTCTGGAATATGCTGTTCAAACAGTTTCACTTTTGTTTCTACTCCCTGTTCCTCCCTTCTTACATTTATCTCCAGACTTCTTCTCCTTGTCCAGATCTATTCTGCCCCAGCAATCTTCTATTCATTTAACTTTTTGAAACTTTGCACTTTTAGAGAGAGGTAAGGGATTGACTCTGGGTACACAAATTTGCAGAGGGACAAGAGGGTTGAGGTCTGTTATTTCTCGCCTCTATATATTTAAAACATTTTTGCTGTTAACAAGCACATTATCTCTGGAGACACAAATCCACAGTTTGAGACCTGCAAAACTAAGCATCTCTGGTAGTATCTTCTGGACCAGGAGTCCCCAAAGCGGTGCCCACGGGCGCCATGGCGCCCGCAGGGGCATCTAAATGCGGCCACGTCCTGGCTGGTGGTGGAGCATCCGCCGAAATGCAGCCAAATTTCTGCGGCGTTTCACCAGTGACACCTCTTGATGACGCACCAAAGAATCCTGTGGCACCTTATAGACTAACAGACGTTTTGGAGCATGAGCTTTCGTGGGTGAATACCCACTTCGTCGGATGCATTGGGGGCAAGTGACGTCATCAAAAGGCGTCACCGCCGAAACGCAGCAGAAAATCGGCGGCATTTTGGTGGATGCTCCACCGCTGCCACGGTCCTTCGTCTGGCGCCCACCAGATGAAAAGGTTGGGAACCACTGTTTTAGACTGAGCACTGAGTCCCAGTGGGTAGATAGAAAGATTAACCTAAATAATATACACAGAAGTCCCTGGAACCCCATAAAATTGGGTGGCTAATCCATGAACGATTGGAACTCATTTACAAAACTTTTCTTAAACATTACATGGATATATTGTCTCATGCTATAGAGTTAGAATTTACAATCCCTACTCCATGATGAGATAGCTTTGAGCTATAATGTATCTTAATTAAAAACTATCTTTAGATAGGTTTTTCCTCAAAAAGCATTTTATCAACAAAATCTCATTTAAATAAAAAAAATCAATTTTTTTTTATTTGTTGTTGATTTTCATCCACCATGTTGAAAAGTATCAGAGGAACTAGGCCAAGAGCAACCCACCATGTTTAGCAGCTATGACACTTTGTCAGCTGGAGGGAAACTCCATGCCGGAGTCTGTGTCATTGCTCCCTTTCCAAAATATGCTACAGCCGCTCCTGCAAGTCGGCAAAATGGATACAGTCATAAGCAGCTGTAGCAGTAGGGTGGGGGCTGCCTGCAAGTCTCCCTACTCCACTCTCTCTCTCTCTCTGGGGTACCCCATGTCTAAAGCCCCACGGATATCTGCATCTGGGGATGCAAATGTCTACGGACCATTTTGCAGACTAGATGTGGATACAAATTTGTATCTAGAGTACTGCAAATCTGCAGATATCTACATAACACAGATGCAGATACAAATTTTGTATAAGCACAGGGCTCTACCCATGTTTGCCAGTGAGAAACACACCTCCTTCCACCTTCTCCCCTGCCGTTGTGAGACACCTACACCTGCCAGATGCCCAGAATGTTAAAACAACATTTTCTTTCTGTCTCCGCAGCTGTTTGCATCAATTAAATGTAGCACTGATTCTTGTGAAAGTCTCAGTTCACACACACACACACACTATCCCTGCAGGCGTCTTTCCCCAGGATCCCAGCACATCTTGTGAGCCTGACCCCTGTCAGTCTGCTACGGGACGCAGGGGCTGAGGTGCCAGGGGCAAGCAGCAAGGTTTGGGGGGAGAGTTGAGTGGGGTTATATGGAATTACTGCAGTGAATGGCAATACCACCATCGCTGGCTGGGGCGTGACTACATACAACCAGCGTGTAGTACACTGGCCCCACGTCACACGCTCCCAGCGTAAGGCACGATGGGCCTAAGTGCCTTGAACCAACGCACAATGTAAGCCGTGCGAGGCCAGCACAGCCCTGTCCCCCTGCAGTGGCTACCCCGGGTATGGAGGTTTAGGAGCCCCTAGCCAGAAGTCCAGCACTCCTTCCCCCACAGGTGATCCCACCTGGCACAACAAGAGCAGGACAGAGCATCTAACACAGTGTCAGCGGCGCGGCCACGGAAGCTGCGCCTCAGCAGCGGTGAGACCAGAAATTCAAGCCCTCAGCCATGACTGTGGGACTGAGCTGGGTGCTTTGGTCTAAAGCAGGTGAGCCTGGAGCCCTGGTGGGGACCGACGGCTACACCCCTCGTGGGGGGCGACCCTTCGGGGCGGGGGAGACAGAGCCCCATGCTGAACTGCACAAGCCCTGCGCATGATACATTGTATCACTCCAAGCCCTCGCCACTGTATCAAGACCAGGCCAAAGCTCTCACCAGAGCATGCCCCTTGGTAACACTGTGTCCATAAGGTGTCGAGTGGCAGTGAGTTACCCAGACAGGGCTGCTGAGGAAGGGGCCTACAGCTAGGACACAAGTCTATCACGCGTTGATCTGAAGAGCAGAACGGACTGAGACGAGCATCCTGCCTGCACAGCACAGCTGCGATCTCATGCAGTGAGTGACTCCTGCGCCCATGGCTGAGCGAGAGCATGTCTGAGAATGAGACTCTAGCATGCCCCACGCTCAGGCCAGGCTACACTGCAGACCTAGACTGGTGCAACCACGTCATGCAGAGATAAGAATCCCCCCGCCGCTCCCCAAGCAGCTCCATTCTACCAGTCTAACCCCCAGCATGCACAGCGCTATGGCAACAGGGAGTTTCTCCCATCGACGGAGTGACCGCCTTTCATGGAGGTGTATTCGCTACACCAAAAGGAGACGCCCTCCCATCGGAGTAGCAGCATCTTCACTACAGCAATACAGTGCTGTATGTGGAAACAAGCCCTAAGTTGTTCCACTGGTTGGTTACCCTCCCTGTTAAACATTTTTGCCTTATTACTATGAATTCATCTACCTTCAGCTTACAGCCATGGGGTCTCATTCTGCCTTTGCCTGTTAGATTAAAGAGCCCTCTGCTATCATAGAATCACAGAAGATTAGGGCTGGAAGAGACCTCAGGAGGCCATCAAGTCCAACCCCCTGCTCAAAGCAGGACCAACCCCAACTAAATCACCCCAGCCAGGGCTTTGTCAAGCCTGACCTTAAAAACCTCTAAGGAAGGAGATTCCACCACCTCCCTAGGTAACCCATTCCAGTGCTTCACCACCCTCCTAGGGAAATAGTGTTTCCTAATATCCAACCTAGACCTTCCCAACTGCAACTTGAGACCATTACTCCTTGTTCTGTCATCTGCCACCACTGAGAACAGCCGAGCTCCATCCTCTTTGGAACCCCCCTTCAGGTAGTTGAAAGCAGCTATCAAATCCCACCTCGTTCTTCTCTTCTGCAGACTAAACAGTCCCAGATCCCTCAGCCTCTCCTCATAAAAGTCATGTGCTCCAGCCCTCTATTCATTTTTGTTGCCCTCCGCTGGACCCTCTCCAATTTGTCCACATCTCTTCTGTAGTGGGGGGACCAAAACTGGATCCAATACTCCAGGTGCGGCCTCACCAGAGCCGAATAGAGGGGAATAATCACTTGACTCGATCTGCTGGCAATGCTCCTACTAATACAGCCCAAAACGCCGTTAGCCTTCTTGGCAACAAGGGCACACTGCTGACTCATAACCAGTTTCTCATCCACTGTAACCCCCAGGTCCTTTTCTGCAGAACTGCCACTTAGCCAGTCAGTCCCCAGCCTGTAGCAGTGAATGGGATTTTTCCATCCTAAGTGCAAGACTCTGCACTTGTCCTTGTTGAACCTCATCAGATTTCTTTTAGCCCAATCCTCCAATTTGTCTAGGTCACTCTGGACCCTATCCCTATCCTCCAGCATATCTATCTCTCCCCCCAGCTTAGTGTCATCTCCGAACTTGCTGAGGGTGCAATTAATACTTAATTAATAATCAAAGTCCTTCTCCTCATGTAAGTATTCATAGATCATGATCACCTCCCCTCTTAACTTTCTCCTTATTAAACTAAACAGGTGGAGCTTTCTTAGTGTCTCAAAGTCGGGCAGGTTTTCCAAACCTCAAACCATTCATACATATCACTTTTCTGAACTCCTTCTGAACATCCTCTTTGGTGCCCATCAATGGTCTCACCAGTGCTATATACAGATGTGACAGCATCTCTCTGCTCCCACTCTCCTGTTTATACAGACAAGGATCTTGTTTGCTCTTAGTCATTCCACCACCCTCCCAGCTCACTCTCAGGTATCAGAGGGGTAGCCGTGTTAGTCTGGATCTGTAAAAGCAGCAGAGAGTCCTGTGGCACCTTACAGACTAACAGACATATTGGAACTTGAGCTTTTGTGGGTGAAGTAGTAATCACTTTCCAAAACAGCCCCCCACCTATAAGTGTGACCTACAACCTTAGTTGCTAGGTTTATGGCCTTGCATTTTGTTGTATTAAAACACATGTTGTTCAAATGAG
Source organism: Gopherus evgoodei (assembly GCF_007399415.2). Lineage (NCBI taxonomy): Eukaryota > Metazoa > Chordata > Testudines > Testudinidae > Gopherus > Gopherus evgoodei. Next base: position 136,781,669 of record NC_044327.1, on the reverse strand, counting down.
CCCATCTAACCAGGCAACCCTGATCAGTCTGTACAACTGAACTGCCACCAATTTGTGGGTCATCAACAAACTTTACTGTGACAGATTGGCAAGACCCTGTAATGCCCGGAAAAACCTGTTCACATTAACAAAACTGTATTGAATTGAATTAAACCTGACAGAATTAGAGTTAATCCCTCTGGAGGCCAGTGCATTAAAAACACAACCGCAGCTGTGTTGTTGCAACACTGTATGAACCTGCTGTAGTGGAAGGGGGGATGCGAATGCACTTCTTCAGCTATCAGCTGTGGAAGCCACAGCCCCACCTTCCACCCCAGGGATAGGCAAATACTCCTTAAAACTGGCTTCTCCAGAGACCAACAGACAGAAAAGAGTTTTGGATAAATAGCAGAGTTTAAACTGGCTCAGGGCCTTCTTCCTAATCCAGGAAACAGGCAGGAGCCGCAGGACCCCGGGCCACAGAGAGTCCTGATCCTTAGAGTAGGACTGGAAGGACTGGGCCTTCTACGGCCCCATGAGAGTGGGTGCTGCTTCTGATCTGAAGCTGTGATGCACTGGTAGGTGGTAACCACAAGGAATCCCCGGGGCTGGGGCGGGGTGGGGTGTCAAAGGACTGCTCACCTCAGACTCCACGAACTCTGGTAAGCTCATTAACATGCATGTAGGCTCTTTTATGGTTTTTAATACATTTTCTCTGTAATGCTTTTCACCTTTACAATAAAACAAGTGCTGCCTCACAACATATCTCTGCAATAACCACACTGTTACCAGTCTCTGAGGAGAAAGCAAGCAGACTCTCTTTGCTGGGAGATAAACAGTGAAGGCAGGGACCGAGGCAGCCTGGGAGTACCTCAGCCAGAAGAGAGAGATGTGGGTCTCCCCCCAGAAAGGAAGCAACTGGGGAGTTGGAATCCAAGGGTGGGTGCCCTTGCTGAGCCCCGGAGGAGAAATACAGGTACAGTGGCCCCAGGAACGCAAGAGCTCAGCTCTGCTGCAGACCAGCGTTTGTGACCTGTGAGGATGCCTCAGTTCCCCCGTGGCCCCATCTCACACAGCTAAGGCGAGGAAAAGGCAAATGATTAGGCTCAGATGTGACAGTAACAAGGGCCACACAGGAAAGCAAGCGCGAGGTACACGTGGTAAATAGCAACCAGGACCCTGATCAGTAACAGTAATTCTCTGCCAACATTCCAACAGTCACTTTTAACCCTTGAGTAACTATGTATCTAAAAACATGTTGCAACTTAACAGCCATTGTCCAATCTATTCATAGCACAGAATCGCACACGTTTCAGATCTCAGGCTGTTCTGGTCATTAAGAGAGCATCTAACGAGTGTCAGACCCTAGACAAATTATAATCACATGGCACTTTATAAGAACAGTAATAACTAGCCTTACATTAGATTTTATCACCACAAACTGCCAAATTAAAAACAAGCCATTAATAAATACAGTAAACACTTGACACTGATACTCTAGGACAGTGGTTCTCAGCCAGGCACGTGTACCGCTGGGGGTACTCAGAGGTCTTCTAGGGGGTACATCAACTCATCTAAATATTTGTCTAGTTTTACAAGCTACATCAAAAGCACAAGCGAACTCAGTGCAAACTAAAATTTTGTACAGACAACGAGTTGTTTGTTCTGACCTATAGACCACACACTGAAATGTGAATACAATATTTATATTCCGATCAATTTATAATTATATGGTAAAAAATAAAACATAAGCAATTTGTCAGTCATAGCATGCTCCGATACTACTGTATTTCTCTGTCTGATTTTGTAAGCAAGTAGTTTTTAAATGAGGTGAAATCTGGGGGTACACATGACAAATCAGTCTCCTGAAAGGGGCGCATTCGTCTGGAAAGGGTGAGAACCACTGCACTAGGAGCTTTCCAGGGACCATTTTTCACCCCTGTAAAATGGAAATACTGGTGCAACCTTAACTTATAGTGGCACTACGACCCCACTCAGAACACAGTCTATCCTGCAGGTGTGTTCCCCTCCTCCTCTGTGCTCATGAGCAAGACAAGGAAAAAACAACCCCAAGAAGAGCTGCCTCCAGCCGAGGAGAGGAGAAGTTCAGAAGACCAAAGTCCACTGCCTACCGTGCCAATCTATCCACCAGACTGGGACATGCACCCAGAGGCCAAGACACCAGGGAGATAACGAGGGGGGGATGCACGTGGGGAGAATCTGGCAGGACTGACAGGTCTGTCCACTCCAGGGTGGCAGGGAGAAGAGCTGGGGGAGGCCCTGCCAGGCTCTCAGACAAACAAGGCAAGGCAAAGCGCCCAAGGATACTGACCAGGCAGGTGGCCTGTGGATAGCTCATTGAATTCCCTGAGGAGGAGAAAGGGACCAGTGATCGCAGTGCGCTGCGAAGGGGCATTGAAGTGCACAATGGCCACAGAAGGGAAGAACCACCTACCGCATGCCCAGGGCCAGGTATTTCACCACGTCGTAGGCAGAGACGTCCGAGGCTTTGTAGGGTTTCCTCTTCTCCGCAAACTCATGGGCCAGACAGATCCGCCAGCCAGATGATGGCACCTGGTGCCCATGGGCAGTGCCCTCAAACTGCTCCATCAGCTTGGCGCTGTCCGCCATTGCTGCCCCGTCTGCCCAAGCAGCTTCCTTGTCCCGTGTCTGGCTCAGGGTGCAGGTCGTCCACCCCCAGCGTCCAGCTCAGGGTGCAGTCCCCACCCTGGTGCCCGGCTCAGGGTGCGCTGCTCAGTGTGCTCAGCCCCGGCCCTGCCTGGCCCCCTTCCCCCAGAACAGAGCCCCGGGCAAGACACACACGGGGGTCAGTAACAGCTGCCGCCCCACACACCCCGCCCCAGGCCCTATCCAAAGCCCTGGCCGCCCTGGGGCAGAGCTCAGCGCTTCGCCCTCGCGGGCAGCACCTGCCTCTGCAGCGGGCTCAGCGAGCCCCGCCGGTGCCTGTCCGTCTGCAAACACCCCCGGTGCCTACCTACCTACCTGTCCGTCTGCAAACACCCCTGGTGCCTGCCTACCTACCTGTCCGTCTGTCACTTCTCCCCGGTTCCTGTCCGTCTGCAACACTCGGTGCCTGCCTACCTACCTGTCCGTCTGCAAACACCCCCGGTGCCTGCCTGCCTACCTGTCCGTCTGCAAACACCCCCGGTGCCTACCTACCTACCTGTCCGTCTGTCACTTCTCCCCGGTTCCTGTCCGTCTGCAACACTCGGTGCCTGCCTGCCTACCTGTCCGTCTGCAACCCTCAGTGCCTGCCTACCTACCTGTCCCTCTGCAAACACCCCCGGTGCCTGCCTACCTACCTGTCCGTCTGCAAACACCCCTGGTTCCTGTCCGTCTGCAAACACCCCCGGTGCCTGCTTACCTACCTGCCCGTCTGTCACTTCTCCCCGGTTCCTGTCCGTCTGCAACCCTCGGTGCCTGCCTACCTACCTGTCCGTCTGCAAACACCCCTGGTTCCTGTCCGTCTGCAAACACCCCCGGTGCCTGCTTACCTACCTGCCCGTCTGTCACCTCTCCCCGGTTCCTGTCCGTCTGCAAACCCCCCCCCACGGTGCCTGTCCGTCCGTCCGTCCGTCCGTCGGGAAGCGCCCCACGGGCTGGCTGGCTGGCTGCCCACCCCCGTAGCGGTCCGTCTGCAAACACCCCCCGCCGGGCGCTGACCGGCCTCACCCTGCGAGCTCGACGGGCACCGAAAGGCGGGACTGGAGGAAACCGGCCCGAAGCCCAACCGGCTCGGCCGGCGCGGCGGGGCGGGGCGGAGCGGAGATGGGACTGCGAACCCGGCCGAGCGGGGCCGAAGATTCCCGGACGGAGCCGAGCGGCGCCCGAGCCTTTCCGAGGGGAGCCGAACATTCCCGGACGGAGCCGAGCGGCGCCCGAGACTTTCCGAGGGGAGCCGAACATTCCCGGACGGAGCCGAGCGGCGCCCGAGCCTTTCCGAGGGAAGCCGAACATTCCCGGACGGAGCCGAGCGGCGCCCGAGCTTCTCCGGGCGGGCCGGGGTCGCTTTCTGCGCTGCGGAGGGTCCCGGTGTCACGCGGGTGAGTGAGCGGGGCCCGCGGGCGGGGCAGGGCTCGGGGCAGCCCCGCGGCAGGAAGCCCAAGTAGCAGTCTTGGCCGAAGGCCGCCCGGACGCCTGGGTCCCTCCCAGCCCGGCTGCCCGCGGGGTTCGGGTCTCTGCCCCCCCGAGGCGCGATGGGGGGGGTTCGGGTGTCGGGGTGGCGTGTGGGGGGGCTCAGGATCCCCCCCCGTCTGGGGCGGTGTGTGTGTTGGGGGGTTCGGGTCTCGGGGTGTGTGTGTGGTCGTGTCTCGAGGGGGGCTCAGGATCCCCCCCCGTCTGGGGCGGTGTGTGTGTTGGGGGGTTCGGGTCTCGGGGTGTGTGTGTGGTCGTGTCTCGAGGGGGGCTCAGGATCCCCCCCCGTCTGGGGCGGTGTGTGTGTTGGGGGGTTCGGGTCTCGGGGGGGCTCAGGATCCCCCCCGTCTGGGGCGGTGTGTGTGTTGGGGGGTTCGGGTCTCTGGGTGTGTGGGTGGTCGTGTCTCGGGGTGGGGTGTGGGGGGGCTCAGGATCCGCCCCCACCGGGGCATGGTATGTGTGGGGGTTTGGGTCTCTGCTCCCCCCGCCCATGTGTCCGTTCAGCCGGGGTCTGTGGCGTGTTGCAGGTACAGGCGGCGCCAGCCGGAGCCATGATCGAGGTTCTGGCCCAGCTGAGCCGTGGGCCCGTCTTCCTGGCTGGAGAGATGCTGGAATGTGGGATCGTCTTCACCAACCCGCTCTCCGCCACCTCCACCTCCGCCAGCAGGTACCAGCTGCCCTGGAACCCCCTCCCCCAGCACAGACAGGGTCCCCCCGCAGCCCCGTGGAGGTGGGTGCCAGCCTGGCCAGGGCAGGGACTGGCCTCCAGAGCAGAGAGGAGGCCAGGGTGGGGTCCTGGGAGAAGGGGGCACGAGGGGATGCTGTGGCCTTGTCACTTTACAGCCTTCTTCACCCCACAGGGCCCCACTGCTCAGGCACCACTGAACTGGGACTTAGTAACCAGGCCTGCAGGGTCAGGTCAGTTTGGCCAAAGGGAATAAACTAGGCAAAGGATCTGACTGTGGGTGAGATGAAGCCTCCGCCGCCGCCACCACCACCACCACCCCCCTCCCCCCAGTCTGGAGTGACTGAAATGACACACGAGGTACAGAGGAAGAATGAAGCTAAACTGGCTTTTAATCCTGAAGGGCTGGTTCCCCCCGGGTGGACCGGTCACTGAGAGCAGAATAGTTACTTACTGGAGCACCCAGGGGCTCCGCTTGGCATCAGGACATCTTTCTGCTGAGCACTGCACAGACATACAGCCAGAGTCCTGCCCCCAGCGGCCTCACACACCACCATAAGAGCCGTGGATGAAGGGCCAGGGAGGAGGTAACACTTGGACACATACAGTTTGCATGTACATAACTGCCCCACAGCCGTGGTAGGAGTGTTAATTTTTCTGAGTAAATTCATCCCAAATTTGTCACAGTTGAATGCTCTGCGCAAATTTCCACCTAGAGACGTGGCCACAAGTGTCGAGAGAAAAGTTTTTGGCAGTTGAAATGTGTAACTGTCAGAAGCACCTGTTCCGAAATACTCTCGGATTAACAAAGGGCTGAGGTCTCGGGTGATGCAAGCTCCTGGTTTTGGTGCTGACCTCCTGCAAGATGATTCCCCCAAAGCAAGGGTGAAAGCACAACTTAGCAGAACTATGCTCACATTGAAAAAGAAACACTGGCAGTTGTTTGGTTGTGTGCCACGGCATTCAGAGAAGCGGGTGGAAAGTTGGGAATCATTCAGAAAGGAATAGTTAATAAGACTGAAAATATCATATTGTCTCTATATAAATCCATGGTATGCCCACACCTTGAATACTGCGTGCAGATGTGGTTGCTCTATGTCAAAGAAGATGTACTATATTGAAATTGGAAAAGGTACAGAAAAGATAAATAAAAATGATTAGGGGTACGGAACAGCTTCCATATGAGGAGAGATTAATAAAATGGGGGCAGGGGATATGACAGAGATCTATAAAATTGTGAGTGGGGTATAGAGAAAGTAAATCAGGAAGTGTTATTTACTCCTTCTCATAACACAAGAACTATGAGTCACCAACTGAAATTAATAGGCAGCAGGTTTAAACAAACGCAGAGTCATCTTGTGGAACTCTTTGCCAGAGGATGTTGTGAAGGCCAACACTATAGCAGGGTTCAAAAAAGAACTAGGTAAGTTCATGGAGGACGGGTCCATCAATGGCTGTTAGCCAGGATGGGCAGGGATGGTGTCCCTAGCCTCTATTTGCCAGGAGCTGGGAGTGGGCGACAGGGGAGGGATCACTTGATGATTCCCTGTTCTGTTCATTCCCTCTGGGGCACCTGGCATTGCCCACTGTCAGAAGACAGGATACTGGGCTAGATGGACCTTTGGTCTGACCTAGTGTGGCTGCTCTTATGTTCGGATATGCACTATTTAATTAATATATTGATGGACAGAAATTGGTCAGTTTAGAAACAGACCATAAAGTGTTGGAAGACACAATACAGAAAACATTGTACAAAGCATCACTTAGAATTCAGAAAAGGATCATGAAATTACAAGAGTAACCATCACATGTGAGACATGTCTTAGTAGAAGCTTCTTACAGCAAACATGCTTTCAAGAGGGCCTGTGAATAGTGGAAGACTTGCAAGAAGAAGAATGTGAAGTAAATGTGACTCAAGTACAACCCATTCCAAAGCAAAATCTAACCAGCTGTGGTAAGAATCACATAGTGACCACCCAGACAAGAACTTGAGACAGTTATTCGAGAGCGATGGTTGGCAGAAAGGCCGAGCCACCTCTCAGAATAAAAACATTTTAAAATGAATTTGCTGCATACGGAGATTCTGTGCAAAGAACATTGTTCGTGGTCTACTCAACATGCCGGAGAAATACCAGGTGTAATTCATGGTGCCCATTGACATATCAAGATGTGTGAGAGCAGAGTCTAGATGTCCTGTCTAGCCAGGCATAAATGCTGCTCCTGAAGATAAAGGATCTAAGTCTGGAAATCTGCAGTAAATAAAGGAAACAAAATGCTGAAGATCCTTAAAATAGCATCCATTTCCTGAATGCCCTTGAGATTGAAGTCCAGAACCTCCATGGTAACATTCTCTGAAATGCTTCCAGCTTCACGCACAGGGCCAGTTAGACCGGCAGAACTGCAGGGTCTCAACATGTGGATGAGACAAAGGTGTAGGGAGGAGGGATTTAGATTTATTAGGAACTGGGGAAACTTTTGGGTAAGGGAGAGCCTAAAAAGGAAGGATGGACTCCTCCTAAACCAAAATGGAACCAGATTGCTGGCACTAAAAATTAAAAAGGTTGTAGAACAGTTTTTAAACTAAGGGCTGGGGGAAGCTGACAGGTGTGGAGGAGCATGTGCTTTGGACAAAGACATCCCTTAGGGGAGGATCTATTAATGGAGATTCTCTATGTCCTAGTAAGGAGGAGAGGATGGACGTTGATAAAATACAACTAGGATCTGATGAGAAACAGTCAAATGAAAAAAAGCCCCATTCAATTACATCATGTAATGGCAGACAGCTAAAAAGTGACAAGTTTTGAAAGTGCTTATATACAAAGACTAGAAGTTTAAATCATAAGGTGGGTGAAGTAGAGTGCCTCGTATTAAACGAGGATATTGATATAACAGGCATCACAGAAACATGGTGGAATGAAGATAATCAATGGGACACAGTAATACCAGGGTACAAAATATATCATAAGGACAGAACAGTCGTGCTGGTGGGGGAGTGGCACTATATGTGAAAGAAAGCGTAGAATCAAATGAAGTAAAAATCTTAAATGAACCAAACTACCATAGAATCTCTATGGGTAGTAATTCCACACTCTAAGACTATAGCAGTAGGGATATATTACCGCCTACCTGACCAGGATGGTGATAGTTACTGGGAAATGCTCAGGGAGATTAGAGAGGCTATTAAAATAAACTCAATAATAACGGGGGATTTTAACTATCCCCATATTGACTGGGTACATGTCACCTCAGGACAGGATGCAGAGATAAAGTTTCTTGACACCTTAAATGACTGCTTCTTGGAGTAGCTAGTCCTGAAACCCACAAGAGAAGAGGCAATTCTTGATTTAGTCCTAAGTGGAGCAAAAGATCTAGTCCAAGAGGTGAATATAACTGGACTGCTTGGTAATAGTGACCATAATATAATTAGATTTCATATCCCTGTGCAAGGGAAAACACCACAGCAGCCCAACACTGTAGCATTTAATTTCAGAAAGAGGGCCTACACAAAAATGAGGAAGTTAATTAAACAGAAATTAAAAGGTACAGCACCAAAATTAAAATCCCTGAAAGCTGAATGGAAAGTTTTTAAAGACACCATAATAGAGGCTCAACTTAAATGTATACCCCAAATTAAAAAACATAGGAAGAGAACCTAAAAAATGCCACCGTGACTAAACGACAAAGTAAAAGGAGCATAAACTCTGGCAAATGAAGTTTAAAAATATAATTAGGAAGGCCAAAAAAGAATTTGAAGGACAGCTATCCAAAGACTCAATAAGTAATTGCAAAAAACCTTCTAAGTACATCAGAAGCAGGAAGCCTGCTAAACAACCAGTGGGGCCACTGGACGATCGAGGTGCTAAAGGAGCACTCAAGGACGATAAGGCCATTGCAGAGAAACTAAATGATTCTTTGCATCGGTCTTCACGATTGAGAATGTGAGGGAGATTCCCAAACCTGAACCATTCTTTTTAGGTGACAAATCTGAGGAAATGTCCCAGATTGAGGTGTCATTAGAGGAGGTGTTAGAACAAATGATAAACTAAACAGTAATAAGTCATCAGGACCAGATGGCATTCACCCCACAGTTCTGAAGGAACTCCAATGTGAAATTGCAAAACTACTAACTGTAGTTTGTAACCTATTATTTAAATCAGCTTCTGGACCAAATGACTGGAGGTTAGCTAATGTGATGGCAATTTTTAAAAAGGACTCTGGAGGTGATTCTGGCAATTATAGGCCAGTAAGCCTGACTTCAATACTCTGCAAACTGATTGAAACTATAGTAAAGAACAAAATTGTCAGACATATAGATTAACGTAATTTGTTGAGGAAGAGTCAATATGTTTTTTTTAAAGGGGAATCATGCCTCACCAATCTACTAGAATTATTTGAGGGGGTCAACAAGCATGTGGACAAGGGGGATCCAGTGCATATAGTGTACTTGGACTTTCAGAAAGCCTTTGACAAGGTCCCTCGCCAAAGGCTCTTATGCAAAGTAAGCAGTCATGGGATAAGAGGGAAGATCTTCTCAGGGATGAGTAACTGGTTAAAAGGCAGGGAACAAAGGGTAGGAATAAATGATCAATTTTCAGAATGGAGAGAGGTAAATAGTGGTGTCCCCCAGGGATCTCTTCTGGGATCAGTCTTATTCAACATATTCATATTCATAAATGATCTGGAAAAAGGGGTAAACAATGAGGTGGAAAAATCTGCAGATGATACAAAACTACTCAAGATAATTAAGTCCCAGGCAGACTGCGAAGAGCTACAAAAGGATCTCTCAAAACTGGGTGACTGGGCAACAAAATGGCAGATGAAATTCAGTGTTGATAAATGCAAAGTAATGCACGTTGGAAAACGTAATCCCAACTCTACATATAAAATGATGGGATCTAAATTTGCTGTTACCTCTCAAGAAAAAGATTTTGGAGTCATTGTGGATAGTTCTCTGAAACATCCACTCAGTGTGCAGCGTCCAGCAAAAAAAGCAAACAGAATGCTGGGAATCATTAAGAAAGGGATAGATAATAGGACAGAAAATATCATATTGCCTCTGTGTAAATCCCTGGTACACCCACATCTTGAATACTGCGTGCAGATGTGGTCGCCCCATCTCAAAAAAAAGATGTGTGAGTATTGGAAAAAGTTTAGAAAAGGGCAACAAAAATGATTAAGGGTATGGAATGGCTGTCATATGAGGAGAGATTAATAAGACTGGGACTTTTCAGCTTGGGAAAGAGATGACTAAGGGGGAGATATGATAGAGGTCTATAAAATCATGACTGGTGTGGAGAAAGTGAGTAGGGAAGTGTTATTTACTCCTCCTCATAACACAACTACTAGGGGTCACCCAATGAAATTAATAGGCAGCAGATTTAAAACAAACAAAAGAAAGTTTTTTTTCTTGCAACGCACAGTCAACCTGTGGAACTCCTTGCCAGAGGATGCTGTGAAGGCCAAGATTATAACAGGGTTCAAAAAAGAACTAGATAAGATGGAGGATGGGTCCATCAGTGGCTATTAGCAGGCTGGGCAGAGATGGTGTCCCGAGCCTGTTTGGCAGGAGCTGGGAATGGGATACAGGGGCTGGATCACTCGATTTTTACCTGTTCTGTTCATTCCCTCTGGGGCTCCTGGCTTGGCCACTGTCGACAGACAAGATAGTGGGCTAGATGGACTTTTGGTCTGACCCACTATGGCCGTTCTTATGGTCCAAGGTTGGCACTAATCTCTCTGAATGAAGCAGGAAAGAGATTGCCACTTAATGGTGAACTGCCACTCTCATTTTCTCTAAATGGGGCTGGTACTGCAGGGTAAATCCTAGAGATGCCAGGTGAAATAATAAGAGTGAATAGCTCATATCACGGATCCACTGGATCAGTGCTACAGCCCTGCCTTTGGAGCGGTCTTTAAGAGGAGCCCCCTCAGTGTGCCAGACCCCCTAAGGGTCTCATTCTTCCTCCATGGTCAGCCAAGCAGCTTCACCGCCTCCTCAGACTGGACCTCTGGGCCTACAGCCCCTCTACTTCACCCCATGAGTTCTGCTCAGTGAGTCCCACTGAGGGGAGACCTGTCCACTCCACAGGGATTAATGCACCTCGCCCAGCATCTGCAGCGACACTCACCCAGCGCTGCCAGAACAGTCGGGTGACTGGGTCTGTCCGTCACCTGGACACAGCACAGGGAGCCCTTAGGGAAGCCCAGAGAACTGACAGTTGGAGCATCGTCCAGTCTGGCCAACCCAGAGCCCAGCCACGCTGTAGGGAATCCATTTTCTTTGATCTCCTTTGTCAGACTCCAGGTGAGAGTCCTGGCTCCTCCCAGCTGCCAGTTCTGATCTCCCACCTCCTTCCTCCCCAGTCTTTTGTTCTCCAGCTGGGGAATGGTGCTCAGCCTCCCTGCTGAGAGGTGGGGAAATCCTGATTCCCCTGGGGCTTTGGTTGCTTGGTGTCAATATCCCAGCGATTGGATTTGTCTTTATCTTTTCAAATGCTCCACTGATATGGGGACTGGGCCCAGACAGCTTGGTGATACCCCCGCCTGTGTCGTCCCCCGCCCCCGCCTGCTCTGAGAGCAAACAGTCCCTTCCAACCCACAAGGTAACAATGCAGCACAATGGAGCTGAGGCACAACGAGGACTCATTAAAATGTTACAGAATATTCCCACTTGGTCACAGCTTACAGTTCACAAATGGCTCATTGTGCCTGTTCTGCTTGATAGAGCGATTCAAGAATGCTATGCACAGTCAGCTGGGTCAGCAGAAAAGCTAGTGCAAATGACAAGGACCTTGATTAAGAGGTAGAAAGCTCTGGTGAGTCAAGGGAGCCGGACCTAGCAGACTATTCCAGCATTCGCAGTGCCTGTTAGCATCACCAGCACACCAGTTAGAGACTTGTGGACGGAAGGACAGAAACCTTAATTCCCTCATCTCCTAAGCGTCTTGAGCCAAAGACTGCCACCCTCAAGTCCAGGAGAGCCTCAGCGTTATGACTCCTCGGGAATGGAGGTGGTTCATAACTCTAAATGTTCGTAACTCGGGACAAAAGATTCTGGTTCTTTCAAAAGTTTACAACTGAACATTGACTTAATACAGCTTTAAAACTTTACTGTGCAGAAGGAAAATGCTGCTTTTAAGCATCTGAATATAAAGGAAACAAACACAGAAACAGTTTCCTTAGTTATCAAATCTTTTTTCAAACTTTCCCTTTATTTTTCAGTAGTTTATATTTAACACAGTACTGTGCTGGATTCGCTTTCTTTCTGTCTTTCTTTCTGTCTCTGCTGCTGCCTGATTGTCTACTTCTGGTTCCAGATGAGGTGTGTGGTTGACTGGCCAGTTCATACTGTGGGATTTGTAACACTGAGGTTCTGCTGTACTTACAAAGAGCTATGGGCCAAGCAACTAAAACAGAAGAAATACTATGATAAAAATGTCAAAGCAAGGCAGTTACCCCCATTGCAAGTGGGAGAGAATGTTAGACACTCAGGAGATATTGGCTTGCAGGGCCAGCTTTAAGCCGATTCACCTGATTCCCCGGAATTAGGCCCCACGCCAAAGAGGGGCCCCGCTCCGAGGGTCTTCAGTGGCATTTCGGCCGCGAGGGGGTCCTTCGGTGCCGCGGAAAACCCAGAGCAGACCCCCCACCGCCGAAGTGCTGCCGAAGCCCCAGACCGCTGCCGAGTAGTCCAGTTGGGCCCCGCGGATCATAAAACTGGCCCTGCTGGCTAGCAGCCTGCTGAGGCAACAGCTGTACCATCCATGCCAAAGCTGTGTGTCAGAACTTAGACTCTCCCCCAGGGTCAGTTGTGCAAAAGCAATGGAGGATATCTAACCAAAGCAAAGACAGCTCTCAGGCTTTGTTCCTTAAGGATCTCTAGGTCTCTGTTTGCCAGAAGCTGGTAATGAGTGACAGGGAATGGATCACTTGCTGATTCCCTGCTCTGTTCATTCCCTCTGGGGCACCTGGCACTGGCCACTGTTGGCGGACAGGACGCTGGGCTGGATGGACCTTTGGTCTGACCCGGTCTGGCTGTTCTTGTGTAAGGCTCCTCAAAGCCCTGAGTGTAGTGGTTGTGCTACTTCTCCGTCCAGCCACTTTCCAGGAAAAGCGGGCCTGGGTGGCGGATCCACCTCCGCATCCTGTCAGTCACTGCAGATGGCAGTGTTTTGAGAACAAGAAATGACCATGTGCTCGAAACTCATAAACTTTAAGGTCAGAAGGCACCATTATGATCATCTAGTCTGACCTCCTGCACAAAGCAGGCCACAGAATCTCACCCATCCACTCCTGTAACAAACCCCTAACCTATGTCTGAGTTAGTGAAGTCTTCAAATTGTGGTTTGAAGACCTCAAGCTGCAGAGAATCCACCAGCAAGTGACCTGTGCCCCACGCTGCAGGGGAAGGTGAAAAACCTCCAGGGCCTCTGCCAATCTGCCCTGGAGGAAAATTCCTTCCCAACCCCAAGTATGGCGATCAACTAAACCCTGAGCATGTGGGCAAGACTCACCAGCCAGCACCCAGGAAAGAATTCTCTGCAGTAACTCAGATCCCATCCCATCTAACATCTCATCACAGACCACTGGGCATACTTACCTGCTGATAATTTGGCAACTGATCTTTGATTAATTGCCAAAATTAGGCTATCCCATCATACCATCCCCTCCATAAACTTATCAAGCTTAGTCTTAAAGCCCGATATGTCTTTTGCCCCCACTACTCCCCTTGGAAGGCTGTTCCAGAACTTCACTCCTCTGATGGTTAGAAACCTTCATCTAAGTTCAAGTCTAAACTTCATAGTGTCCAGTTTATATCCATTTGTTCTTGTGTTCACATTGGTACTAAGCTTAAATAATTTATCTCCCTCCCTAATATTAATCCCTCTGATATATTTGTAAAGAGCCATCATATCCCCCCTCAGCCTTCTTTTGGTTAGGCTAAACAAGCCAAGCTCCTCGTAGGTTCAGGGCAGTCGTTACTGCTGGGTGGTCGGTATCTTGACCTCTGTCCCTGATGTGTCTCTTTGTGTCCCTTTGCTTCCCTTGTCAGTTTTCTACAACTCCTACTTTCTGATTTATATTCATTACTATCAACTTTCCCTTTCTTATATTTGTAATATATTACTATTTAATTGTTATAGCTGTCCTTAACTTCCTCTCTAAAGCAGGTCAGTTTTTTAATCAGCATGGTCTTCTTCCTCAGTTATGGGAAGCTTTGGGGCCCTCTAGTAAGGTGTTCTTAAAAGATCCCCAATTATCAGTCACATTTTTCTGATTCAATTCTTCGCAATAGCTGATTTAACTTATAATTGTTTTCAGCTTTGTGAAATTGGCCCTGTTAAAAGACCAAGGTTATATATTATAGGTCTGGACTTTATTCTGCTTGCACATTATAAATGTAATCAAGTCATGATGACTTGTATCTAAGCTACTATTAACTTTTAGTTCTGCGATCAGTTGCTCGTTATCTGTTAGGACAAAGTCTAATGAAGAATTCCCTCAGCAGCAGCGCCTGGATTAAGGGGGCTGTAGTGTGGGGGTCTGCTGGGCAGAGCTGTGGCAGAATCCTATGGCATGAGGAGAGGCATCTCCCAAACCATTTGGGGTTTATATGTTAGGTGCTTTCCTGTGCCTGGGCTCAGCACCCACAGCTGGACAAGTGCAGCGAGTGGGGTTCCGGGGCATGTGATGTCATGAGGAGCAGAATGATTCCCCTTGTGTCCTCCCCTCTGGGTGTGTTGCCTGCCTTGGTGCCTGCTGAGCTGTGTCCTCCCATGTCTCACTGCTTGTCTCTTCTCCTCTGCACCCAGTGAGATGCTGGCGTGGGCCAGCGCCCAGATTCACTGCCAGTTTCATTCCAGCGAGAGCCGGGTGGCGTTGCCTCCCTCGGATGACAGCAAGCATGATGTGCAGGCTGCGAACGAGACAGTGTTTGTCCCCAACAGAGGTGTGTGCTGGCCTGGCCTCTGTTATGCCAGGCCTCGGTGGTGGGGGGGGAGAGGAGGTGTCCGTGTGAGGGGATGTGGCAGGGACTCGGAGTAAGAGACTGAGGAGAGAGCAAACGATGGCTGATACTGAGAGAGCTTGGGGGGCTGCTCTGTAGCATGCCGAGAGTCAGGGCAGAGAATCCATACTTCCCACCTTGTATCATCACCCCACAGAGCTTCTGCTGCAGGTGCCTTCGGCCCCAAACAGTGAGACTCGGAAAAGCAGTGACCCCAGCTAGGATTAAACTCTCAGAGCTGTCAGGCCTGTGGCTCCAGGGCAGATCACCTCCCTGGGCAAGGATGCCTCCTGCACTGCACGCTATCTGGGAGGGACCTAGCAGGGAAGGGGGACACTGGGCTGGTTGCGCCTGGTGCTCTGGTCCTGTGCAGCAGTTGTTGTTCTTTACCTTTCAGGAGAGCGAGGTCAGTGCATCCTGTCCACACCTCCAAAGATTCTCTTTTGTGACTTGCGCCTGGATCCCGGAGAGTCAAAATCCTGTAAGGACTAGCTGTAACTCATTTTATTCCTCAGCCTTCCTGATTTTGTCCCTGGAAGCTTGTGCTGCTCTTTGTACCCCTCCTTAGCAATTCACCCACGTTCCCATTTCCTGTAGGATATCTTTCTGAGTTTCAAGTCATTAAAGAACTGCCGATGAAGCTATATTGGCCTCTTACTATTCTTCTACGTTTCTTTCACATTGGGCTAATTGGCAGTTGTGCATTTACTGTTGTCTCCGTGAGGAACTGCCAGCTGTCCTGAACTCCTTTGTTTTCTTCCCATGGACCTTACCTACCAGTTCTCTGGGTCGGCTTTTGTGAAATTCATTGTGCTGCTCTCGCTCCTTCCTTTCCTTAGAACCATGAAATCATCATGTCCTGGTCCCTTTCTCCCAGTTGCTTTCCACCTTCAGACTCACAGCCAGTTCCTCCCTGTGGTCAGAATGAAGTCTAAAATGGCTGTCCCCCTGGGTACGCCCTCCGCTCTCTGACACAAAAAGTTGTCTCCAGTGCATTCCAAGAGCTTCCTGGGAATGTTGGGGTTTGCTGTGTTAATTTTCCCACAGATGTCTGGGTAGTTAGTCCCCCGTTACCACCAATTCACCGAATCCCACTATGCGTCAGTTCCCCATCTGTGAAATGGGGGTGATAGTCCATCCCTGTCTCCCAGGTGGGGGCGCTGTAAGGGTAATTCCGTCACGCTTGAGAGGCTCAGGTGTTCTGTGAGGAGAGACTATGGCCGTGTTCCAGGGAGTATAGGCAAAGCTGGCAGTGGCACCCACAGTTAAGATTGCTCAGCTCTTTCCATTGTAAGACCCATGGCAGGGGCGGCTCTGTCTTTTGCGGCCCCAAGCACGGCAGTCATGGGCCTTCAGCAGTGTTTCTGCGGGAGGCCCACTGGTCACGCGGATTTGGCGGCATTTCTGCGGGTGATCTGCCGGTCCCGCGCCTTCGGCATGCCCGCCACCGAATTGCTGCCAAAACTGCGGGACCGGCGGAGCCCCACAGAAATGCCGCCGAAGGCTGCCTGACTGCCGCCCTCAGAGCTACTGGCAGCCCGCCCCCGAGGGCTTAACGCCCCAGGCTGCGCTGGTGCCTGGAGCCGCCCTGACCGACTGACAGTGAGCCCTGCCCCTCTTGTTTCAGACTCATACTGCGAGACGCTGCCTGTGGACGGGCCGCCCTCCTTCAGGGGGCAGTCGGTGAAGTACGTGTACAAGCTGACCATCGGCTGCCAGCGGGTGAACTCTCCCATCAAGCTGCTACGCGTGCCCTTCAGGGTGCTGGTGCTGCACGGTAAGGCCCGCTGTGGCCCTCTCCCGGCAGGGCGCGCCCAGCCCACTGCCAGGCTGTGACCCTTGCTGCGCTCTCTCCCCAGGGCTCAAAGATTATCAGTTCCCCCAGGACGAAGTGGTTGCCCCCTCGAACCCCTTCCTGGAGGAGGAGGAGGGGGTGAAGAAAGACTCCCGGCTGGCGGACCTGGCCACAGAGCTGCTGATGGCAGCCACCTCCCGGCGCAGCCTGCGTAGGTTGTTCCCCACCTGATCTTACTGTCCCCCCTGCCCCTTCCGGCGTGCGTCTGGTCTGTGCGATCTCTGCCCTGCCCCCAGCCGATGTGTGCACTGCAGCCCATTCATCTGCCATTCCCAGCTCCCTGGATTCCTTAGCGGCGGCTCTGCACATCTTTCTTACCAGCCAATCCAGCAGCCTCACTGCGTGCCCAAAGCCCTGACGTTCTGACAGTTCACCCACGCTGCCCTGCCTGCGTAAAGGCCCTAACAGATGAAAGCATCTCTGTCCATAGCCAGCCAGGGCCCCTTTGTAACCAGCATGTGCAGTGCGTGTGCTGAGGGGTCCCCAAATGCTCCCCGGGAGCTGTCCTTGCGGGGAGTCCTGTCCTGCAGCCACACTCCTGGGCTGTGGCTTCGTTCCAGGCAGGGAGTCGCTGCAGCCCTGGCTCATCTGCCTGTCTCGGTCTCCACAGACATGTATAATATCAGCAACACCCGGGGCAAGGTGGGCAAGTTCGGGATCTTTAAGACTGTCTATAAGATTGGAGAAGACATCCTCGGGACCTTTAACTTCTCGGAAGGGGACATCCCCTGTCTGCAGGTGAGCGTGGCTCCTGCTTCCCGGCCAGGCAGCCCGTCCCATTGTCTAGCCAGAGGTGGATGTGGGCAGAGGGGCTAGCAGCAGTGGTGCAGACACTGGGCTGTTTTGGGTGCTTCTGGGCAGTCCAGGGCCCTGCCTTGTGCTTCCTGGTGGGTTGGGTTGGGGGGAGGGGGGGCTGCGAGTTATTCAGAGCAAACACCCCCCCCCCCCCGAGCCTTCTGCACAGCTCTCAGCTGGGATCCCGCAGTGGTGTCTGAAAGCCAGGGCTCTGCCCTCCCTCATGTGTGTGCCCTGCTCCCCAGTACTCAGTGAGCCTGCAGACAGAGGAGAGTATCCAGGAGGAGTTCCAGCGGCGGCACGGGCAGCCCGTCTCCTACAGCACACATGCCCGCCACCAGGAATCCTGTCTGCATACGGCCAGGAGCAGCTTCAGCCTCCCCGTCCCGCTGAGCTCCACGCCTGGCTTCACCACCAACATTGGTGAGTGCCTGAGGAGGGAGCTGCTGGCACTCACTGGGGGGTGGGCGTCGCCCCACTGCCATCCCTGAAGGCTCCTGCCCCTGCCAGCTCAGACTCCTGCTCTGCCCTGTGCTGGCATAGCCCCGTCAGAGCCGGGCGCCAGAGAGGAGGCAGCTGTGCCAGGGAGTCGCTGCCCTCCTCCTAGAAAGGGGGATCCCTTCACCAAGCTGGCCAGTGCTAATGTGGCTATGGAGCGGGGACCCCCTGCCATCCAGGTGCTGTTGCACTCGCAGCCTCTGATCCTCCTTTCACCCGCAGTGTCTCTGAAGTGGAGGCTGCACTTTGAGTTCGTGACCTCTCGAAAGTTGGGGGAGGCCCACACGGTCCCTGAGAACCAGTCGGAAACCATCACCTGGACTGGGGTGGAGCAAATCGAAGTGGATACCTTCAGCTGGGACCTGCCCATCAAAGTCCTGCCGACCAATCCCGTCCTGGCCTCCTATGTGTCCCAGTTCTCCAGCACAAACTCCATCACTATCTGAGCTGGGGCAGGACCTAGGTGGGAGGCTGGGGCGCCAGTCACACCACCCACTGGGGACAGCAGCTGCCAAGTGGCGGGACACAGGCCCACTCTGAGCCCTGCACCAGGCCCTGTGCCAGCTGTGCGGCCCTGCCTGTGTGAGAGACACCACTCGGTGCCCAGCACTAGCTGGCTTCTTCCTGAGCTGCATCTCTCTGCATCGGGAGCCAGGCTCCTGGTCACCTGGGCGTGCACAGGAACCCCAGTGCTCTCTGTCAGGGGCGGCCTGGCTGCTTTCTCCCCAATGTGGGGCCTCGTGCCCAGCCCAGGGAAGGGAGAAGGTCGCCCTTCCAGTGACTACCTGCGCCAGTCTCCTGGGAAGCCCACGCTCATTCCCGCTGGGATCTCCCCCCTCATCTCCAGCTGACACATGTCCAGTGCCCCTGCCCCCAGCTGGGAGCGACAACCCTCCAGCCTGTGACTGCCCTGGGACGTGTCCATCCCACGTGGGAACTGCAGTCTCGTCTGGTAGAGTCAGCCCTGCAACAGCCCCCTGCCTGGGACAACCCCAGCAGAGGGAGACCCCCTCCCACAAGACAGGCAGCAGCTTCACTCCAGCACTGTGCTCCAAGTGCTGGATTGACTGGGGCCAGGCCCGACCCCTCCAGGCTCCTGAGTTCTTTCCTCGGCAGCCCGATAAAGTGTCTGCTCTGTGTGCAAAGTAATAAACACCTGAGTGCCCAGCCCACAGCCTTCCCGGGTCCTTACAGCAGCCCAGGCTCTGCTATGTGTGTGTGTGTGTGTGTGTTTTTCCTGTAACAGCCCTAACTCTGTCCTTTGCGGGGAAGGGGGGGTCTCTGTAACAGCCCTGGGGGTGGGATCCCTGTAACTGCCCTAACTCTACTGTGTGCTGGGGAGAAGGGGTCTCTGTAACTGCCCCTGCCTGGTGGTGGGATGTTTCCTTGCTGACCCACAGACCGTTCCTGCCACGTCCCACACTGGCTCTGAGCAAACAGCCCAGTTGCTGAGTGTGGCCTGGCCTGTCCCTGGTTGAGGGACAGCATGTGTTCTGTGCAGGGGGTGTGATATGGGGCCCTTTCCCGCTACTGGGAGCTGCCCCCTCCCTCAGACAGTCACTGGCCAGAGCCCTCGTGGGATTTAACTGATACTTTTATTGCAAGAACAGAAACATCTACACAAGGTTCTGCAAAACATAGATGCGGTGCTGGCTGGACCAGGCTGCCAGGGCAGCCAGGTCACAGCTGGTGCGTGGGTCGCTTCAGCTCGCTGAGCCCCAGCAGGGCTCCTGGGCGCTCACACTTCCCATCTGCCAGGTCTCGCCCAGGGGGGTCAGACTCTGCGCTACCTGAGGCATGGCCTGGTTCACCCTGTACCCCCAGCACACCAGTGCCTCCAGGCAGGGCTCTGCTGCGTCACCAGGGCTGGAGGGGCACGTGGTGCAGGCAGGCTCCTTCTGCCCCAGGGAGCTGTGGGTGCAGGGGCTGCAGTGGTTCCAGAGGAGGTTTTTGCCCCCACACCCAAAGGCGGGACAGAGCCTCACTCATTTCACCCCAGGGCAAAGGGCCGGCAGGGGAAATGCAGTGACTCGGTCGGGTCTTCACAAGCAGAGCGTGTAAGTGCAAAGGGCTGTTGCTGGCCATGTGTCCCTGCCCCGCACTGGGATGCTGGCCATGGTAGGGGGAGGCCCAGGGTGCAATTCCTGGGTGATGCAGCGAGGGCAGAGGGCTGCCACAGTGCTGTGCGAGTTCGATCCTCTCTACCACTACGGGGATGTTAGAAAAGCAGCTCTTTGCCTCCCAGTAGCCAGAAATCTGCCTGCCTGGTCCATGTGGGGCTGCGTGCCTGGAGAGAGCCCAGCTCGGCTGCCCAGCCCAGACCCCAGGAAGGCATCACGGACTCCTCCCTGCCCTGCTTGGTGCCAGCAGAGCACTGAGGATCCTGCACTGGCTGAGGCCACAGGCCCAGGGCACTCAGACACGCATCTCCTGCTTCCCAGCCCCCCATCCTCAGCTGGGACTCCCGCTCCAGGGGCTTTCCTCAGTGGGTTTTGAGAAAGGAAGCAGGGGGCTTGTCCACTGCCCCCAGTGTGCGCCCCCCCCCCCCGTGCCGGGACCTCCCTTAGTGTGTGTGGAGCACTGGAGTGCAGGGGGGAGCCCTGGTTTGGTTCAGGAAGCTGAAGGCTAAGACGAAGCCGGGGCAGAGCAGCGCTAGGCTGTAAATATGAAGTTAGTTATTCCAGTATTGGGCGGCTAGTGGTTTCCCTGGAAGGTGGCTGCAGTGGCGTCTCACAGCACATGATGCAGGGACAGAACATGCAAGAAATGTGCTGTCAGGGGCAGTGGCGATTCATGCTGGACGGGGAGTGGACAAGGCACATCCCCACCTCTACCTGCTCAGCCGCGTCTCTAGCACCTTGTTGATCATTGGCTCCAAGGTGCCGGCCGAGCCCCACTCACGCTCCATGCTGTTCACACATGGCAGGCTGGGGTTGGCTTTCTGCACCACTGAAATCTGGCAGGTCTGTGAGTCGTAGTGGGCCATGCACCAGTCTGGAAAATCGATCGGGTGCTGGGTGCTGGACAGGAGAGAAGGGAGAGGGGTGCTTTGTCCACAGCGATCCTGCAGGAAGGGGGGAAGCTGCCTGGAAAGCCCAGATCCTACGGGGCATTGGGAGGGATTGCAGGCTGAGCCAGGTGGCTCCTAAGTGCATTCCACTGACTCACCTGTAAGGTAAATGGGAAACGCTTCCCTCCCCTAGGCCTGGCCATGGCCTAGCCTACCTCCTGCACCCCCCGGCTGCCCCACAGGACAGCCTCTCTCAGGACCTCCTGTGCCAGTGATACTTCCCCCAAACCTCTCCCCAGCCACCTCCATGAACTGCCCCAGCCCTCAGCCCAGCCCCACGATTCCCTGGTCTGATCTCCCCTGGCCTCTGGCTGCGCCTCCCAGCGCAAGTGGGGTGCAGCTGTGGCAGCACAAGGGAGATGCCATTTCCATTGCCTGCAGCTCCCAACACGGCCCTGCAACCCCTCGCACAGGCTGGGGGCTGGGTGCTGACGCTCCGGCTTGCACCGCCATGTGGCCTATTTGCTTGTCACATGCACAGACTGGCACTTGCTCACGTGCGTGGCACCTGCTACCGGGGACTGATCCCTGACCTGTGCTTCTGCGGCAACCCCAACAGAACTGGCTGCAGCAGCAACCCTCCCCTGGCATGTCCCCACTTACATCTCGCAGCAGCCCACGCCAACGGGGTGGAGGCAGGTACAGAGCAGGCAGGTGGTGCTGAGCCAGGACTCCCCCAGGGTGAACTGCTTCCCCTCGTAGTGACAGGGAGCTGCAAGGAAATGGGCCCCAATGAGTGCAGGTGACCCTGCCTGCCCAGAGCATGACCCAGGGCCTCCCCAGCTGCTCTACCATGTAAGAATGGGCTGGGGACCGTCAGGCCCACTGCCTTCTCTCTGACATGAGAAAGGGGGTGGGGGAGCAACCCCAGGGCCCCACTGCCTGCCCCCAATGTGAGATAGGGTCAGGGGGAGTGATCCCAGGGCCCCCCACCTCCCACCGATGTGAGAAAGGGGGTGGGGGAGTGACCCCAGGGCCCCCCTGCCTGCCCTTGAGATGACAAATGGGCTGGGGGAGCAGCCCCAGGGCCCCCCCACCAGCCCTATGATGCTGAAGATAGCCAGTAACCCCAGCCCCACACTCATGCCTGGGCTCCGTTACCAGACCAGGAAGCCCCTGCAGCTGTGGCTGGGGCCGGAGAGCAGACACATTTCCCCCGGTTTGTATTCTTGGCAAGTCTCTGTGGCACTTTCTTATGTGCTGTGAGCACAGTGAGGCCTGGGCTTGATACAGACACATGTCGCTCCTGCTCACTAACAGCTGTGCCCGTTGGCAAGGCCCCAGCACCCGCATCCACCTGCAGGGAGCTGTGATCTCCTCTGAGTGCTGGCCTGCTAAGCCCAGGGTTGTGAGTTCAATCCTTGAGGGGGACCACTTAGGGATCTGGGACAAAATCAGTACTTGGTCCTGCTAGTGAAGGCAGGGGACTAGACTCAATGACCTTTCAGGGTCCCTTCCACTTCTAGGAGATAGAATAGTTCCATTAACTTTTGGAGGAGGGATAGCTCAGTGGTATGAGCATTGGCCTGCTAAACCCAGGGTTGTGAGTTCAGTCCTTGAGAAGGCCACTTAAGGGATCTGGGGCAAAAAATCTATCTGGGGAGCAGTCCTGCTTTGAGCAGAGGGTTGGACTGGATGATCTTCTGAGGTCCCTTCCAACCCTGATATTCTATGATTCTACCTTGGCCACCTTCCTTGCCCTTGGCAGCAGCTCAGCCATGGTCCAGCAGGCCAGTTCTCAGCCAGGGCCCAGAAGAGCTATTCAGTGGTTTATGGGCTGCTTTGCAGTCATCACTGGCCTGTAATCACACTCCCAGGGCTCAGCCCAATTTGTTTATTGCTTTGCAGCCTGGGAGCCCAGCGCTCCCACTGCCCTGACAACCCCAAAAAAAAGCTGAAGGCCTCACCCAGCACCTGCGCATCCCATCTTTAGTCTCCTCGGCTGCCTTACCTTGCGCCTGGAAATAACATTTTGCCTGGGCTCCCTGGAGCTGGAGGAGGAAAGAGACCAGCAGGCAGATCCTGCCCCAGACATGGGCAACCTTCTGCACCTTCCTGGCCATTGCGGCAGTCGTGCCTCGACTCTTCTTAATCCCGATGAGTTCCCCAACTCCTCTCTCCTCGTCTCTGTGCTTTGCTCCTTCTCTCTCCCTCGCCTGTTTAATGTCTGCTCTCAGTCCCACCAGGAGACATTTATAAAGTTCAGCTTTATGACCCTGGCCACCAGCTGTGTCCCACTGGAAAAGTTGTAAAACTCATTTCCTGATGTGAAAGGCAGGAAAACAAGAGGTAGGATCAAGATTTTTAACAAGCTGTGAAAAGCTGATTCATGTCCTCCAGAACCGGCTCCAGTTGGAAATCCTGGCGGGTGCAAGGCTTGGCAGAGAGGTCACAGAGCAGGGACCCTCTCTGGGTCTCCGTGTGCAGGGTCCCTCAGAGACAAGCCACCAGGGCTGGCAGTGATGGGGGTCAAGGGAAAGAGGCCTTTGTGAAGGCTTCCCCTGGTTCCATTGAGCTGTCTCTCATTCCGGAAAACCTCCACCAAGAGATTTCAGGGGGCGTTTTGTCTCAATGGTGACCAGAACGTTCAGCTCCCACAAAGCACCTTGGGCTTTGTCTCCTGATATTAACCAGGACAGTCGAGCGGCCATCTTATGCAAAAGCAGGGAAACGCACCCAGTCAAAAGATGAAGTTGCACACAAACCTGACTACCATTCCTGCAGAAAGCCCGGGACCAAAACTACCAAGCAACAAAGCAAACGCTAGCCATCACCAGATACAACACACCTACAACCCCTTCAAGATCCAATGTGACTACAGCTACCAACAACAACCGAGGCCATGAGTACAGTCACACCATGACTTGGCCATCCACAGAGACAACGGGCCAAATTAATGCCTGGATTTCTCTGGAGTTCCATCAGGGAATGAGTCCCCACGAGTCAGCGTTCAATGCTTATCAGCCTTCTCCCATCACCAACCATGGCCACAGCCTCCCCGCCAGGATGCCCTCATCTCCCCGATGAGCAGAGTGCCCCCGAGCTGCTGCTGAACGGAGGGCTCGCCACGTGCACGTGTCAGGGAGTTCACCCCGGAGCAGCGGAGCACAATGTGGGTGCCCATCCCCCCTCTGGTTGTCTCTCCCACAGGTGGGATGTGTGGCTGTCTGCTCTGCCCTGCAATTCGCAATGGGAGGGCGTGTTCAGTCCCCTCCTGTCAATCCACCCCAGTTTACCGCTGGTGAGACACTGCAGTGGCCAGGCCAGAGGCCTGTTCTGCGAAGTGATAGGAGCCGCAGTGCAATTGACGTCAGTGTCCTTGGGGGAGGAAAGGCACCAGCAACTGAACGGGACCCTGAACTTCAGACAGGGGGAATCTCCAGCAAATGGGGGGATTGATCAGATGAGGAAATGAAACCCTTAAACTTCACATGGAGTTTGCTTTAATAAACGTGCAAGATGTCCAATGGCGTGGACGCATGAGCTGCCTGGTTAATGGCAGGTCCCGGGTTACTGGAGCCAAGGAAACAGCCCGAGAGAGGCCAGGGCGCAGGAGCTGGGGGACAGCAGGGAACAAGTGTGATGGAATTGGGAGGCTAAGGTGAATTAGTAGAAAAAAGAACCAGAGACATAAGAACAAGAGATCCTTGGAGTAGATGTGAAGCAGGAAGCCTGTGAGCAAACCAGCTGGTCTGCTGGATCAACAGGGCATGCAGGGAGCAATCATGGAAAATAAGGATATTGCTGAGAAGCAACACGATTTCTTTTTGTGTCTGTTGGGGTGATTCCTGCTCTGGACCTGCTCTTTTCTGGTAAGAAGGATGAGGTGTTTCCAGAGACTGAGGTATTGGAGTTGGGGATAGCAGAAGAAATTGATAAATCAAAGAGCAACAAGTGCCCCGGCCCAGATGGCACAGCCCTGAGTTCTGCAGGAAATTACGAATGAAGTGGTTGATCTGCTAACAGAAGTTTGCAACTGCTCCTTGGAATCAGCTACTGTGCCAGAGGGCTAGAGGGTAGCAGCCAGACTGGGTCGGACTCAAGATCCTCTCTCTCTCTCAGTGGCCTTTGCCAGCTGCTGCAAAGGCAAGTGCAAGAACCCCTGAATAGGAGGTGTGGGATATCGGCCCCTGCATTAGGGCTCATCCTAATTCCTCATAGTTAGGGGTTGTTTTAAACCCTGAAGTAGGAGGTTAAATGTTCCGTCTGGAATTCTTGTTAGAAATAACAATTATTATTCTGGATGTTCTTCTCGCCCACATAAACACCCAGTCTCTTTGAATTGTGCTGGTTTTGGTCTCAATGGTTTCCTGTGCCAGTGAGTTCCACAGTCTAACTGCACATTATGTAAGAAAGTATTTCCTTTTGTCGGTTCTGAATCTGCCTCCTTTCCGTTTCATTGAATGTCTCCTTGTCCTTGTGTTCTGAGACCAGCAGCTTCTGTTCTCTTGCCCTCCCTTCTCTAGAGCTTTCGAGTCACCTCGAGCTCTTCCTCAGGTCTGTGTAGCTCCTAAGCGTCTCTCTCACCAACGGCAGCTGGCCCAGTAAAAGGTATTACCACCCCACTATGTCTCTCTGATCTCCTGGGGCCGACCTGGCTACAACAGCACTACACACAACAGAGGAAGCTCTCTGGAGCAGTCATTGTCTTGTGTTCGGTTATCATGGAACCTTCTATTCATCTTGTCTCCAAGGTAACAGTCCCACTCTTTCAGTTTCTCTTTACAGGAGAGTTTTTCCAAGCCCTTCAGCATTCTCCTTGTCCTCTGAACCCTCCCAGCTCTGTGCTGTCCCGTGAGAGGTGGGCAGGGGTGAAAGTAACTTAAAGGACTTGCCGGTACTCTGGAATCCTGAGGAGGGGCGTGGCCTTTACCGGAAGAGGTGGAGCCTTTAAATCCCCAGACTCTTTAAATCAGGATTTAAAGGGCCCAGGACTAGGGCTGTGGTAGCAGCAAGCCCTTTAAATCACCCCCTGGGCTCCCAGCTGCAGAGGTGGCTGGGAGCCCTGGGGTTCAGGAGCAATTTATAGATTCATAGATTCATAGACTCTAGGACTGGAAGGGACCTCGAGATGTCATCGAGTCCAGTCCCCTGCCCTCATGGCAGGACCAAATATTGTCTAGACCATCCCTAATAGACATTTATCTAACCTACTCTTAAATATCTCCAGAGATGGAGATTCCACAACCTCCCTAGGCAATTTATTCCAGTGTTTAACTACCCTGACAGTTAGGAACTTTTTCCTAATGTCCAACCTAAATCTCCCTTGCTGCAGTTTAAGCCCATTGCTTCTTGTTCTATCATTGGAGGCTAAGGTGAACAAGTTTTCTCCCTCCTCCTGATGACACCCTTTTAGATACCTGAAAACTGCTATCAGGTCCCCTCTCAGTCTTCTCTTTTCCAAACTAAACAAACCCAATTCCTTCAGCCTTCCTTCATAGATCATGTTCTCTAGACCTTTAATCATTCTTGTTGCTCTTCTCTGGACCCTCTCCAATTTCTCCACATCTTTCTTGAAATGCGGTGCCCAGAACTGGACACAATACTCCAGTTGAGGCCTGACCAGCACAGAGTAAAGCGGAAGAATGACTTCTCGTGTCTTGTTTACAACACACCTGTTAATGCATCCCAGAATCACGTTTGCTTTTTTTGCAACAGTATCACACTCTTGACTCATATTAAGCTTGTGGTCCACTATGACCCCTAGATCTCTTTCTGCCATACTCCTTCCTAGACAGTCTCTTCCCATTCTGTATGTGTGAAACTGATTGTTCCTTCCTAAGTGGAGCACTTTGCATTTATCTTTATTGAACTTCATCCTGTTTACCTCAGACCATTTCTCCAATTTGTCCAGATCATTTTGAATTTAAATGGGGGGATTTAGAGGGCCTAGGGTGGTAGAGGCAGCGGGAGCCCCGAACCCTTTCAATAGCCACCAGAGCCCTGCTGCCACTAGCCCAGGGCTCCGGCAGGATCCAGGGGCTATTTAAAAGGCCTGGGCCCTGTACATTGTCCCCAGAGCCCTGGGGTAGCAGCAGTGGGGCTCCAGCGGTGATTTAAAGGACCAGGGGCAGTAGCGGCGGCAGGAGCCCTGGGCCCTTTAAAGCACCACCCTAGCCCCACAGCCGCTACCTCATGGCTCTGGCAGTGGGGCTCTGGGCTCCAGCCCTTTAAATTGCTGCCTCAGGAAGCCAGTCCACCCCGATATGGCACTCCAGCTCTTGCCGGCAGGGGTGGCAGGTTTTGTAGAAATTTTGGTGGTGCCCAGAACCTGCACCTGCCCAAACTCTGCCCCTCTAAACTCCACCCCCCATCCGCCCAAGACTCTGGGAGGGAGTTTGGGTGGGGGAGGAAGTCTGGGGTGCAGGCTCTGGGCTGGGGCAGGGGACTGGGGTGCAGGAGGGGTGCAGGGTGCAGGCTCTGGAAGGGAGTTTGGGGATGGGAGGGAGTGTGGAAGGAGGGGGTGCAGGTTCTTAGAGGGAGTTTGGGGATAAGAAGGGGTGTGGAGGGAGGGAGTGCAGGGGTGAGGGCTGTGGGATGAGGCTGGGTGGATTTGGGATGTGGCTTGGGATGAGAGGTTTGGGGTGTGGGAGGGGGCTCAGGGCTGAGGCAGAGGGTTAGGGTGCAGGGGTATAAGGGCTCTGGGTGGGGCTGGAGATGAGGGGTTTGGGGTGTTGGAGAGGCTCAGAGCTAGGACAGAGTGTTGGGGTACGGGGGGTGGGGGCTCTGGCTGGGGGTGTGGGCTTTGGGGTGGGGCAGGGCTGGGGATGAGTTTGGGGTGCAGGCAGAGCCAGAGAGAAGGACTCCCCCCAGCCCTCTCCCTGCTGGCAGCAACGAGCTCTGGGGTAGGGACCCCCTTCCCCCCCCCGGCAGCACACTCACCCCCCGCCCCCACTGTCATTGCACGTGCTCCTAGGGCCCCTCTCAGGTCCAGGAATCCCCCTCACCTCTCCTGTGGTGGGTGCCATGCTGGAGGCGGGTGGGGTCTGCCATCACATGTGCACCTCCTCCCCTGCTGCTGCCCCTCACTGGGGCTGCCCCTTGCCCAGTGTGGGGCAAGAGCAGTGACTGCGGGCAGGGTCCCACTGGGAAATGAAAGGGGCCGAGAGGGAAGGGCAGCCTGTCCTGGCAGTAGTGGAAGGGGGGCACTAGGACCCTGTGGCAGCAGTTAATGCAGGCAGGCAGCATGGAGCTGCAGGGGATGGGGAGAGACAAATGCTCTGCTCCAGGACCCAGAGGTGCATGGGGGCAGCAAAGGGGGGCCGGGGCACACTCAGGAGGCGCAGGGGGGCAGCAAGGGGGAGACCCAGCCCTGAACATTCATGGAGCCGGGCTCCCGGACCCTGAGTTTTGCTGGAGCCCAGAGGTGGAGTCAGAGAGGAGAGAATGCTGCATTTTCTTGCCAGTAGCTACTGCCCTTTTCCTTTCCAGAGCTCCGTACCGGCCCGTACCGGCTTACTTTCCCCTCTGGAGCTGAGAGGGGCTACACCATTGACTCTCGATTGCAAGGAAATGTTTTTCGTATGATTCTTCATCCCTTTCCTTATGCCTCCTAACGTCATGGGCTTCCAGTTGTTTTGTCAGTCTATTTTAATGGGCATTTTGGCAGTTCACCCAGTTCAGAGGCAAGGCTTACTGGTCTGTAATTGCTTGGATCACCCTTTGGAACAGGGTTGCCCCCCCCCCTTTAAAGGCCAGGGGACTGGAGCCAGCAAGCCCTGTTCAGTTCTCAGGCCCAGCTGGGAAGGAGTCAGGTGATTTCCATAAAGGGCAGAGACACTCACTTGGAGAAGGGCTGCAGGAGGGAGATTTGCTCCTATGGCTGCCCCAGAGCAGAGTGAGGCACACAGCGAAAGGCCAGGGAGGCACCTGCCCGTGGGCAGAATGCGATCAGCCCTAGGAACTGAGGGGAAACTGAGGCAGCAGAAGAGACTATGAAAGCAGCTACACAAAGTAAGTGGCAGAAGTGAAACATAAGAACAGCCATAGTGGGTCAGACCAATGGTCCATCTAGCCCAGTGTCCTGTCTGCTAATAGTGGTCACTGCCAGATGATCAGAACAGGGGCAACCATCAAGTGATCCATCCGCTGTCGTCCACTCCCAGCTTCTGGCAAACAGAGGCTTAGCTGCTGCATCTATGACCATCTTGGCTAATAGCCATTGATGGATCTGTCCTCAAGGGATTTAGCTAATTGTTTTTTTAATCTATTTATAGTTTTAACCTCACAAAATGTTCTGGCAACGAGTTCCAGAGGTTGACTCTGGGTTGTGTGAAGAAATACTTCCTTCTGTTTGTTTTAAACGGCTGCCTATTCATTTCCTTGGGTGACCCCTGGTTCCTGTGTTATGAGAAGGAGTAAATAACATGTCTTCATTTACTTTCTCCACACCAGTCATGATTTTATAGACCTCAATCATAACCCCCCTTAGTCGTCTCTTTTCCAAGCCGAAAAGTCCCAGCCTTATTAATCTCTCCTCATATGGAAGCTGTTCCAGACCTCTTTTTTGTTGCCCTTTTCTGAACCTTTTCCAGTTCCAATAGATCTTTTTTTGAGATGGGGCGACCACATCTGCACGCAGTATTCAAGGTGTGCACATACCAGGGATTAATATAGCGGCAATATGATATTTCCTGTCTTATCTCCTCTCCCTTTCTTAATGATTCCCAACATTCTGTTCCCTTTTTTGACTGCCGCTGCACATTGCATGGATGTTTCCAGAGAACTCTCCACAGTGACTCCAAGATCTTTCTTGAGTGGTAACAGCTAGTTTAGCCCCCGTCATTTTCTATGGCTAGTTGGGATTATGTTCTCCAATGTGCATTACTTTGCATTTATCAGCATTGAATTTCATCTGCCATTTTGTTGCCCAGTCACCCAGTTTTGTGAGATCCTTTTGTAGCTCTTCGCAGTCTGCCCGGGACTTAATTATCTTGAGTAGTTTTGTATCATCTGCAAATTTTGCCACCTCACTGTTTACTCCTTTCTCCAGATCATTGATGAATACAGCTCTACCCCGATATAACACTGTCCTCGGGAGCCAACAAATCTTACCATGATATAGGTGAAACTGTGTTATATTGAACTTGCTTTGATCCACCGGAGTGCACAGCCCTGCCCCCCTGGAGCGCTGCTTTACTGCGTTCTATCTGAATTCGTGTTATATCGGGTCACATTATATTAGGATAGAGGTGTATGTTGCATAGGACTGGTCCCAGTAGAGACCCCTGGGCGGGACACCATTTACCTCCCTCCCTTCTGAAACCTGACCTGTTTGATCTCCTCTGGGAGAAGTGGTGGGTGTGAGGCTCCATCCAGCTCCCACTCAGTCTCATCAGCCGGACTCCCCCATGCTCCCGAGCTGCCTTCCCAAGCGCTGTGAGGGTTTGCTCTGCAGGGCACAGACAATGTCTGACTTGCCCCACATTTGCCATGGGCGCCAGACATGACATGAGCAGCTGGGGCTCATGGATGATGGACATTGGGCTCGGATGTCTCCCGCTTTGAGACAGACCGGCAGCCCAGTCTGGGGCACTACCACCTCCTGAAAGCCTGTTTGTCTGCTAGGGGCCTATTTCTGCTGGAGCCCCTCACTGTGGTATCTGAGCACCTTCCCCATGGGATTGGTTAGGGAATAAAGCGACTGAGCCCTGGGGCTTGCCGGGCCATGATGGACTCTGGATGTCTCTTCAGACCAGGGGACTGTGCCCTAGGCAGCTAGGACTCTGAAAAGGATGTAAGGTCAGAACGCACAAGAGCTCAACAGGTGCTCCCAGCGGGGTGCTGCAGCCCGCAGGCGAATGTGACGCCCAGGTGTGTAAACAGCCACGTAGCAAGGAGGAGTGGGGAGGTGATTGTGCCTCTGTGTTTGGCCTCGGTGAGCCTGATACTGGATCCTGCGTCCAGGGCCGGGGGACACATCTTAAAAAGAATGTTGAAAAATTTGAGAGGGAACAAAAAAGAGCCACACAACGGATTCCAGGCCTGGGGGAAATGGCTGATAGTGAGAGCGTCAAGGGGCTCGATCTGTTCAGCCTATCGAAAAGACGAGTGTGAGTGACTTTGGCAGGGTACTATGGGCTCGTTAACCTAGCAGGGACAAGCAGAATGACAACCAGACACATTCAAATCAGAAATGAGGCAGAAATTTGTACTGGTGAAGGCGACGAACGTTGGTGCTGGGGTATTTTTACAAGGCTGCTGGTGTGTCCGAGAGGTTAGTATGGGGAAGCTGAGTTAGAGATGGGCCCTGGGCCAGGTCGGGGGAGATATCGGCATGCGGGTGTACGTGGCAGGCAGGGCTCTTCTGTTGTCAGCGGATGTGGCACTGGGGGCATGCAGGCGACGCTGCCAGGGAAGGAGGCAGAGCGGTGTCCAGGCCGGAGGAGACGCTGCAGAGACATGCAGCAGCAACAGCTCGCACCAAACCCACAGGAAGAGTGTTGGGCAATGGAAGCAAGTGGACACAGGCTGCCCTTGGAGGGACCCAGGAGTGGCTGTAAAACCAGAATCTCCAGAGCCTGGAGCCGGAGGTGCAGCTGCAGAGCAGGAAGCAACAGGCTCCTGCTGGCCCAGGCAGAGCAAACACCATAAACCCGAGGAAGTGGCGATTGCTGTTTTAGGCTCCGAGGAGGCCTTGGCTCCATTCCTCACACCCAGCTTATTTTCTCTCAGAACAGAAAAAATTCAAACTCATCGCTGGGCTGAGCTCGGCCATCCCAGTGTTCCCCTGGCCCCTCCACTCCCTGCGCCCAGGGACAACATCCTGAGGGAGAGGCTGTGGCACTGAGGCTCACACCGAGGCCCCAACACAGTCTGTGCTGCTCCTGTCTCTTCCCTAATGGTCTTTGGAAGCCCCCGGCAAGTACCCCCTTGCCCTGACCATGGCTCTGTGCCACTGGCTCCCAGCTCCTGGCCCGGACTCAGCACCTCCCCTTGCTAACGTTCTGGAGGGCACGGTTGCTCCTCTCCTCCCTTGGGCCCTGCAGCCCCAAGAGACTCCTGCCCATTCTCCAGTCTGCTCCATTCCCTGCTGTCACGGAGTCACCGGGCGATGCTCTGGAACCGCTCCCCACCAAGCCAGGCAGGACTTTGGGGAGCCTCCTCTCCCTTGGAGCAGACTTGTTCAGGGCAAGAAGCTCACACAGCTTCACCTCCTGGGTCTCTCCTTGGAGCATTCAGCATCCTCTGCCCCTCCGTGCGCTTCCCACAGCGAGTCCACCCCAGCGGGGTCCTGGGGAAGCCACAGGGTCCTGTCCCCCCACTTTGCAGTCAGACGTGACTCTCAGCCAGCCAGTAACACAGAGGTTTATTCGATGACAGGAACAGGGTCTAAAACAGAGCTTATAGATACAGCGAACCGGACCCCTCGGCTGGGTCCATTCTGGGGGGCAGTGAGCCAGACCCCCAGGTCTGCCCTCGACCCCAGCCAGCTCCAGACTAACAACCCCTCCCTCAGCCCCTCCTCTCTGCTCAGCCCCTTTCCCGGGCCAGGAGGTCACCTGATCCCTTTGTCTCCAACACCTTCAGCTGGCACCTTTGCAGAGGAGGGGCCCAGGCCATCAGTTGCTAGGAGACAGAGGGTCAGGCATTTAGGTGCACTGGCCATTGCTCTGCCAGATACTTAAGAACTGCCATGGGGACACTGAGGCACCAACACAGTATTCAGAGAAAACATTAAGAACTTTCCCAGTTCGTCACATCTCTCCCCCCTTCGAGACCGAACTGAGCGAGGTCACTACAGCCAGTGACCTGGGGAAGTTCGAACCCACCAAGGTTCCCATGGATGCCCCAGCATCTCTCCCATCCCTTGGTGTGAGTTACACCAGGACAGTCCAGTCTCACGCCCTCCCTTAGGTCGGGTGTGCTTGATGGCACTTGCAGGCCGCATGTGGGAAGATTTATGCAGCTTGAACCCTTTTGCCACCCCAGTACCCCTGGAGTTCAAGCTGGGATTGGGTCTTTTCCCAGCCCTCCGGTCTGTGATTCGGGCTCTCTTGGTTAAGAGCCCCCATCTTGGCCTTGGCCAGCTCTGGGCTTGGGCAGCCGCTTCCCACTTTGTGGCCCAGATACAACACCTCTGCCGTCCCCCCTTGCACTTTCCAGCTTTTAATGTCAGTCCCACCTCCTTGAGGCAGCCCAGCCTCCTCTTCACCTGGGACACCTGTTCCTCCCAGGTCTGGCTAAAGATGTGGGCATCGGACTCTGTGATGGCTTTAAGCTTCTGATAGCCCCCATAAAACCAGGCCTTCCTGTCTCCCTTGGGGATCAGCCCCATGGGTGAGGCCCATGGGCTGTAAAATGGCTGGATCCCAGCTAAAGCCAGCATGTCCCTGACCTCTCTCTCCAGGTTCTGGGCTGCTTTCCCAGTGACTCTGAACGGGGAACACCTGATGGGGAGATTGTCTCCCACCTCAGGGAAGAGATCCCCCAGGGGGTCTTCCCCCTTCTTCTCCCAATCCTCCCCTTTCAGGTCCAGGGGTCCCCTCACTCTCCTCCCATCCAGCAGCTCGAAAGGGAAGAACCCTGTGGATTCCTGGGGCACCACCAGCTGCCTCCCGATTCCCCCCAGTTCTACTTCCCCTTGGAGAGCCCATTCCCGGTACAGGAATCCCTCCTCCTGCAGGACTCTGTCCCTGCAGCCTTCCCCAAGGGGGTTTGCAGCGCTGTGGCCAGCATGTTCTCTCAGCTTCTCCAAGGAGGGATCCTTCTGCAGCTCGGTCTGGGATTCAGCGGCTAGGGCAGGGACTGGGACCTGCTCCCTCTCGCTGGCTGGGCCTGGGGTCACAGCCCCCCTGAGCCCTGTCCCTGGTAGCTCCCTCCCTGCTGTGTAATCACTTCCCAGCAGCACGTCTGGACCAGGCAAACCTGTTTGGCAGCCGACCTGCCCTGCCCGGGTGTCCCCCCACTCAGCTGGGGTCTCAGCTCCCCCTGTGCTCAGCGCTGCCCTTGCTGTCCCAGTGGGGGCAGGCAGCGAGCTCTCTGCTCTGGTCCCAGCATCAGAGCCAGCGTGAGCCCCCTCTCCGGTGTGCAGGGGGGCGGGGAGCATCTCTCCCTCCCACTCAGCCCCAGGGGGCTGGTTACAGGTAGGCAGGTATCCTGAGCCCTGCAGTCCCTCCCCCCTGCCAGCCAGGTTATTTGCATTTTCACTGACCATTTCAATCCTAGCCAATTGGTTCCCTGGATTTGAATTCAAACCCTCGGCCGTTACAGGAGCGGGGCCTGGATCCTGTCCCATGGGAAGACAGTTACCCCCCAACAGGGCCTCCCAGCCGATATCCTGGAGAACCCCAACCACCAGCCAGCCCGACCCCTTCTGGGTCTGCACAGGGATCTGGGCCATAGGCAGGCCGAGGGGCTTCACCCCAGGGAACTTCACCCAGGTCCCACAGTCCCTCAGCATCTGGGGCTGCACCACCACAGTTCTCTCTGTCCCAGGGTCTCGCCCCTGCAGGCGTGTTTCCCCACTGACCCCTGGGCAGCCCCCTATGTCTCTCTGCTCCACCATCACCAGTCCACGCTGCTGCTGCTTCTTCTGCAGCTTTTCCTCGGGCTCTTCCTTTCTCTCATGGTCCTCTCGCTCTCTCGGGCTCTGCTCCCATCCCATCCGTCTCCAATCTCCTGATGGGGAACCCAATCGTGAAGACCCTCGTCTGATTGGGGACCAGACTCCCGGGGACGCCTGGCTGATGCTCCAGCTGCTCTCAGATCCTCTTGTAGCCCCATCTGGGCCAGGAATCTGCTCCTCAGAGCGGTGCTTCTCCTTCAACTGCACGATTAACTGTGCCTTGGTGAATGTCCCCATGCGTAACCCTCTCTTTGTGCACAGGATCACAATGTCCTTCTTAAGGAGATGGTGATAGGCCATCACTTCACCGTTCCCAAGTGGCTCTGGACTCACAGGCCTGTGTGCTCTTGGCTCCCCCATGGTTTCCAGGAAGAACCCCGGGTGTGCCAGCCCTTCTCGTGATCACCACCTCTTTGCCAGGGTCGAGCTGCAGACTCCTCCGCCCCTGGGACTGCTCCTGCAATCCCCCGGGAACCCTGCTACTGCAAAAATCCTTCTCTCTCCCAGGGTCGAGCAGCAAGCTCCTCCGCCCCTGAGACTGCTCGCTGCAGTCCTCAGGGGGACCCCGTTACTCCAACAGTCCTTCTCGCTGGTCACACACTCCCAGAGGTTAACTGCCCCCTGAAACCGTCCCTCTCTGAGCCTTCAGCACGCCTGGTCCTCATTATCCCTCCTTTGTTTTACTGCTCCCCAGTCACTTACTGCAAGCAGCGCCATTCACGGGGTGCAGTACGTCCTGCCGCTGCCACCAGTTGTCACGGAGTCACCGGGCGATGCTCTGGAACTGCTCCCCACCAAGCCAGGCAGGACTTTGGGGAGCCTCCTCTCCCTTGGAGCAGACTTGTTCAGGGCAAGAAGCTCACACAGCTTCACCTCCTGGGTCTCTCCTTGGAGCATTCAGCATCCTCTGCCCCTCCGTGCGCTTCCCACAGCGAGTCCAGCCCAGCGGGGTCCTGGGGAAGCCACCGGGTTCTGCACCCCCACTTTGCAGTCAGACGTGACTCTCAGCCAGCCAGTAACACAGAGGTTTATTCGATGACAGGAACAGGGTCTAAAACAGAGCTTGTAGTTACAGAGAACCGGACCCCTCGGCTGGGTCCATTCTGGGGGGCAGTGAGCCAGACCCCCAGGTCTGCCCTCGACCCCAGCCAGCTCCAGACTAACAACCCCTCCCAGCCCCTCCTCTCTCCTCAGCCCCTTTCCCGGGCCAGGAGGTCACCTGATCCCTTTGTCTCCAACACCTTCAGCTGGCACCTTTGCAGAGGAGGGGCCCAGGTCATCAGTTGCTAGGAGACAGAGGGTCAGGGATTTAGGTGCACTGGCCCTTTGCTCTGCCAGATACTTAAGAACTGCCATGGGGACACTGTGGCACCAATACAGTATTCAGAGAAAACATTAAGAACTTTCCCAGTTCGTCACACCTGCCCAGCCCGAGGATCCCCCCAAGGGGACTGCCTCTCTCCCAGGGCCAGGGGCTGTCTGTGTTCACAGCCTGGCACCCCCTGGTCACCTGTCTGCCTTGCCAGGACCATGCCCAGCGCTGGGCATGGCCTCACTGTGCCAAGGGGTGTTTCTCCTCCTGCCCTGCCCCTTCTGTTCCTGTGCGTTCGCTGATCCCTGGGTCCCCAGGCCCTTTCTTATATTAAGACACCCAAAACTGAACACAAACACCTGGGGCAGGTGGCCCTGTGGACAGAGGGACTGGCACTGCCCTGCTCTGCCCCTCACATCCCATGGCCCTTCCCCGCTAGCACATCACAAGGCAAACTCCTGTCCTATGAGCTGCTCCCTCCCCTCACGCCCAGGACCCCATTCCTGCTCCCCGACCTCATGCTACTCACCAGCTTGTGTTTCTTGCCCAGGTCTCTGATCTGTGTTGGCTTCTCTATGGCCCTGGGGCTCATGCTGCCCCAGTTCATTCTCCGATCCCTCCCAGGCTGCCTTCACCACTCATCTATCCACCTTCTTCCCTGCATTTCTATCACTGAAGACAGAAGTTTGCACATCTAGGAAGAAGGCAGGGAGGGCACTCCAACGGCCTGGGGGCTGTACCTGGGGACGCAGTGCCTCTGAAAAGATCAAGGGCCATAGTGCACAAGCAGCTCAATATGGCTCCCATAGTGATCCTGCCTGCGATACGAAAGGTAACGCCGTCCTTGGGTAGAGAAACGGGAGCAAGGAGGTGATTTTGCCTTTGTACACAGCGCTGCTGAGACTGAGACTGATCCTGCGCCCAGGGCCGGTGAGACCGAGACTGATCCTGCGCCCAGGGCCAGTGAGACCGAGACTGATCCTGCGCCCAGGGCCAGTGAGACCGAGACTGATCCTGCGCCCAGGGCTGGTGAGACCGAGACCGAGACTGATCCTGTGCCCAGGGCCGGTGAGACCGAGACTGATCCTGTGCCCAGGGCCGGTGAGACCGAGACTGATCCTGCGCCCAGGGCTGGTGAGACCGAGACTGATCCTACGCCCAGGGCGGGTGAGACCGAGACCGAGACTGATCCTGCCCCCAGGGCTGGTGAGACCGAGACCGAGACTGATCCTGCGCCCAGGGCCGGTGAGACCGAGACTGATCCTGTGCCCAGGGCCGGTGAGACCGAGACTGATCCTGCGCCCAGGGCCGGTGAGACGGAGACTGATCCTGCGCCCAGGGCCGGTGAGACCGAGACTGAGACTGATCCTGCGCCCAGGGCTGGTGAGACGGAGACTGATCCTGCGCCCAGGGCCGGTGAGACTGAGACTGATCCTGCGCCCAGGGCCGGTGAGACGGAGACTGATCCTGCGCCCAGGGCCGGTGAGACCGAGACTGATCCTGCGCCCAGCGCTGGTGAGACGGAGACTGATCCTGCGCCCAGGGCCGGTGAGACCGAGACTGATCCTGCGCCCAGCGCTGGTGAGACCGAGACTGATCCTGCGCCCAGCGCTGGTGAGACGGAGACTGATCCTGCGCCCAGGGCCGGTGAGACGGAGACTGAGACTGATCCTGCACCCAGCGCTGGTGAGACAGAGACTGATCCTGCACCCAGGGCTGGTGAGACTGAGACTGATCCTGCGCCCAGGGCCGGTGAGACGGAGACTGAGACTGATCCTGCACCCAGCGCCGGTGAGACAGAGACTGATCCTGCGCCCAGGGCCGGTGAGACGGAGACTGATCCTGCGCCCAGGGCCGGTGAGACCGAGACTGATCCTGCGCCCAGGGCCGGTGAGATCGAGACTGATCCTGCGCCCAGGGCTGGTGAGACCGAGACTGAGACTGATCCTGCACCCAGGGCTGGTGAGACCGAGACTGAGACTGATCCTGCACCCAGCGCTGGTGAGACAGAGACTGATCCTGCACCCAGGGCTGGTGAGACTGAGACTGATCCTGCGCCCAGGGCCGGTGAGACCGAGACCGAGACTGATCCTGCGCCCAGGGCCGGTGAGACCGAGACTGATCCTGTGCCCAGGGCCGGTGAGACCGAGACTGATCCTGCGCCCAGGGCCGGTGAGACCGAGACCGAGACTGATCCTGCGCCCAGGGCCGGTGAGACCGAGACTGATCCTGCGCCCAGGGCCGGTGAGACCGAGACTGATCCTGCGCCCAGGGCCGGTGAGACCGAGACTGATCCTGCGCCCAGGGCCGGTGAGACGGAGACTGATCCTGCGCCCAGGGCCGGTGAGACGGAGACTGATCCTGCGCCCAGGGCCGGTGAGACCGAGACTGATCCTGCGCTCAGGGCCGGTGAGACCGAGACTGATCCTGCACCCAGGGCCGGTGAGACGGAGACTGATCCTGCACTCAGGGCTGGTGAGACGGAGACTGATCCTGCGCCCAGGGCCGGTGAGACGGAGACTGATCCTGTGCCCAGGGCCGGTGAGACCGAGACTGATCCTGTGCCCAGGGCCGGTGAGACCGAGACTGATCCTGCGCCCAGGGCCGGTGAGACCGAGACTGATCCTACGCCCAGGGCCGGTGAGACCGAGACTGAGACTGATCCTGCGCCCAGGGCTGGTGAGACCGAGACTGATCCTGCGCCCAGGGCTGGTGAGACCGAGACTGAGACTGATCCTGCGCCCAGGGCTGGTGAGACCGAGACTGATCCTGCACTCAGGGCTGGTGAGACGGAGACTGATCCTGCGCCCAGGGCCGGTGAGACGGAGACTGATCCTGTGCCCAGGGCCGGTGAGACCGAGACTGATCCTGTGCCCAGGGCCGGTGAGACCGAGACTGATCCTGTGCCCAGGGCCGGTGAGACGGAGACTGATCCTGCGCCCAGGGCCGCTGAGACCGAGACTGATCCTGCGCCCAGGGCCAGTCAGACGGAGACTGATCCTGCGCTCAGGGCTGGTGAGACCGAGACTGAGACTGATCCTGCGCCCAGCGCTGGTGAGACCGAAACTGATCCTGCGCCCAGGGCTGGTGAGACTGAGACTGATCCTGCGCCCAGGGCTGGTGAGACCGAGACTGATCCTGCGCCCAGGGCTGGTGAGACCGAGACTGATCCTGCGCCCAGGGCCGGTGAGACGGAGACTGATCCTGCGCCCAGGGCCGGTGAGACCGAGACTGATCCTGCGCCCAGGGCCAGTCAGACGGAGACTGATCCTGCGCTCAGGGCCAGTGAGACCGAGACTGATCCTGCACCCAGGGCCGGTGAGACCGAGACTGATCCTGCGCCCAGGGCCGGTGAGACCGAGACTGATCCTGCGCCCAGGGCCGGTGAGACGGAGACTGATCCTGCGCCCAGCGCTGGTGAGACCGAGACTGATCCTGCACCCAGGGCCGGTGAGACCGAGACTGATCCTGCGCCCAGGGCTGGTGAGACCGAGACTGATCCTGTGCCCAGGGCCGGTGAGACCGAGACTGATCCTGCGCCCAGCGCTGGTGAGACCGAGACTGAGACTGATCCTGCGCCCAGGGCTTGTGAGACCGAGACTGAGACTGATCCTGTGCCCAGGGCCGGTGAGACCGAGACTGATCCTGCGCCCAGGGCCGGTGAGACCGAGACTGATCCTGCACCCAGGGCCAGTCAGACGGAGACTGATCCTGCGCTCAGGGCTGGTGAGACCGAGACAGAGACTGATCCTGCGCCCAGGGCTGGTGAGACCGAGACTGAGACTGATCCTGCGCCCAGGGCTGGTGAGACCGAGACTGATCCTGCGCCCAGGGCTGGTGAGATTGAGACTGATCCTGCGCCCAGGGCTGGTGAGACCGAGACTGAGACTGATCCTGCGCCCAGGGCTGGTGAGACCGAGACTGATCCTGCGCTCAGGGCTGGTGAGACCGAGACTGATCCTGCGCCCAGCGCTGGTGAGACCGAGACGGAGACTGATCCTGCGCCCAGGGCTGGTGAGACCGAGACTGATCCTGCGCCCAGGGCCGGTGAGACCGAGACTGATCCTGCGCCCAGGGCCGGTGAGACCGAGACTGATCCTGCGCCCAGGGCCAGTCAGACGGAGACTGATCCTGCGCTCAGGGCTGGTGAGACCGAGACTGATCCTGCGCCCAGGGCTGGTGAGACGGAGACTGATCCTGCGCCCAGCGCTGGTGAGACGAGACTGATCCTGCACCCAGCGCTGGTGAGACGGAGACTGATCCTGCGCCCAGCGCTGGTGAGACCGAGACTGATCCTGCACCCAGCGCTGGTGAGACCGAGACTGATCCTGCACCCAGCGCTGGTGAGACCGAGACTGATCCTGCACCCAGCGCTGGTGAGACGGAGACTGATCCTGCGCCCAGGGCCGGTGAGACGGAGACTGATCTTGCGCCCAGGGCCGGTGAGACCGAGACTGGTCCTGCGCCCAGGGCCGGTGAGACCGAGACCGAGACTGATCCTGCGCCCAGGGCCGGTGAGACCGAGACTGAGACTGATCCTGCACCCAGCGCTGGTGAGACAGAGACTGATTCTGCGCCCAGGGCCGGTGAGACGGAGACTGAGACTGATCCTGCGCCCAGGGCCGGTGAGATCGAGACTGATCCTGCGCCCAGGGCTGGTGAGACCGAGACTGAGACTGATCCTGCACCCAGGGCCGGTGAGACCGAGACTGATCCTGCGCCCAGGGCCGGTGAGACCGAGACTGATCCTGCACCCAGCGCTGGTGAGACAGAGACTGATCCTGCGCCCAGGGCCGGTGAGACCGAGACTGATCCTGTGCCCAGGGCCGGTGAGATCGAGACTGATCCTGCGCCCAGGGCTGGTGAGACCGAGACTGAGACTGATCCTGCGCCCAGGGCTGGTGAGACCGAGACAGAGACTGATCCTGCGCCCAGGGCTGGTGAGACCGAGACTGAGACTGATCCTGCGCCCAGGGCTGGTGAGACCGAGACTGATCCTGCGCCCAGGGCTGGTGAGATTGAGACTGATCCTGCACCCAGGGCTGGTGAGATTGAGACTGATCCGGCGCCCAGGGCCGGTGAGACCGAGACTGATCCTGCGCCCAGGGCCGGTGAGACCGAGACCGAGACTGATCCTGCGCCCAGGGCCGGTGAGACGGAGACTGATCCTGCGCTCAGGGCCGGTGAGATCGAGACTGATCCTGCACCCAGGGCTGGTGAGACAGAGACTGATCCTGCACCCAGCGCTGGTGAGACAGAGACTGATCCTGCACCCAGCGCTGGTGAGACAGAGACTGATCCTGCACCCAGTGCTGGTGAGACCGAGACTGATCCTGCACCCAGGGCTGGTGAGATTGAGACTGATCCTGCGCCCAGGGCTGGTGAGATTGAGACTGATCCTGCACCCAGGGCTGGTGAGATTGAGACTGATCCGGCGCCCAGCGCTGGTGGCCACATTTTTAAAAGCAAGTTGAAAAACAGGAGAAGGGCACCCCAGAGCCCACCCCGCAGCCAGAGCCCCCATGATATTCTCATAAGCAGATGAGAGAAATGTGGTCTGGATGAAATTACTATAATGAGGGTGCACAGCAGGTTGAAAGAGTATATGCAAAGAGTACTTATCAATAGTTCACTGCCCAACTGGAAGGGCGTCTCTAGTGGGGTCCCGCAGGAATTAATTCTAGCTTTAGCACTAATCAATATTTTCATTAATGACTTGGCTAATGGAGAGGAGAGACTGCGTATAAAATTT
This sequence comes from Gopherus evgoodei, assembly GCF_007399415.2. NCBI lineage: Eukaryota > Metazoa > Chordata > Testudines > Testudinidae > Gopherus > Gopherus evgoodei. The sequence goes on along the minus strand of NC_044327.1, from coordinate 136,739,995 downwards.
GCAGATGACATCAAGCTGGGAGGTTTGCAAGCACTTTGGAGGACAAGATTAGAATTAAAAATGACCATGACAATTTGGAAAATTGGTCTGAATTCAAGATGGAATTCAATAAAGACAAATGCAAAGTACTTCACTTAGGAAGGAAAAATCAAACGTACAGCTACAAACTAGGGAATAACTGGCTAGGTGGTAGCACTGCTGGAAAGGATCTGGGGGTTAGCATCAATGAGAAATAGAAGAATCAACAATGTGATACAGTTGAAAAAGGGTAATATCATTCCAGGGTATGTAAGACACGGGAGGTCATTGTCCTGCTTTGCTTGGCACTGGGGAGGCCTCCGCTGAAGTGCTGCATCCATTTCTGGGTGCCGCGCTTTAGGAAAGATGTGGACAAATTGGAGAGTTCAGAAGAACGCAGTAAAAGGGTTAGAAAACCTGACCTATGAAGAATGGTTGAAAACCTGGGCATGTTCAGGCTTGAGGAAAGGAGCCTGAGGGGGACCTGATCAGTCTCCAGATATGTTAAGGGCTGTTATAAGAGGATGGGATCAACCGTTCTCCATGGCCACGGGAGGTGGGACAAGCAGCAATGGGCTTAAACTGCTGGCAGAGAGATGTGGATTAGATACTAGGAACAGCTTTCTACCTCTCAGGCTCTGGAAGCGGCTCCCAAGGGATGTTGTGGGATCCCCGTCACTGGAGGGTCCTAGGCCAGGTTGGACAAACCCGTGTCAGGGCTGGTGTAGGGTTCCTTGGCCCTGCCTCCGCACATGGGACTGGACTTGGCGGCCTCTCAAGGTCCCTTCCTGCCCCACATTTCTATGGTTCTGTGCTGGTCATGGGCCTTTAGCATGACAGCTGGATTTGGCCTGGCAAACACTTTTCCCGGTTTAATTTTAGTCCTTCAGCCTCTGTATTTTTTTCCAAGTGTCACCCAGCCCCACATGCCCCACCCCAGCCCCAGCACAACTGTGCTTGTCTCTCTGGGAGGTTTCTGGGGATGCAGAGCAGAAGGCATTGGGGACAGAAGCTCCATCTGAAGGGGGTGGCAGAAGGGGTGAGCTCAGCCCCATCTAGGGCAGTGGGACTGGCCAGAATCCACTGGTTTTCTTTGCTGGTGGGAATGTGCTGCCCCAGGTGACAGGGTTCTAGCTCCCTGGGAGGGAGGGGAAGACCAGACAGGCCCATATTTCCCCTAACAGGCCCCTGAGGGGCACCCCACCACTGGCTCAGCAATGGGCTCTCCTAGGTGACTCTCTACTGCCAGCCTCTTGCACATGGAACGCTCTCCCTCTGCCCAGTCCAGGGAGCCAGCTCCTTCGCCTGATCCCTTCTCAAGGCTCATTTCTCCCCAGTGCCTACAACAGCCTGCCTGAAGCCATTGGCCTGGCTCAGATACGACGCAATTTGTTGTAGTGATGCAGCAGCGCCACTAGAGTTAAGTTTCAGAGTAGCAGCCGTGTTAGTCTGTATCCGCAAAAAGAACAGGAGTGCTTGTGAAAAGAACAGGAGTACTTGTGAAAAGAACAGGAGTACTTGTGGCACCTTTTTATGTTCTCTGTATGTATAAATATCTCCTGTGTGTGTTCCATTCTATGCATCCGAAGAAGTGAACTGTAGTCCACGAAAGCTTATGCTGAAGTAAATTTGTTAGTATCTACGGTGCCACAAGTACTAGAGTTAAGGTTGCATCACAACCTTTCTAAATCCTCTAAAATCAGTGTGCTCATTGAGATTCCTTTGAGATTCGGTGATCCTCAGAGGCTGCAGGACAGGGTCGGTGACCCAAACTTGGGGTCATTTGAGCCAGGAGTTGTGGCTACATAAGTCCTGAAAAAACAGCCATTTTCCAAAATGTTTCTAGGCGTGTTTTTTTGTGAAGAGCTAGAGATCAAACTAAATTGTTGTGATGCGGGTCAAATGGTTTCGGGGGGTCATTTTTACCAAGGTCGTGTTTGGCATCCACACAGGCTTTGGGGGACCCCAGCTGTGAATGGTATTTAAGAACATGTTCCTTCTTGGCTTGTGTAGATGTGCAGCCTGGAAGGCTTACAGGCTGCATGTGCCAATAAGCGGGGAGGAAGGAAGGGGGAGTGAGATGGTTTCAATGAAGCTACTTCATGCTTGCCTCAGTCGCGGGAGTGTGGCAATGCCACTGCCCAGGTGAAACCCCAGCCACTGATCTTTCTAGTCTGAATTTAGGATGGAAGAATCGCATGTACTGCTACAGACTAGGGACTGAGTGGCTAGGCAACAGTTCTGCAGAAAAGGACCTAGGGGTTACAGTGGATGAAAAGCTGGATATGAGTCAGCAGTGTGCCCTTGGTGCCAAGAAGGCTAACGGCATTTTGGGCTGTATTAGTAGGGGCATTGCCAGCAGATCGAGGGATGTGATCATTCCCCTCTATTCAACATTGGTGAGGCCTCATCTGGGGTTCTGTGTCCAGTTTTGGGCCCCACACTATAAGAAAGATGTGGAAAAATTGGAAAGAGTCCAGCGGAGGGCAACAAAAATAATTAGGGGGTTGGAGCACATGACTTATGAGGAGAGGCTGAGGGAACTGGGATTGTTTAATCTGCAGAAGAGAAGAATGAGGGGGGATTTGATAGCTGCTTTCAGCTACCTGAAAGGGGGTTCCAAAAAGGATGGAGCTCGGCTGTTCTCAGTGGTAGCAGATGACAGAACAAGGAGCAATGGTCTCAAGTTGCAGTGGAGGAGGTCTAGGTTGGATATTAGGAAGCAGTGTTTCACTAGGAGGGTGGTGAAGCACTGGAATGGGTTCCCTAGAGAGGTGGAATCTCTTTCCTTAGAGGTTTTTAAGGCCCGGCTTGACAAAGCCCCGACTGGGATGTTTTAGTTGGGAATTGGTCCTGCTTTGAGAAGGAGGTTGAACTAGATACCTCCTGAGGTCCCTTCCAACCCTGATATTCTATGATTCTATGAACCTTTGTACACCTGTCAACAAAGATTTACTAATCTAGGTTGCTTGCTACCAGTTTCATAGCTTCATAGACTTAAGGTCAGAAGGGACCATTATGGTCATCTAGTCTGACCTCCTGCACAACGCAGGCCACAGAATCTCACCCACCCACTCCTGTAACAAACCCCTAACCTATGTCTGAGTTACTGAAGTCCTCAAATTGTGGTTTGAAGACCTCAAGCTGCAGAGAATCCTCTAGCAAGTGACCCATGCCCCACGCTGCAGAGGAAGGTGAAAAACCTCCAGGGCCTCTGCCAATCTGCCCCGGAGGAAAATTCCTTCCCGACCCCAGATATGGCGATCAGTTAAACCCTGAGCATGTGGGCAAGACTCACCAGCCAGCATTCTGGAAAGAATTCTCTGCAGTAACACAGATCCCATCCCATCCAACATCCCATCACAGACCACTGGGCATACTTACCTGCTGATAATCAAAGATCAATTAATTGCCAAAATTAGCCTATCCCATCATACCATCCCCTCCATAAACTTATCAGCTTAGTCTTGAAGCCAGATATGTCTTTTGCCCCCACTACTCCCCTTGGAAGGCTGTTCCAGAACTTCACTCCTCTAATGGTTAGAAACCTTCGTCTAATTTCAAGTCTAAACTTCCTAGTGTCCAGTTTATACCCATTTGTTCTTGTGTCTACATTGGTACTAAGCTTAAATAATTCCTCTCCCTCCCTAATATTAATCTCTCTGATATATTTATAAAGAGCCATCATATCCCCCCTCAGCCTTCTTTTGGCCAGGCTAAACAAGCCAAGCTCTTTGAGTCTCCTTTCATAAGACACGTTTTCCATTCCTCAGATCATCCTAGTAGCCTTTCTCTGTACCTGTTCCAGTTTGAATTCATCCTTCTTAAACATGGGAGACCAGAAATGCACACAGTATTCCAGATGAAGTTTTACCAGTGCCTTGTATAACGGTACTAACACCTCCTTATCTCTACTGGAAATACCTCGCCTGATGCATCCTAAAACTGCATTAGCTTTTTTAATGGCCATATCACATTGGCGGCTCATAGTCATCCTGTGATCAACCAATACTCCAAGGTCCTTCTCCTCCTCTGTTACTTCCAACTGATGTGTCCCCAATTTATAACCAAAATTCTTGTTATTACTCCCTAAATGCATGACCTTGCACTTTTCACTATTAAATTTCATCCTATTACTACTACTCCAGTTTACAAGGTCATCCAGATCTTCCTGTATGATATCCCTGTTTTTATTTTATGGGGAGTGTAGCAGGGTGGACCCCTGCTCCTGTCCTGAAGGGCTTAAAACAGCCCTGGGGGAAGGTTGTAGCTGGGAGCTACTAAAGCAGAGCTGATTGGGAAGTAGCTGCAACTGGGCCACACCCCAGTCAGGCCACAGCTGACCTGTATAAAGAGGCTGGGAGTCAGGAGCTCAGAAGTCTCTCTCTAGCTGTAGAGGGAGATGGGCTTGGCTACAGGGAGCTGGACACAGGGTACACGAGTGAAGCAGGGCTGGGGAAAGGCGAAGGAGCTGGGGAGCTCTAGCCTGGAAAGCCCCAGGCTGTGGCCTAGCATTGGGCTAACAGGTACTGGGGGGTTTTAGAGGGCAGCCCAGGGGTAGACCAAGGCAGCAGGTCCAAACCCTCCTTGCCATTGAGTAGGCTGATACTGCAGCCTGCCCCAGGGCGTGGGGCTAGACAATGACTGGCAGTAGCCTGATACTGACATGAGGTGGGAATAGTGGGTGGGGGTTTCCTGGGGAGGGGAGACCCTGAGAGAAAGGGGTTACTGCCAGGGAGCAGCACCCCATGTAAAAGGGCACTGGGTCCTGGGAGGGGGTCAGGCGCCAGAGGATAGGCAGATCACCGGCCTGCAAAGGGCGCTCCGGAGGCTGGATGGAGCTAATTCCCGGAAGACACCAGCAGGAGGTGCTGCAGGGGTGAGTCTGCTCGTCTACAGGGAGGTTTACTGGGAAAACAGCAGAATAGTCAGCAGGTGATCTAACCAACATGTTTGTTGTATCAGGTGGAGAGGAGCCTGATGACTGTGCAGTGAGGGGGCAGGGGACACTGATAGCAAGAGGAGTTGTGCCTGCAGAGAGGGTGGAAAGCAAGATTTGGATTGGTTGTTTGGAAAATCGTATTTTGCTAGCTGAGGCCTGTGGGAGGGATGGGCCAAGTGGCTACTTCCTGACCTTGGAGCGTTGATTAATGCAGTGTTTCTAAAAGCACGCAGCAGAGAGGTTTGGAACTGACTGCGCAGGTACCTTGATCACAGAGGGAAAAGAAGTACAAGTGCTGCCCACATAGCCAGTGTGTGGATTCTGGGTGATTCCTGGATCACAAGATTGCAGGAGAGCAGGGGGTTACCGACTACAGGCCAGCGCGGGGGTTACCGACTACGGGCCACTTTGGATGTTGTCATGTCCACCTTGTACACAGCAGGTTGCAGAGCTGCTACTAGCAGGTCAGGCTCCAGGACCAGGTATGGACGGGCTACAGAGCTTCTTCCCCAGAGATACACAGATGTGTAGAATTACGTCCTTTAAGGTACAGCCAGGTAGGGCTGAGGTTAATTTAAATGAGGTATGTTACACTCAGCACCACCTAGTGGCTGAACAGCATAATGCAGTTTAGGATCCCATCCCATCCCATCCCATTCCATCTCCCCTTGTAAATTCTACACTCCTGGGTTTGCCATAGTTACACAATCGTGCTGCCTGTGAAGTTCAGGACGGATCAGTCTGTGAAGTGTCTCTCAGCCACACGAGTTTGCTAATTACACTATTCGAACGTGTAACAACTTGGTCGTCAGGGTGTCCATTAGTTACAACGACTGCCTGTGCTTGGTTGGGAATAGTTGAGTCTCCTTCGTGTTCTGCATCCACCGCGGTAGAGCTTGCTCTGTTTGTTATTTCTGGGGAACGCACTGTCGTTGTTGATGGTTCCGGGTGAACTCTCACCATCAGTCTCTCTCACATATCGTCTAGGGGGTGCTGAATTCTTTTTCTTTACAACACGGAGCATTGTCCATCCTTTCTCTTTATCCAGTTCGACAGGAACTTGGTCACCAAGTTTTAGCCCCAGCAGTTCTCTGAGTGATGTCTTTTGTGTAAAAGGGTTATAAACTCGTTTTGCCTTTTAATCCGATTTGGCTGCTCTCTGCATGTTTTGCCACTTCAGAGACAGGCTCGTTCCCAGTGTTGGCACAGTAGTCCCATCAGGAGCTGTGCTGGGCTGTATCCAGTAGCTGCGACTGGTGTTCATCTGTAGCTCAGAAGAGCAAGAAATGGATCTTCCTGCTGCATGCTTTTCTTGGCTGCCTGGAGAGGCTGAGAGGGTAACATGGGCTGCCAGTAATACAATCAAAATGACTTAAATTCTGCTCCAGTGAATTGTGGCCTGTTCTCCATCACTGGTTGGACTGAAATACCGAAATAAGCTAACGTGCACTTCAGTTGCTCAGTAACGCTGCAACCTGTCATGTCTTTCAAGTACTTTATTTCTATATACCTGGAAAAATAGTCCACTAGCACCAGATAATGATGTGCTCTGAATTCACATAAGTCTGCAGCTGGTCTCTTCCAGAGTCTGTCTGGTAAAGGTGTTATTAAAGGTTTGTGGGGTTGTGCTGGTCTGTTAATTCTGCATTAGACGCCGGAAGTATGTGGATACTTTACTGTACGTGTGCCCTTGATGGCGCCTGACCATGCACGGACTGCTTGGCCTGTTCACGGCATTTAGCGAATCTGTGATGTCATTCCTGGATGAGGTTTAGGATTTCTTGTCTCATTTTGTTTGAGATTATGATGCAATTGCCTTTAATCATGAGTCCATTTGACTAGCTTAATTATCCATGTACCACAAAGTAGTCCCTTCTCAGTTCCTTTGCGTCCTTGAGATGCTTGAGTCACCCACCCGATGTAACTTAGAACCT